>NW_012149452.1:1490047-1516354 GCF_000956105.1 Propithecus coquereli
TTCTGATGTTTACTGCCCTCTCTGGTGTACTGCCCTCTCTGTGTCATGTCACTAAATTGCAAATGCTGTGTAGGTACTTCAGCTTACTGCATAAACAAATGGAATGTGGCAAATACTTATAAAACTTAAACATTCAGAGAATGAAAATTTAACTTGAGTGACCTTAATTCTATCTTAGATGTTCTGCTAAGGAAGATTTCAATTAAAAGTCTAAATCGGTTGCCTCACACATTTTTAAATTGAAGTTTACAAGGATCACACTCTAAAAGATCAAATTCCCTTAAAAATTGCAAATCAGAAGAGCTATTAAAAATATTCTCAAAGTTTTATTACAATCTTTCTACAAGGTAAAAGACCTATAGCAGTCCAATTCGAAGATTCATCTTGGCAGGGCACTTTTATAGGAAGAAAGGAGAATTTGATAATTCTTGTTAGACTTAACATTAAATTTTTTATAAAAATTATAACCCAGTTAATGATTATTAGACTGTAAGACTTAATGCAAGACATTAAGATTCTAAGTAAGGTTCTTTGCAAGATTGACAGTCAAGTGATATGGAGTCTTTTTTTTTTTCTTTAGTTGGGCTATAGTAATCATTCAATCATTGAGTCTTAATCCTATTAAAATCCATCATAAATATGCTTAAGTATTTTCTTTAAAGTCAGGAATGCTAATTTCTTCCCAGTATGATGAAAATTACATCACACAGAAGTTTCTGGCCGAAACCAGCTTTAGAACTATTTTTCTCTTTCAGTACCCTATTTTTCCTTTACCCCCAAACATTCATATTATGGTTTTGATTATCTTAAACTTTTGAAACTGAATTCAGAAATTTCTGGGCTTAAAAATTGCATACCTAAGGAAGACACTTAACATGCTAAGTGATGCAGATTTGTGTGTAATCCTCGTTGGTGACTCTGGCGGAGCATGCTGGTCCCTGTGAGTCGATACGCAGTCAAGGTCTCCGTAACATCCGCAGCCGGCTGGCCATGAAGCCCATATCCTTGGATTCACAGACCAAAGGTGGATCTATTCATCACACGGACGTGCTTAATAGACATTGATGGGCTCTTGCGTCTTTCTGCAAGTATGGGAATAATTATACAACCCTTAAGTTTATTTTGAATAATATGCAATAAAATCCTGGACAGCTTAAATGCTTTGTCTGGCTTACAACGATATAATAAGATCCTACAGAAAGCAGGCAGAGCCCCAGATTTTCTTACATTAGCATTAAGAACAATGAAGCAACCACTTTTACTCAGATAGGCTTAAGACACGGAAAAAGTCTCTGTCATCTGAAAAATCTGAAATGTAAAAGCGGGACAGGGGCAGGGGCTATCTTCTTGGTTAACCTATTTTAAAGAGTTCACAAAGCAGCAGAGAAGAGGGATTGAAAATGGAATTGAAACCTCCCACTCTCACTGCAGAGAATTTACAGAATGAGTTGTACATCATTATGCTAATTATATAATAAATATATATTTTATTCTCCAGTTCAGTTTTATATATTTCCAATTAATCCATTTGTCATATTGTTAAGATCTCTTTTCCTACTAAAAATATCTTTAATACGTCTAAACTCACAGCTCCAACTTACATAACAGTGTCTGGAGCCACTAGTCGAGCTACACAAGCCGCCCAGCCCCACCCTGGCAGAAGCGATGCCCTCAGATGGATGCCTAGAGCTCCCTTCTAAGGAGATGATCTGGCATTTGGTAGAAGGAGGATACACAGTGCCTCAGTGACAGGTGCCATGGCTCGCCTTCCTGACTCTGTCACTTCATACTTGGACAAGTTATTTACCCTCATCTAGTCTCGCTTTCTTCATCTATAAAACAGGGAAAGTAAAACTGTCAAAGCAACAGCTCAGATGTGATTGTGAGCACGTGTCAACGTTTTCTTCAAGCTCCTCGGCAAGAGATAAGCCTTCACGAAAGCAGAGATCAAGATTGCCTCTTGGTAGGAGACTAGACAGAAAAAAATTACTTTTGGTTAAATATTATTGGGATAGTCATAATGCTGGTTTAAGATTATTACATTTTTGAATATCTGGTTACAGGTAACAAGAATCAAGCTGAGCCAGATGGGTCGATTGAATTTTTCAGCAGAATTATTTTTCTCATTAAAACCTATCAAATTTGCACACAGATTTCATCAGGAATGCTAGATATTTCCCAAAAGAAGCTCTAAGGTGCATCATGCAAAAGGGTTCTGCTTCTGATCCAGTTTAAGGACAATCATCTTTCTAAGTGCTTAGGGGATGAAACTGTGAGGGCCCAACAATACAGCTCAATTGTCGTAAGTAATTAAAAGGAATCGTATCATTTACTAGCATCCCTAAATGACTGACAAGAGCCTCGGATTCACGGCATCCTCTGAATCTGAGTTTCTCTCCCTCTCACAATCGCTGCTCCCCAAGGCTGCACAGAAGGCTCTCTCTCTGCGTGTTCCCGTTTCCTCACAGCGCAGGTGTGGCTCCTGTGTCTCCTCTTTCCCACTCAGCTCTTGCTGTGCTACTCAGGGGCAGGTCATTGTAAACAGGTCGAAGGTCAGCAGGGCAGGGCCTGACTGAAGAGGCTTAGCTAGCAGAGGGCAGTCTCAGCGGGCTCTGCACCCCAGAAATGTCTGTCCACTCACCCACCCACTCATTCACTCAATCAACAACGTTTGTCGCGTGCCTGTCCTGCTTACTACTGTGGGCACGTTAGTGAACCAAACAGACAGCAGGCAATGCCCGTATGGAGCTTACATTCGTTTTCAGGGAGGCAGGTGACGAGTCACACGCGTAATGCATAAGCAGAGTATCCAATGTGTTCGAAGGCAGTAAAGGATAAGGACAAACAAAAGTGGTAGGGAAAGGGGGCTGGAGGTATGCAGTGAGGAAAGGTTGCAACTTTAAATAGCACAATGGTGCCAGGCTCCTTGAGAAGGGGACAGTTGAGCACAGACTTGAGCTAAGGAGTGGCCGCGGGCCATGTGGGCATCTGGGAAGAGCATTCCGGGGAGAAGGGATTTCATTGCAAAGACCCTGGCAAAGGAGCATCCCTGGCGTGCTCTGGGGACAGTGAAGAGCTCAACACGGCTGAAGCAGATGTAGAAAAGGGAAAGGAGCAGGAGTGAGTTCAGAAGAGTTCAGGGGCGTGCAGAGCAGTAAAAACTGGCAGGTCATTTTAAGGATGTTGCTTTTGCCCTGAATACAATAGGGAGTCAGTAGCGAGGGCCTTAATGAGACCTGCCCTAGGGTTATAAAGGATGCCCCTTGCTCTAGTGCTGGGAATTGACTGAGGGGTCAAGGATGGAAGCTGGGGGACCAGTGAGCTGATAATTGCAGTTGCTCAAGTAAGAGACCCTCGTGGCTCAGACTGCAGCTGCGTCAGGGGAGGGAGTGAGCGGCGGTCAGGCGCAGGTCAGCTCATGAAGGAGCAGCCAGCAGGACTCCCTCACTGCTTGCATGCAGGATGCGAGAGAAGGACAGATCTCCAAGTTCCGGGGACTGGACATCGGCAAGGACAGCGTCGCCATCCCGTGTGATAGTGAAGCATATGGGTGGACCGAGTGGGGGCAGAAGATCAGAAAGTCAGGTTTGGGTATACAAAGTTCCAAGTATCTATTAGACACCCAAGTGCAGCTGTCCAGCAGGCAGCCTGGAATCTGGAGAGGACTGAACTCAAAATACAAACTTGGGGGTCCCTGGGGTGTAGTCGTGAGATTTGCTCTGACCTTTGCTCAGGAATCTGATTTTTGTCTAGAGAAGCCAAAAATTTTTATCTCTTCTGTGAAATTTTCCAAATTAAAAACAAACCGACTGCATTTTCCCCAGCTATCTTGATTCCCACGGCTTCCCTAGCACCCTCCCAGGCCCCTCTGCCCCGGCTGGGAACTTCAGCTCAGCCCCAGCTAAAGATAAGTCACAGGGAAATAAGGACTCTGATCTTTCTGGAGGAAAACTCAGGGGTCCTTTTGTTCTTCCTAATGCCAGTCTAGAGAGAACGTTTCCTGCTGGAAGTGTGCGCACCAGGGTGCTAGAAATTGGACTCTGGTTTAAATTCTAAGAAATTTCTGCCTCTAGACTAAAAAGTGGCTCAATCTCCCATCATCCTATAAAACCCTCTCCCTGCTTTGAAGCAGTTTCTTTTTTTTGAATTTTATTAACTTTTATTTTATGGCTCAGAAGAAGATCTCTCTTAATACAAATTTCATGTATACTTGTTTTTAAATTATTATTTTTTCTTTCAGAATATTACGGGGGTAAAAAATGTTTTGGTTACGTAAATTGCTTTTGTATTGTTTGAGTCAAAGTTATAACTGTGCCCATCCCCCAGATAGTGTGCATTGTACCCGTTTGAAGTGAATTTACCTCCCCCCTCCTCCCTGCTATCTGCTTGATTTCCAATGAATGTTATTTCCATATATGCACATAAGTGTTGACCGATTACTTCCAATTTAATGATGAGTACATGTGTGCTTGCTTTTCCATTCTTTTGATACTTCACTTAGAAGAATGGTCTCCAGCTCCATCCATGTTAATACGAGAGGTGTTAGTTCATCATTTTTTTTTATGGCTAAGTAGTACTCCGTGGTATACATATACCACATTTTATTAATCCCCTCATGTATTGATGGGCACTTGGGTTGTTTCCACATCTTTGCAATTGTGAATTCTGTTGCTATAAACATTTAAGTGCAGGTGTCTTTTTAATAGAATGTCTTTTTTTCCTTTGGGTAAATTCCCAATAGTGGGATTGCTGGATCAAATGGTAGTTCTAGTTATAGTTCTTTGAGGTATCTCCATATTACTTTCCCTAGAGGTTGCACTAGTTTGCAGTCTTACCAGCAATGTATGAGTGTTCCTATCTCTCCATATCCATGCCAACATTTGTTGTTTTGGGACTTTTTGATAAAAGCCATTCTCACTGGAGTTTAGTGATATCTCATTGTGGTTTTGATTTGCATTTCCTTGATGATTAGAGCTGTTGAGCATTTTTTCATGTGTTTGTTGGCCATTAGTCTATCTTCTTTTGAAAAGTTTCTGTTCATGGCTTTTGCCCACCTTTTAATGGGGTTGTTTGATTTTTTTCTTGCTGATTTGCCTAAGTTCCTTGTAGATTCTAGTTATCAGCCCTTTATTGGATGTGTAGCATGCAAATAATTTCTCCCATTCTGTAGGTTGTCTATTCACTCTAATGATAGTGTCCTTCACTTTGCAGAAGCTTTTTAATTTGATCAGGTCCCATTTATTTATTGTTATTGTTGCTGTGGTTGTTTTTGGGGTCTTCTTCATAAATTGTTTGCCTAGGCTGATGTCTATGAGAGGTTTTCCAACATTTTCTTCTACAATTGGTATGGTTTCATGCCTTAGGTGTAAATCTGTTATCCATTGTGCATTGATTTTTGTGAGAGGTGAGAGGTATGGATCCTGTTTCTTTAACTGTCTCCATTGCTATGCCTCAGCCTTTAAAGAGAAATATTTTATTCCTTCTCATCTCCTGTGAACAAGCAAATAG
This sequence comes from Propithecus coquereli, assembly GCF_000956105.1. Taxonomy (NCBI): domain Eukaryota; kingdom Metazoa; phylum Chordata; class Mammalia; order Primates; family Indriidae; genus Propithecus; species Propithecus coquereli. The sequence goes on from NW_012149452.1 coordinate 1,495,556, forward strand.
ATCACAAAACAACAGCAATGGGGCCTGAACCATATGCCTGTGGAGGCTGAGCTCTACCGCTAAGAATCCCTTCGCCACTCCAGGCGAACCTTCCCACCTTAGCTGTTACCTGGATTGTCCCAGCCCAACCCATCACTGATGCTTCTGCTTTGGAAGACATTTTGATTTGGGAGAAAATTATAAATTCTCGTGTGATAATGACTTGTGACCTGTGATTTTTTTTCTCTCCTTTCATTTCTAACTGTTCTCTGCCTTTCTTTCAACTGTCTTTTTCATCTCCCTTAAAACTATGCACATTCTGCTTCTATACAGAGGCAAACAGCTTCTAGTGTGTCCGCCACACTGTCTTCGTCTTTACTGGGTGCATCTCTGTACTGGCTTACCTGAGCTTTTAAAAGTACGAGGCAAGTTATTGTGTCCATGCTGAAAGCCGTTTTGTTAAACATCGTGCAGCAAAGACAGCCACGTCCATCCAGATCCAGTTGTACAGGCAATATCATTAGGATTTTAGAAGGTAATGTTCAGAGTGATCATCTCCTAGCAATTTGAATTAAGAGCCTTACATCTAAGAGAGTGAGTGCCTCGCACGTAAAGCACTCTTTTCGCTACAGTAGCTCTGTGCTGTGCTTTTTCTGGGTTCATGTCTTCAGTGCTGTGTTTATGCCAAGTGGAGAGAAAAAGAAACAAAACACCAGTTAAAATGAACTGATTAAAGAATATGGAAATTATACTCGTAAAACTGCCCTTTTTAAATAAGCAAACTGGGCTTATGCATCTTTTATTTCAAGCATCTACTTTACAGATGAGTTTTTCTAATCACAGTGTGCATTGAACCAAAATGAACCAAGCTCGAAGGCAGCCCAACAAGTGCTCATTCATTTTTTTTCTCATTCTGAGAATATTAGATTTCCCCTTACCCAAGGACTCTTTTTTCCCTTCCAGAAATACATCATTGTTTTTTTGAATGACCATAGACGAATACATTTCTGGTCTACTTTTTCTTTGCTAAATTGAGTCTATTAACACTGCAAAACGAGGTCCACGTGAGGCTTATTAAAGATGTGTTCAAACCGCCCAGATATTTTTTATTGCTTTCCCCCAAGCCCCTCCCTTTACGTGCCTGACTGGATTTGGTAATCTTGAGTTTTACAGATATTTCAAAGTGTAGAATATAAGAAAAATGGGATGGGGTGGTAATTATAGGATGCTGTTTTACAGAAAGCTAAGATTCTGTTAGTTGAAAGTAAGAGAATCCCAACTCGAACTCGCCTGATTGAAAGGAGGATTTTTCTGGAAAGGTCTTCAGTTATCTCACAGAATCCAGTGCAGGTTAAAACAGCCGGCCCAGACGTTTGGAGCTGCAACCAAATCTTGAGAGCAAGAACCGACCACAGAGGTCTTTCAGGGCGCTGTCCTCTCGCCGCATGCTGCGCGCCAGCGGGTTGTTGTTGCTGTTCTGTTTCTATCGCACTGTAGACAGAACTTTCTTCTAAAGGCTGAAGACACAGCCAAAGAATGGCTAAGTTTTTTTATCTTACAGCTTCAGCCACCAAAAAGAGGCTACCCTGAACTTTCTTGGTGCTGAAACCAAAAGAACTAAAGGATAAGCACCTACTGACTTCGCTTTGCTCAGGTTTTCATTCTTAAAACAGTACATTTTTGGGGGTAGAGAGCAGCATTAATACCATCATTTGCTAATGACAGAAATCCATATGTGAGAGAGAGAGAGAGAGAGAGAGAGTATGTTTGCGCACACGCGTGCATGTGTGTATTGGGGTGAAGTAAGGTGGGATGGGGTGAAAGCAGGTGTAGGGAGGTCATAGAAGAACTTGGTAGCTCTAGCTCCCCAGGCTTCCTTCAGGGCAAGCCCAGAAGAGAGCTCCTTACTCGGACCTTGTAGTTGGGGACACCGATGCTCCAAGTTTGTGGAAGTCCCTCCACAACAACAGCTCAGAGGGGGACAGGGACTGCAGATCACCTGAGTGACCAGCCTGTGTCCTTTCGTCTCTCCTGAGATCAGGAGAGCGGGTAGGAACCAAGAGAAAGTGTAGAATTTGGAAAGGGAGTGGAACACATTTTTTGTTTGTTTATTTGTTTGGTTGTTTTTTGTAAACACGTTCCAACGCAAAATTCAAAATCACTGGATATTTTTTTCTGTTCTTTAAGCCATAGTTGGAGCCATGAAGTTATCAACAAACTTTTCCCAAGCATAAGCCCTGTCAGCACAATTGTATGTTTGCTGTGCTGAGCAGAAAATTTCTAATAATATGTCTGAACATATGCAGGGATATTAGTTTCTGGGCTTTGAAACAATCACTGCTGGAGGGTTTCCCACCTATATAGGACGTTTAGAGTAAATCATCTTACTTTTGCTGCCTCAGATTGTCAGAGGCTCCGCAATGAACCCATTTATTGTATTATACCACTTCTGTAACTCCGTGGCTCACACCCTCTCTCTTTTTAAGTTCATTGAATTTTTTTTCTTTGCTCTCTCAGACTCTCTATAAAGATTGTTTTCAAGGATTCCAGTATTTACTCCTAATTTTATTCACTACATTTATGGAGAACTTGTCACACCATCTCTTAGTGGCAGGAGTGTAAGAGGCACAGAGCATGACCCACAGGCACCATGCAGTAAATGAGGTTGGGACTCAGATATCAGCCCCCTAAAGCCCATGATTCTGTCCAGAAGGCGTGAGCATTGCCTTCCTCCCTTGGCCCAAGTAACTCTTGATATTTTTCCTTCCCACCATTTCTGAAATTTATAAAATGTGTGTTTTATTTTGTTATGTTGATGCTTCGTATCTTAAATTTTCCCTTAATCTAATCCCAGTCTATTAAAATCTTTTTTTGTCCACATCGTTTGTTGTAGTTTTATGATGCCCTGTTAATTTTGTGTACTCCGTGTTTCCTAATTTTCTAATGTTGGACGCTTACATTGATTTACCATTGTGAATGTTGTCGTTGTGAATAGCACTCATTACCATATGTAGTTTTTATATTTTAAACATTCTCCTTAAGATAGAGTCATCTAAGTGTGATTATTGATTCAAATTATATGAATGTTTTGGAGAATTTTTAATACGAATGGTGAAAATATTTTTTAGAGTAGCCGTATTGTTTTGACCATAAGTCAAGACAGCCTTATTGTAAGAATGGCATTTGGTACTTTTAAAAATGATAGAATTTGTTTGCATGTTAGATGAATGGGTATCACTTTTACAGATTTCATGTTGCCCCCGTGTAGTTTAAAATAGATACCCAGCCATGTCCTAAAAGAGAAGCATGAGGCCAGTGACCTCAATTATCTACCCCTTTAAATGCAAAACCATTCAAAAATGCAAAATTATTATGTTTATAAATTTTTTTCTATAGTAAATGAAAAACCTCACGGATTCTGAACATTTCAAATTGACTTTAAGTCAACACAAATTTGCCCCAATATTAATATCCTTCACTTAAATACCTAAATCCTCTCTGAGACTTTCATTGCCCACTAAAGCAAGGTAGAGCCGATTCTTGCGGTAAAACCATAATATTAGTATTATTTTGATGCCATTTAAGTCTGACATAGGTATACAAGTACAGCAAATCAATTTCCATTATTAATTCATGCAGTTGGCTACCAGACATTTTTGTTTTCCCCTTTATGTCAACTGATTTGGTTTACTTTGTTTGCTTTTGTGTTTTCTCCCATTAGGTGTTTGCCAAACTACTGTGAACACGGAGGAAGCTGCTCCCAGTCCTGGAATACTTTCTATTGTAACTGCAGTGACATAAGTTACACTGGTGCCACCTGCCATAACCGTGAGTAGATTTTACAGTTTGCGCACAGAGGAGTGGGCAGAACTTCAGAAATACCACTGTTAATGTCAGGATGTATTTGGCAGGGGGTGGGCACTTTTATTCATTTATTCGACATGTGTTTTTGTGAGAATACTATATGCCAAACACTGTGGTGGGCACAGGGGATGCGTGGATATAAGCCATGTGCTCATGGTGCTCCTGATCTACCAGCAAGCAAGGTAAACAGGAAATGAGGGAATGACAATATAGTTGAATACGTGTTGAGGTAGAGGTAACATGAGGGGAGTTATTAATTCAATTGTGTTGTCTTGACGGGCTAAGTCATGCTGCTGTAATAAACAACATCTCAGTGCTCTAAGGAACAAGTGGCCATGCCATATCCATGTTACATGCTCATCACACGTTAGTAGGGGCCCTTCTTCCAAATTGTCTTCGTCCTTGGATGGTAACAGAGGTTCCATCATCTGGAATGGAACTATGGTAGGGAGAGGGAAACATAGGGAAGGAAGCTAGCATATGCTAGCTTTTAAAAGCTTCTACCTAGAAGTAGCAAACATTACTTATGCTCCCACATTCCCTTGGCCAAATAAAGTCCCATGGACACACCCAACTTCAACAGGGAATACAATGTGATTTCACTGCGGAAAGTGAGACAACAGAACCAAGATGTTGGTGATAAGTGCTGATGACTATCCATCAATTTTGGTGTTACAGAGATTCCACATAGAAAGTCTGAGCTGATCTTGTAGTAGGAATATGGTGGTGGGGGGGCGAGGAAGAAAAGGATACTTAGAAGGGAAGAAACGAATGGAGGCATAAAACGTTATGATCTTCTGCAGAAAGTCTGAATCTGCAAGTAGTTGCCCAGGGTTTGGGGATGCTGAGGTGAGGGGGTGGGGGGAGAAGGGTCAGAGTGAGGGAGGCTAGGCTATACCAACAATGAGGAATAAAGAACAAAAATAAGTGAAGAATATGAGCCAAGATTCCTATAACTTTATCGTCTTATTGGGACCACCAAACAAAAACACAAGACAAAACAGAGAAGAGCCACCATTTAGGCAATTCCTAGTTGGGTGAAATGCACTAAAAGTGTTTTTGAAAAAGGCATATCTGAAAGTTCGGGCTGTAGTTGTAGGAGATATCATGGAAAATGAGAAATCTGAAATTGGCTTAGAAGGTAGAGGGGTGGGAGAAGGATCTTTTAGAAAGATGGAAGAGCAAGCCAAGGCCCGGAGCTATTCTGAGTACTCAGTGAGAACCGTCACTCGGGGAAGGATCTCACGGGTTTTTCTTGCATGTCTGCTGTTGCGGGGCTGGCACTCAGGGATGCAAAGGAGACGTGCTAGGTGCCAGCCGGGCTGGAATCAGACTGATCAAGGATGAGCAATGTTGACACTCTCCCCCTTGAAACCTCTCAGCCATTCTGTGTCCTCTTCTATGCCTTGGAACATAGCATTCGCCAGTGATGTCCATGGAGGAGTCTCATCAAATCAGAGAAGAAACAGGCCACTGGCCATCAGGGAATGATGTTGTTCTTTCTGTTAATTGCCTGGGGAAATGAAAAACATTGTTTGCTTTTGTAATAAAATATCTTATTTAAATTTTTCTATTTAAAAATTTGGAATAGTGAAGAGAACAGTGGAATGAGAGAGATTAAATTTAAATTTTATCTAGCTCTTATACTTAGTGAGTACATAATTTTATCACTTCAAAGCTCCTTTTTTTCCCCACAAATCCTATCAAGGAGAATGAATTCTTGTGGGCTCATCTAAGGCTAAAATTACATGATTTACCTAAAATTCCCAATAAATGTCAATCTATAGGTTTTACATCTGGTTTTAGAAATATGAGCCTCAAATAGCCAAGAACAGCATGTACCTGTGCAGAAATACTGCAGGACACACACAGGACTGCCCAGAGTGTCAGGGCAGAGCTCCTGTAAGCGCTCAGAGGAAGCTGGAATGGCCATGCACTTAATAGCAGGAGGGCAGAACCCTGAAGAAGATTGAAGTCAAAGCAAACCAAATTTCAGCCAAATCACAGTATGACATTCCCTTATTCTGTTCATTTTCTCCAAAAGTAATGTAACAATTTTTTGAGGAGTTCATTTCTATGGATGCTGCTCTCCTTTAATTTACTCCATCTATCAGGCTAAAAATAGAAAATTTCTTGCTTTTTTGAAAAAAGTGTGAAGTTGAAAATCAATGGAGGTGAAGTGCTGATTTTTAAAGGAACACTGTCAAGGCTGATGAGCAAGATACTCAACGTACAAAGCCTTAAAAATATCATTTTTTAACACCTTCCCATTCCCCTTTCTGTGCAATTGCTCACTGTGGGCTGCAACTTTGGGAAACCTTGTCTTCCCTTCTGGACACCCTGCCAGGACAAATCAAAGGCACTTGGATATCTGTGACGTTCGGCAAGCACACCTTGGATGCCCATGCGATTCAAAAATGTGTCCTCTTCTAATTAATTTCCTCGTCCTTCGGTTGGGTGAGGACTATTGTTTTGAGTCACTTTTAAATTGACAGAATCAATGGATGCTTTCAAGCCCTCAACACGCATGTGCCCCACACAGGGACGGCAGAGGTGAGAGCCGCTGAAATGCAGAAGGCACGCAGGATGCCCTCAGGTAGAAACAAAAACAAACAAGCCTCCAGTCCTGCTCTGTGGAAATGACAGAATCCTTGGCGTGTTGAGACACGTTTTACTGAAGCAATGGTCCACGATCGGGACAATAAATTCAAGTTCTTGAGATTGAGAAAATAGCTATAATATGTAAAAGCAATCATTTCTTGAGTACTCCCTTAGTTTTTTCAAGCTCTTTGAGCATAAGCATTTTGTTTTTGTTTTTATATTGGTACTTTTTATTCAGTAAATGTGAACCAATAGGACTGACTTAGGGCAGATGGGGATTAACTTCCTTTTGTCCAGCCTTTGTGGATAAGCGAGGAGGCTGGGTGAGGGACTCTCACTGGACTCTCTAAGGAACAACAACATGGAACCTCCCAGTCTTTAGACAAAGCAGGCTGCCATTGAAAGTAGAGATATTTTCATTCCATCTCAATTTTCTATCCTTAGCTGAAGATACATACGAACCTGGGTATGTAAGTTAGGTCACTTTTCAAACACACATTTTTCAAAATCAGCTCTTTAAGAAGGAGGTGATGAGTGCGTGGGCAATTCCTATCCAATCTGTGACAGCTTCCCTATATGACGAGAAAACTTGGGCCATCCCTTCCCCAAGAAAGTGCCATTGGACACTATTCTATGTTGTATGTGGTTAGGAAATTTCTCCTTGAGGTTGTATCCTATTCAACAGAGGTAAACAATGCTTGCAGGCCAGATTGAGCCCTGCCAACCCAAGCAATATTCAGTGCCCTCAGACCACCAGAGTCAGTTGTATACAGTGTACAAGTTTAGAAGTTTTCATAACTGAAGCCAAACTGCTAAGTAGTCAGGGTATGTCTTGCTCAGGGTATACCATGTCCACCTTATTAGGAATACAAATTAAGATTTAAAGGAAGAGGTTTTGATTATGGGAGATTAGTGCATAGATAGATAGATATAAATCTACATAACAACAAAATGATAGAGTGAAATGAATATATTTTTATCCCCATATTACAGATGAGGTCATTGAGGCCTAGAGAAGTTACATAGCTTCCACAAGGCTGTACAGCTAGTAAATGTGGAGGCTGGACTGTAGCCAAGGGAATATGGCTTCAGATAACAGAGTTTTAATCCCTACATCTTATTTCTTCTCTCAAACATGTAAGACATTGGCAAACTTCTGTATATAAACTTGGTGATGGGACATTCATGACAACCTTCATATTGCTTGAGACAGTAGGAAAGTGTGAGATCACAATGGAGAATGCAGTTCTATAAGACTGAAAGGTGGAAAGTTTCTGTGTTCTAGAATCATCAGGAAAGCATTGTGGAAGGAAGTAGAATGACTTAGGACTTGGAGGACAGTGAAAATTGGAATAGATAAAAGGAAAAGTGAAGCCCACTGAAAACGGGGATTGCCAAGGGCCAAGGCACGGTGGTAGAATATGTAAGCTATGTTGTGGGGCATTACAAGCGTTTGGCTTCAGTAAGGAGAACATGAACAACGCTCGCCGTTCACTCCTGAAACCCAGGCGGGATTCCTGTAAAGCACTTTCCTCTAGAAAAAATCAAAGTGCACTTCCCAAAGCTTTCCACATGCCATTGCAACATCTAAAAATATCACTTTAGTAACTACATAATAAATAGTCCAGTGACATTTTCGTTTCTATACTCAACCATTTTAATATTATCGGTGGGGGTGGGGTCCTGTGTTATTTCCAAATATTTATTATTGTAATTAACACGATGTTGAGCATCTTTGTGCTTAAGTAATTCTAACCTCACAAGTTCAATTACCTGCTGGAACTAGCCTCAGAAATGGTATTATTGAGCCAAAGATTTTGAGTAGTTTTAAGGGCCTTGATTCATATTTCCAACTTGCCTTCCTAAACTCTTAGTATGGTTTATACCCTGATCGCCATTTTCTGAGATCTTGTTTTGCCTTCTCTGCAACAGTTGTTTACTGTAGCGTACAAAACTATTATTTGGCACATCTTTTTTTGGTACCAGTTGCATATTAAGATGGATATTACCATTGACCCTCATGGTGAGCTCCAGATTTTTTTTTTAAAGTGGGTTTTTTTAGATGACTTGTATAATAGGAATAAGATTACTTCCACAGAATTCTCTTTTATCACTCAACAAGTACCTTTTGAAAGCACATCTGGTATCAGTAACTATGAATGTAATGATTATTCTCACATTGCACAGATTCAATAAGTGATTCAAGCACTTACTTGTCATCCTCTATATACTTCTCTTGTGTGGGGCTGTCCTTGATCTTCTTGATGTCCTCATCTGACAACATTCACGTGGGCCCTGCTCTAGGTCCCTTCACCATTTCTCAGCCTCTGCTAATCCCTTTTCATAGTGTAGCTTCTCTGACATCCTAACAATGCGCTTTAGCTCATTTTTCAGCTTTGCTAGAGGATGTCAGCTTTCTCCCTCTCCCAAGCCTGATATAGTGCTTCTTCCATTGGGCAGTCAATAGCCAGGTATTGATTGGAAGCATATCAAGTTGTCTGGCTATCAGACTCAACAGTAGTCATCACAGAGGGGTAGCACTTGGTTTAACAGTAGGTAAATGGTCCTCTGACTGCACAGCATCTGGGCTACTGAAATAAATTTTGGAGAGGGTAAAGGATTCCAGTAATGACAAGATTTATTTTAAAATATTGGTCATATCTCTTCCTTATCCTAATATTATTCTATGAGTTTCTTATCAGGATCTAAAAAAATCCATCTCCTTTATTAACCCTCAGTGCCATCAGCAGATTGTTCTCAGCTGCAACTGACACATGAAGAAGAAGAGGAAGAAGAAGAAATACGGATTGTTAAATCCACACCCTGCTTTTTGTTATGACACCAACCACAGCCTTTTGTGTCATCATTATTTTTATTCCTGTTGACTCCCCTACTGAGACTATCAACTTCTCTAGAGAAGGAGCTCTGTCATACTTACATTTGTACTGACCACATGCAAGCCACTGGTAACATATAGTGCCTATTATGGAAATGACGAGACAGAAAATTAAGCAGAAATGAAATAAATCAGCATGCCCTTAGATGGGAAGTCGGTAAGGACAGGATGATGTCTGAATCTTTCCTGTGTCTCTCGCCCTGGTCTACTCCCTGGAACATAGTAGATATCCACTCTCCGATGTGCGAACAAATAGATAAATGAGTTTATGAGGTACATGCACACAGTAACACTGCGTTACTGGGGCAAGAGCGCTGCCACTTTCTCAAGAAGGTGAGAAAGCTTTCAGAATAACTGACCTGTGAGCAGACTTGAAGGGCAGGCAAGAAGTGCCAGGAGAACGGCCTTCCGGGAAGAGTGAGCAGCATGTGCAAAGGCAGAGGGACGTGACACGTCATGCAGCGCAGAGAGGCTGCGAGACAGCTGGTGCAGCTGGACTCTAAGATGAAAGGCGGGAAGATGGAGGTGCGGGAAATGCAGCCAGAGTAGAAGGCAGGTGATAAATTGAGAAGGAGCTTGCTTTTCCGCTGGGCAACTAGCAGCCAGCCACCGTTTGTTGGTTTCATTTTCATGTTGAGGATTGAGCGGCTAATATTTGTTTTGTTGTTTGCTTTGTTTGTCGGTTTCTCTTTGGAAATATAATTGTGCTGGTACCGTGGAGTAAGTACTGAAGTTGGAAGATGTGGCTGCAAGGGAGAGATACTGGATGCTGTTTGCAATTGTGTGGGCAGCAAATAATGACAGTCAGAACAGTCTAGAAAGCAGGACCCGGTGTGAAAGACATATCTAAAATTGGATCAAGGGGTCTTCAAGACAAATTGAACATAGTAGAGAGAAGGATGACTTTTAGCCTGTTAGCTTGGAAGACTTCATGGATGAAGAATGTAGTAGCTAAGTGCTGAGGTCTGGCTCAGTGTGACAGGTAGTATCAAATCCAGCCCTGCAGCTTACAGGATGTGTGACCTCAGGCAAGCTGTGTGAACTCTATGTGCTTTAACTTCCTCATCTGTGATATGGGGCTAATGATAGCAATAAGGCCATGGAAATATTGCAAGGATTGTGGAACACGATGTCTGTAAAGTATGTGGCATGATACCTGGTTAATGCAAAGTCCCTGTTGCATGTGAGCTACTGTCTGAATAGATAGAGGACATGCAGGAAGGGAAGGAGATTTAGCAGATGCTGTCACCGTTCAGTGTGGGGCACAGTGTTTGCCTGGAAAGGTGCCGACTGGGCAGAATTAGCCAGAATATTCTAGAGTGAAGTCCAAGGGGAAGATCAGAACCAGTGGGTATATAGTGGCTGAAGCTTTCTGAGTAGGTGAAATCAATCAGGCGGCATAGTCCCAAGGGTGGAAGCTGAAAAGTAAAACATTTTAAGGGACTCAAGAAGAGGTACATATGAGCCATAATTAAGAAGGACCCGTGGGAAAAAAAATTAAAGTAAACACAAAGAAAATGTATAACCTAGAAGGCAGAAGGTAGTGTTTCAGGAATAGACTATACACAGAAATGTACATAGTATTCCCCAGATTACTCTTCCATCATAGTAGTTGAATGCCTGGATGGACATTTATAAAAGAAGTTGAAGAAAAACACAGTAAAGGAAAGAAAAAGGGAAAAGGAAACCATTTTTCTATGGATAGCCTGTGACTGGGGCAGAATTAGAATACATTGGCATTCGCTGTTCCAAGAGAACTTGGTGGGTGATGACTGTCTTAGGTGTCGGCAAGGTACGGGTGATTCAAAAGCATTCCCTGACATCGAGAGGGATTCATTCTCCTTCGGGAGAAAAGACCAACATCCTCGAGTCCATGAATAAGCAGGTAACGCCAGGTTACGCCGTGTGCAGTTGAACGCACAGGACTGCCGCTGAGGGGATGCTACTCCGTGAAGGGAGAGATCCAAGCGGCCTGAACGGAATGTGCACGTCCTCCAAGACGAGTCACTGGGCCTGTACACAGGGCCAGATTGGAGGAGACAGGGAAGCCTCAGGAGGGTATTTTTCAAGGTGAGATTCAAAGGAAGGACCCATAAGAAGGGTAAGCATGGAGGGTGTTTGGGGTTCACCCGAGGCACCAACCGACGGGGAAGGGAATAATTGGCATTTACTGAGCCTTGGTAAGTGTCGGAACTGTACTTGGTGCTTCGCACATGTCCTCTCACTTTCTGAGGCCACCTCACCTGCGCAGCTCCTACCCTGTGAGACTACGGCAGTTCTTCAAACAACTGGGTCTTCACATTTGCGGATCTCTTGACCAGAGAGACTTCTTCCTGCTTTCCTTGCCCGGGGAACCTGTCAACTCCTGCAGACACCCGTTGGGACCTCGCTTAGACAGTGCTCCTCCTGCCCCTTCAGCGTCCTCTCACGTAGCACTGACTCCGCCAGATCAAAATGGGCTGGTTCTGTTTTCCTTCCAAACTTTCTGCGCATTCCTCTCTGCATACTCGGCTCCGACTGAGACCACATCGTAGACTATCGATGAATGTAAATGTTCTTCTATGGTCAAAATGCTGAAAGTCACAGCCCTGGTGGATGTGGGATTTGAACTCAGTTCTAGATAACCTGAAAGCACTTCCTCATCACGTTATAGCATCTCTAAGAGGAAAGAAGAGCACTTTCAGATATCTTATGGAACAGAGCAGGGTTTAAAAGCAAAACTGATGCAAAGCCTTCTTATCAGAGAGGGCGAGGAACAAAAGGAATATTCACCTTGGATTGATTTTCTTCCTTTTGAATCATCTCAGTGATTTAAGACTTTCCCACAGTCATCTTCAACATGTTACTTTGTTTTATTTGTTCTCTCCTTCCTCTTTCTTATGTGTCTCCTTCCATCCTCCCCCATCTTTTTGTTCATCAAAGCTACGGTAAAGCCAACTTCAAATACTTATACTGTGTTGACAAAGTGCAAGAAATGTAATCACAAGTTTTAGCTTTATTCCAAAGTCCTAGAAGCAACAAAAGATTCCAAAACATGAGAGAAGATAATTACCTGAAGATAATTTAATTGTTGATGTTGCTTTCCTTTGGAGAATTACTGATATTTACTTTGAACATTAAATAAGAAAAATGATCACTTATTTCTAATGTATTTCAATCAACAGAAGACTAATTTCCAGAGAAATACAAAGCCCTAGCCTGGCTCATGAGCAAGAAGTAATCTGTAACATTCCTACATATTAAGCTCAGTATATGAAAACGTATGTTTCATCTGGGCCTCCACTTTGGATCCAAACAGATCGGAGTTATCGATAGATCTTCGGCATTAGACAAATTATTTAACTCTTTTGGCCTCAGTTACTTCATCTCTAGAATAATAGTAACTTCTTTATATGGTTATTATGAGGATGAGTGGTGAGGGATAGAGCACGTCTGGCACAGTATATGACATTTGGTATTTCCGAGTTAAATGGTGTCTACTATAAATTTTGAAATTATTTTCCTTAAAGCTTAGGAATATTTTTCACATAAGAGGTATCAGATGATTTACCAAATCATATGGCTGTAGGAACACTTTCTCCACTGTAGATTACAGACAGAGATTAGGCTTTGGCACAGGTGTTGCCATCGGTGGAAGAACCAAGAGGCACAATGTCACCGATAGAACCCCAGGCTGGGGCTCAGGAGGCGCGGGTCAGATTGTCTCTGCCACAAGTGACCTTAGGCAAGTCACTATATTTGTAGCCCATTATTTCTCACAAATACAATGTGGATTATACATGCTTGCTAAGAAAGATGATGTCCATTTTCTTTAGTGGCAGGACTAGGGACGGGTATGTTGACTCACTGTGGCGTGCTAGAATCACACTTCGTAGTTTCTATTTCTTACATTAACCATTTTCTAATATTCTAGCCCAGAATAACATTTGCACAAATCAAACAGCCCACCTCTTATCTATCGAAACCACTAAGTGTTCATTCACATTATCACCTCAAATAAGCTTTAAAAGTAGAACAAGTTAAAATGTGAGTGGTGTTTTATAAGGGTCCCAGGTATTTAGAGCTCTTACAGCTTCCCCTGAAGCAGTCGGCCGGGTCGAATTGCTGGGGTCTCCATTTGGAACGGGTCAACTCAAAGAGTCCCAAGAGTAGGAAGCAATGAGAAAATGAAGAGATGCTGTGACTGTTCAATACGGGTTATCAGTTTTATTTCAAACCATTATGACTTGACTGTCTAAATTGTCATGAAATAGAGGAAGTTCCATTGTGTTCAGTCTGAGTCTTGCAAAAACACTTTGACTATGTAATTCAGAGACAAAATTCAGGAAATATTCCTTCATTCATTAAAATTCTGTAACACAATAACACTGTGACCTATGGCAAGTTATTTCAGCAAGTTGAGCCTCACTTGTGCCATCCTCAAGGGAAAATAATGGAATCTGCCCTTTAGTGCTATTGAGATAAATTCATGAATCAATGGGCGTGAAATTTCTCTGACAACTATGATCATAACCCTTCCTCATAGGTTCCTTCTCACGCATTTACATCATTTTGTTCCCACTGCAACCTTGCAGAGGGACAAGGCGGGTATTCTTTTCGCTAATGCACAGAGGAAAGACACGAGATTCAGAGCAGTTTAGTAGCGAGAGCCCAAGGACATTCAGTGACAATACCCTAGTAGGACAAAAACCTGAATATTGTGGCTTCTTCCAAGATTCTTCAGCTATTTTATGCTCTAGACAAGGTCAGTGGTCATTAGTGAAATTCCAGAGTTATTTTAAAATTAGTTTTTGTAGCAACTTTGATTACATCACTGCTCTGCTTCATATTTTTTGGTTGCTGTCCATAATCTTAATTTAAAAAAAAAAAACGAAAACAAAAACCTTGCTATTAGAGCTCAGTAATCGAGGGCCTTCATTATTTGAAGTCCTGTTAGGTCGCAAACTGTTTCCAGCCGTGGCCCCGTAGGTGTGCACGTTATAGCAGTTCTGATGGACCATTCATTCCCTGAGCACATCGTGTTCTTTATGCCACTCCCATCTTTTGGCCTTGCAGTTATTTCTTCCTAGAATGTTCCTTCTGACTTATCTTCCAGACAATTCTCTATTCTACTCAGCACTCTACTCAAGTATCACCTCCAGGTGCACGTGTGGTTGCAATAATTGACTTTTGATATTTCTCTGGCGTTAGTTTGAGCTCCTTGAGGTCAGGTACTTCAGCTTTTCTTGTGTGTGTCCCTAATGCCCAGCACCAGGCTGGGACATTGCTCATGCAAAATAATGTTGAGGGAAGAAAGCTCCAATTTTCAACGTATTGGCATTTCCTTGAAATGTGCTTGCAGGCCCTCCCTATTGAAGGAAGGTGAAAGAGAGTTAGTGAGATGACACCTCACCTCTGTCAGGCTTTCCCTTTAGCCATCATGTAGAGGAACTCCCCATTTTTAATTTGAGGAAACGACTGAGGCTCCTGCTTTTTATTTAAAGCAAGTTTATTTAAAGCAAGTTTCTTAAGGATCCCCACACCCCATCCCCAATAGTTCTCAAACTGGCTTGTAAATCATCCTTCAGTTGCATAGCTGTAGTACGCAATTTTAAGATACTAGCATAAATAGGACTTTTGGATAAGTAAATATATGTAGAAAACATAAAAAGGAAGTAAAACCATCGTCGTTATAATATGACATGCAACTGAGTTTATTAGTCTGTCAGCAAAGGAGTTGTCAAAGTCAGTTTTCCGCCGCACAGAATTCCTGCTGGCAGCTAATGTGATGATGGAGACCCTGGCAATCATCCCCTTGCTCCTGTCTCCTTGATCTGCTGTCACGATGGCTGGAAGAGGGAGCGAGTGTTTCTGTCTGTTAACATTTGGTTTTATTACTGCGTGCTGTCTAAATGGGCATTCGATGGAATAACTGTTAGGTGACATATGCAGATGAGAAAGCCTGGAGCTCACGGGCCGTCAGAGAAGGCCCTCCTCACTCTGGCTTCTACTTAACAAGAGTCTTCAGTCCAATGATATCACTAAAGGATAATCAAAACATATAGAAAATAAACCTGTTCTGTTTAGGCTTTTGTTTTTATGGAGATGCAGCATGAACAAAGAGTTGTTTCTGAACATTAGGCTGCTTTAGGTTCAAGCCCAGGCTCTAGCAATCACTAAGGGGTGACTTGGGGGGAAATTACTCAACTTCTCTGAGCCTTGGTGCTCTCATCTCTAAATATGGGGATAGTGATGTCTATGTCTCAGGATTTTTTGATGATTTAACGAGAGATCACACTGAGAGCACTGGAAGTAGTGCCTAGATAGGAGGTGCTCTAGTAAGTTGACCTACTTTGCTTCATCATCCCTCTACACTCTGCATTTTCTGGTCATCTGTGGATAGCTTTTGGACTAGTAACAAGTGCCAACTTCTATGTTTGGAAGGGAACTTTGAACAAGTGTGTGTTTTCTTGCATCCTTTCTCAAGTTGATGCTCTGGAAACAGGTTGATCAATACCTCCTGCTAGCACTGTGCTTCTCTGGTAGCTAGAAGATTTTTTCCTTTTAGGGGGTAAAATACATCTTCTAACATTCTCTAGCTGGTTTTATTTGGGTCCTCAATGGTCCTACTACAGAGAATCTGCCATTTAAGCTCCCATTACCAAGTTTTGAGGAGTCCCCTAACGAACAGGACTCACCTTCATTTTTTTTTATTTCCACCACTGTCACACCTCAGTCACCTGAGATGAAATATAACATTGATGGCCTCCGTTGTTCCTGAAGTAACTAGATTCGGAAAACACTCAGAAAATAATAATCAGAACAAGAAATTGTTTTTACTTCTATTAATTGGCATGCGGCACACTTATAATTCTAATCCATCCCCAAATCTGTGCACATAGCTGATTTCACACTTTATTTTGGCTGCTGTTACGTTAGGATTTCACTGAGATGTTTAGTTTCATTCAGCACCATTTCTTGTAAATCTCTCCTCTTTTTGAGTCACTCATCCATGGATATACGTTGATATCAGACGTGTGTAAATAAGTATCTGCTCTGGGTCCAACATGGAACCAAGCATGGTGGGTGACACTTGGGCAACTGGAGATCTGATTCTTGTTCCCAATGACTTTAAAATCAGCAGGAATATGGGAGAAATGGGGAGGGAGCTGTATTATATGCTAAGAAAATACTATGAGATTGTACCTGGTCAAAGGCTAAATTGAATACAGAAAATGGTCAAAATATAGGACCACACCGAAAGGAGATGAGACACAAAGGAGGAAATGCTGGGTAATGCTGGATTTGAGTCACACCCTTTAGCGTGGGTGGGATCTGCACAGCCAGGCAGTGAGGAAGGGCCAGGAATCCGAGTGACATGAACTTGGATAAAGTTGGGGTAAAGAGACCGACTTAATAGATTGGGGGATCTTATTAATGGAGAGGAATAATGATGATAGACAAAATTGGCATCAGTCCGAGTTGAAGCAGAGAAACAGAAGCCGTAGGAAAATACGATAAGGGCTTTAGTGCAGGAAATTGCCCCATGTGACTGTGGGAGCTGGCTAGACAAGTACTAAGTTCAAAGGGCAAGCAGTTAAGAAGGGCAGACCGGAAGCCTGGGGCACGAGGGTCAGCTGCCATCCACACAGGCGCTACGTTCTTCTTCAGGGAAGGCTTCACTCTGCCCGTCAGGCTTTCCAACTGATTGAAGCAGGTTTACCCAGGTTTTCTAGGATAATCTCCCTTACTTAAGTCAACTGATTATGGAATTTAATCACATACACAAAATATCTTCACAGCAACACCTGGATTAGTGTTTGATTGAATAACTGGGCACTATAGTCTAGCCTGGTTGACACGTGACACTGATCATCACAGTCCAGTCCACTCCACTGATCAACTTGGCACCTATACTCGTATTTTTTAAACCACGATTAGTTATACTTCTGCCTTAGTACAACTCTCCTGTGTACAACTGATGTCACTGAGGTTTGTGTAGCACCTTAATGATAACATTGGTCATCATATTCCCTTGCGTTGACTAAGATGCTAAACACGTGATATCTTATGCAATCAAAGCACAAGTCCTTATTTGTCTCCTACTCTTTCTTTGAATTTTATTTAGTGGGAATAATTTCATCCCGTCTTTGGATACAATTTTGGGCAAGACTCAAGGTTATTATTCTCACTCTTGGGTGATACATCTTCTCAAGATTTCTTTATTTCACAAAACATAATCTCATTGCAAACAAAAGGCCTAGTTTCAGATAAGCATCAATATTTTAATCTTCATTCGAAGATGAGATTTCTCCTAAAAATCCTCATTTAGATAAGGCTAGTGGCAGGTAAGAACTTGTGATGGGGAAGGAAGGTAGGGGTGGAATTGGCTTTTTTGTTCTGCTAATCCCCTGAAGATTCATCCAAGTTGTTGCCTTTTTTTTGTCCTCAGTTGTATTCAGGGCATGTACCACAGTTTGTGTTTCTGGACAGAGCAGCCGATACTCAGGCTCCTGCACCAGCTGCCTGCTTTCGTGGCAGGATCTGTCCTGCAAGTGGTTTCTGGTTTCCCCAGCAACTCTTGGAGATGGAGAGGACGGCCAGGGCCAGTGGAGATCCCGTCCCTGACTACTTACTGGTAGTGCGGCTCCCAGTGGATTCCCTTGTCGGTGCTGCCAGGTTCAACTGTGTTCAGAGGTGCTCCCTTTCCATCTAGTGTGTGGGGCAGGGAGGGATGATGCTCCCAGGCTGTTGCTACATAAGGGTCAAGAAATTTCCAGGCTTGAGTAACATTCTTGAGTCAGGTGGGGAGTGTAGAGGCACTGCTGCCATGTTATCTCTTCAGTCCTGAGCCCCCAAACCATGTTGCCTTCCTCTTTCCACATTTCAGAGTTCTCCTTGGTTGTCTCTTGCATTATTTTCCAGGCTTATAGTTGTAATTCATAGAGAATATCAGGGGAAAATGAGTCTATACCATCTTGTCTGGACTACAATTCTCTCCACAGATTTTAAGAATCTATTTTAAAGTATATTAACAAACAATGTTTGAATTTTTTAAAATCAAAGTTTGAATAGATAATATGTTCACCTGGGTTGCAAATCAATGCATATAAAAAGATATGCAGTGAGAACCTGTATTTCCATCCCTGTCTTTATTCTGCTTCGTCCTGCCTCCAAGCCTATAACAGGTAACTTGGATCTTCTACTTTGATTTCTTCATAGGAATACAAGCGAATGCAAATGTAATCACATGCACTGGTTTACATTTTGCTTTTTTCACATAGCAATCTATCTTAGAACTTATCTTTCCATATCAGAAAAGAGTTTCATCACTTTTTCTAGTTGCTTGGAATCTGATTGTAGAGTTGTATCATAATTTATTTCACAAAGCCTAAATTGATGAACTTTTTAAAGTTTTTTTAATATCATGCAAATAAAAGCACAGTAAATAAACTTGAACATATGTCACTTCACGAACTTGCAAGAATATCTGTAGGTTAAATTCCCAGAAGAGGGATTGCTGGGTCAAAGGTTAGATGTAATTTTGCCGCATGTTGCCGAATTGACTTACACCAGCAATGCAAGAAATTATCAGTTTCCCCACAGACTCACTAACAAAAAGTGTTGTCAAATGTCTGGATTTTTGCCAGTCTGATAATTATTTCTTGAGAAAATAGAGATAACGTTATTTAAAGGCCTGATGGTGCTGAGCAAATGATACAAGCGCTCTACGAATGTTTGGCTCTCCTCCGCACAGCCCCCGATGTGCCCAACAGCTCCATTTGGGCATGATGCTAGAAGGGATGCAGTCTCTCTCTCTCTCTCCCCTCTTCTCATTTATCTCTCCCTACATCTGTACATCTGTACATACAGACCTGCGTGTTAAGCGTGTGTGTGAGGGTTTGGATAGTTTCACCCTGGGAAGTCGAGAGGACAAAATCTAGGCATATGGAGCGATTTCCAAGGTGGCACTTGATTCTTTGTTAAATAGGTGGAATAAATACGATTGAAAAGTTCAGAAAAATATGGGACGTCCTAAGGTGAGGGCATCTTTATGCAAAGTGAGGAAAAGCCAGTCCTGCAGGAAGTGGGTATTTGCATAAGGCGGGGAGGACACAGGGCTGGAAGGGATGGGAGCCATTGGAAGCAGAGGAAATGCCCGGCTTCTGGAAGGCTCTCACTGCAGGCTCATAGGTGTTGCTGGACATGGTGGGAGGAGCACAAACTGGGACTGGGGCCAGTGCAGGCCCCAGGTCACTGGGTGGGCCACAGTGAAATCCCTGCGGAGGAGGCGGTGGGCTACAGGGC
This sequence comes from Propithecus coquereli, assembly GCF_000956105.1. Classification (NCBI taxonomy): domain Eukaryota; kingdom Metazoa; phylum Chordata; class Mammalia; order Primates; family Indriidae; genus Propithecus; species Propithecus coquereli. The sequence continues at coordinate 1,515,183 of NW_012149452.1, forward strand.
TGGAAGTCACCAGCCATTTGGGGTGGGAATATCTTCTTTCACACTTTCCAATTCTTCAAAATTATTCTCTGAAGAACATGAGTCTTTTTATTTCTCTATTAGCAAAGACCATTTCAGGTTTCTTAATTTTAAATTAAAATCATGGTAAAGTGGGAATAAAAGTGAAAGCGGGAAGAAAGTGAGAGCTGAAATAATGCCTTTGTGATCGTCTCTAGTCTCCTCATTCTTCCCGCTTTACAAAGTCCAATCCTCTAATTAGAAGATAAAGAATAAAAGTGAGTGCACAGATTCCCCTATGTGATTCCCCTACTAAGAAATCAAAGCTCTTTCATTTTCAATTTTCTAGCACGACAACATAAAACAATCTCATTAAGGACTTTGTGGAATATTGGTGAAGGTTAGGCAGAGTTCAGGCGGCAGCGACTGAGGAAAAGCATCTGAGAGTTGGAGCAAAAATTGGGCAACTTCAGACTTAAGTTTTCAGGAAGCTGAAACGGAACAAAAAGGGAAAGCACACAGGTAATGATCAGTCAAGAGACACCCCTTCAAACCCGAAGGCCTAGCCGGCTGGCGCAGAGGTGAACTAGTGCCCTCCCACGCAGGCTTAATGGGAAGCAGTGTGAGCTGGCGCCCGTGGAGCGCGAGGACGCTCTGTTATATATGCACATAATGGATCCCCAGGAAGAGAGAGACTGCTCCATTGTCCCACAGGACACCTTCCCCAAAGGTGACAGTCATGTTGCTGTATAAATAGTGCTGTGGGGAACCTATTCTCAAGTGAAAGAAAGACAGGCATTCTGAAGCTGGAGCTCTTTTATAGACACAGAGGCAGGGCCTTAGAGGAGGATTTTAAATTACTTGTTGAAACAGATAGTGAAATATGTCTCTGCTTTGAATCTGCCTTAAAATGAATCTTGAAGGATTGAGATGCAAGTGATCTGGAAAGACGATCAATTGAACTTGCTGTGTAAATCTGGTGACGTTTTCAGTGGCAAGCGGTTACGTGCCCCAAGCACGAGCTTGTTTTCTTTGGGCCAGAAGGCTTTGGTGGCTTTCTCTTGTCTTTCGTAGGCGTCTGGGTGGGAAATGCACAACACATGCGAATGGAAAGCAGCCTCCTAGGGCTATATTCTAGTGGGAGTGGCTGCTGCCTGCCTGGCTTTGCTTGCTCC
>NW_012149452.1:1526736-1528383 GCF_000956105.1 Propithecus coquereli
AAGAATGGAAAAACAAGCACCACATGTACTCACCATCAAATTGGTATTAACTGATCAACACATAAGTGCACATATACGAATAACATCTATTGGATATCGCGCAAGGGGGAGGGGGAAGGAGGGAGGAGGGGACGGGTATATGCATACACAAAGAGTGCAATGCGCACCATCCGACGGATGGACACACTTGAAACTCGGACTGAGGGGGAGGGCAGGGGCAACATACGTAACCTGAACATCTGTTCGCCCATAATATGCTGAAATAAAAAAAAAGAAAAAGAAAACTGAAACTTAGAACAGTAACGAGGCCAGGTTTATAAAACTCATGAGTAGCAAAGCCAGGGTTTTAATTCAAAACTCCTTGGCTTGAAAACTCTCTTTTGTGTTGTGCCCCATAAAGTCTACTCTCAAGGTTGTTATCATTTGGTTGCGAGGTCAAGACTTACACCTGTGAAACAAGGAGTGAATCTTCCGAATGCATGGCCTGGCCAGGAGCCGTAAAGGGCAAGGAGGACTGGAACGAGCACGGGGAGAGCAGCATGGCAGAGCTGCTCCTGCGCAGTATTTCGTGCCTGGGGAAAGAGGTTGAGCAGCCTCACTTCGGCTCCCACCTCACCAGATGGAGGTTTCTATATCGAAGCCAAGGATCACTGAGCGAACTGTGCTATTTTACAGTTAGATAGTATTTCCTAGTTGTGTGAGTCAACTAGCAACTCGTACTGAGGATTTGATCTGTTCACAGCATCCGAGCATCTACATTAGCCAGTTGTTGTTCCGCGGAAGAGGACAGCTGTGGTCAGTGAGCCCCTGTCAACTTCAGGAGAGGGCAGGTGGCCAGCCTGGCACTGCCCTACCTGCAGGGCACGTGGTTTGACCTCTCTGAGCTTCAGGTTTGGTTTTTGTTGTCGTTTTATGATTATGTATGTATAAAATGAAGAATAAAATAATATCCTCATCTTCCAATCTTACTAAAGTCGCTGCCTGTTTAGACCCTCCACCTCTTATCCTTTTCAGCCTAGCAACCGGTAAAGCCATGTGCTCACGTCACAGGCCCCAAACAGATGCCAGAACAATTAGCATCACCCATGGGCGGGGCTCGTCAAGAGTTAAGTATCACAACAATCCAAAGGCTTTCTTTGTTATGTGTAAAGCTAGAAAGTCACAGTTAGGTGAATGGAACCTTCCAGAGGCCTTAGAGACCTTCCAAGGCTAAGAGCAACTGTGTTTGGAAAGCTAAGTCCAGGGAACGATAGCGGTTTGTAAGACTTTTCTGGAGACTCCGACATTGAAACAATGCCCCGATGTTGTATTTACTTTTTCATAGTCACTGCATCTGAGTCAGATGCACGAACTTCTCGCTCTGTGAGCGAGGAGCTACCGGAGCACAGCCGTGCCTGGGCCTGGGCGGCGCGTCAGCTCCTGCCGACTGCGGAGCAGACTCAGGAGTCTGGGACTCTTCCGAGCCTCCTCCGAGCCTCCTCTCAGGGCTCTACACAGACGAGGCTCCGTGCCGCTGTGCGAGATTCCCGACCCCGTGTGTAACGTGTCTGCGGCTGTGCCTCGCACAGGCAGGCACCGCTACATCGCATAGTGACTGGAGTATCCAATGGGAACGACTGTGTCAAAAGGTACCTGCTGGCCGGGCGC
>NW_012149452.1:1528433-1533009 GCF_000956105.1 Propithecus coquereli
AGAGAAAATAAATCATTACAAATGACTAACTTTTTAGAAAAGACATAAGTACCACAGATACTTCCAAATTTTTAAAAAACATCGTATTTTTTATTAACTTCCTGACACAGTTTTATACTGCTCTTATTTGCTTTTATCTTTTGGCTACTTTGTCTTTGATTTCCTCCTTAGATGATGATTTTGTGAAAAAAGTGCAGAAAATAAAGAGGTAATTCAGTTTTTCCTCTAGTATGGTTGATAAAAATCATTTTTGTAGAAATTGCATTAGTAGTTTTGAAAAGTTTTTTTTTTTCTTCCCAGCTTCACACCTCGTTATTGGTAATGCTGCTTAAACTTTCATGACCGTGATTGAAATCGGGAATATCCCTGTCCAGTTTCATAAATTAGATATAAGATTTAGAGGAATTTTCACAGACTGGCTTCCAGGTCAGTACATTTCAAACCTTGTTTCTCCTCCACGACCTACACTCTTGTAGTGCTGGGTGCCGCAGGAGACATCTCTCTGGAGCAATGACCTCTGGCCCTGCAACATTTTGTTATGGTGCTGGATAAATTTGCACAGGAAATAGCAGGAATATTCGTGGGAACTACTCTTAAAATGCAACGGCTAACAACAGCTTAACTATCCGCATACAAACGGCATGGTTATATCCCACCAATCTAAACAAACGAGCATCCGCAGCATAATTTCCCCTGACTAGATCCAGAAAGCTCCTGTGGCCTCTCCAGTGCTCCCTGGCATGAGAACTGTAGTCATGGAAAGGGCAGGGGAAAGAGACAGTGATAGTAATATTAGTCAGTTGCAGCTCAATGTCTTATTTTAATGGATTGCAATTAAAATAACTTATTTTTGCCAAGTTCGATAGCTTTATAATGTATCGACACAGTTTGGCTGAGCTTTATTCACCAGAATTTTCTTTCCTGTATATTTCTAGTTAAGGAGAACCACAGGAGAGATACCTGGAGACTTGGAAGGTGGGAGGTTTGCACACACTGCTGCTGTTTGGGGACTCGCCTTGCTGGCCGGTGGCAGTGGCAGCACCTGGAACTGCTCCACCTTCCTCTAGATCCTGCTGCAGCCGCTCTAAGTCCTGGGCCACGTGTGTGCGTTTAGCTCCATGACAAAGGACCCCAGCTTTTGCAGGATACTCATGTCACTAAGGTCAACACCAACAGAAAGTGTCATGGGTTTCGGTCTGTCCTAGTTCAGCACGTGCTTACTTATTCCAGCTTGCCCTTGCTCCCCACCTCACATCCACCTTCCCTTCTCCACCGTGGCCTTCAAACTTCGGCACCTGGCCAAGGACAGCAGCCTTCCAGAGACCACTGCACCACCTCCGCAATCGCAGCAGGTCGAACCCTCCCCACAGATCCTTGTGTATCTCCTAAGTGTCTGCTTCTCCCATTGAACCTCCACTGATACACAGTTTGCCAAAGGCATAACCTCGTAAACACATTGCTAGGATGCTGTTCAGGATTTTGCAAGGAGATCCTGAAGTTTCAGCTTTATTAGTTTTACGACGAATTAATCTCTATCCCAGAGATTGGTGTCTCAGTTTTCTCACTGGTGGTCATGTTTTTGCATGGCAAATAGCATTCTTTGAACACTGTGATAATAAGAAGGAACCTCTAAGCATAATCTAGTAGGAAGAATTACAATGTGTTTTGCATTTAATCTGGAAACGAGTATCTCATGTTGCACTAACATGAGATGTCTTGGGTAACAAAAATAAATATAAGAGTGGCTCAGGGCACTTTAGTTAATCTCCTTGTCAAATATCATGTGAACTACACAGACTAAAAGATACAGATTTTTCATTGTAAAGTGGCTTTCTCACAGTTTTAAAAAGACAGTCACCAATTCACAGAGAAAGACAAATTTTTTATGGTGCGTAAATGCAAAAATATTCATTATTTTACCCCCATGGCAACTGCACAGAGGATTCTGGACTTAGGAAAAAAATGACAGTAAAATACAGGCAGATAAATCCTGGGTAATTATTTCCAAGGATGTCATCAGAGAACTTTCACTAGGATTTCCCTTATTACTCTGTGTAGTCGAGCTCAATTTTGAAAACTTATGACCACAATATAACTATTTTACGAGTGTTGGTTGTTTTCAGCATTTAGAGGAGATAGCAAGGAGTTTAGAGTCATAGATCCAACATCAGATTCAAAGCTGCCGCGCTTATCAGCAGAGGGGGCTTTGGGCAAAGCTCCCCCGTTGTATGAGCTCATTTGCATTATCCATAAACAGGAAAGCTTGTTAGCAGGCCAGCCCTCCGAAATCTCCCAGTACCAAGCTAAAGTTTAAAGAGCAAGTGTATTGGGAAAGGTAGGCTAACAAAGGTGGTAAACAGCCTCCAACCTCAGTGGCTTAGCAAGTGGCTTAGCAAATAAAAGTTTCGTTTTTTCTCACACCACACTGCAGGATAGCCGAGACATGAAGCTGTACAGGGACTAAAACACCTGCTATCTTACCACTCCAGTTCCTTCCGGGTCCTTGGGAAGCTCAGTTTAGCTGGGAGAGAGGAAAGAAAGAATGGCACATAGGAAGTCTCTAAGGGCCATACCTGGAAGTGGGGCCTGTGTTTCACCTCATTTCTGCTTAAGCAACATTAAACTACTCTTAGTAATTGACACATGCCATGCTCTCCTTCCCCTGAGCCATATACTGTACTGCCACCTCCTCCAGGAAGACCACAGGATTGCCCGTGCACCTGGGGCACTTTTACTCAGCTTGTCAGTCACAGCTCAAACACCATCTAATTCATGCCTTTCACAGACCTAGCTATTCTTCTTGTCAAATGTAAACTAGACTTTCTACATGTCTTCATCATAAACCATGTCATATTGCATTGCAAATGCTTATGGGTACATTTTTTTCTTATTCTGTTTGAGAGCAGAAATTTGAGGTGCTCTTCTTTACCATCCCTAAAAGAACAATATAGTTACTAGCAATTGCAGACCAGGAGTGAGATGCAGAATACATAAGAAATGGCATAGGAAGGACACTTACTAATCAGGGGTGCCCACTTGATCAGAATGCTTGCAGGATATGAACTTCTGATGTAGCTGGACCTCAAGGACTGGCTGCCTATACCCTGGGTGGGAATGTCACCGCCCAGCTGAGTCCCTTGCCCGCTGCCCAGACAGAGGCCAATATATTGAGACAGCAGGAGTTGCTGCAAAGAGCTTGATATCGCAAGATGCCAAGCTAGGAGTTGGGAGAAATTTCTCAAATCCATCTCCTCCGGAATTTTGGAGCTAAGATTTTTAAAGGTGGTTTGGCAAAGGGCTAGGGAATTAGCTCTGCTTCTTGGCTGGGGATGAACTCATAGCGTTGAGAAGCAGAAATTGTCTTCTTGGCTGAGACAGTTCCTGGGTAGAGGGTTGCTGGACCAGTTGAATCAGTTACCACACATGGCCACTAGTCCAGCTGGCATCAGTTGGTCCTCCTCAATGCAAAGTCTGGGAAAACAGGTTGTGTGACGGGGGAGAAGAGGAATCTGCTGAGGGACAATAAAGGATTAGGAGGGAGAATGAATGGATCGGTGGATACAAGGACAGAGATTAACTTGTAAATAGTTCCTTTTGGGATTTGAATGAGCCTTAAATATAGAAATTATATTCGAAAGGGCCTGTTGAGGTGCGGTTACATTTTTGGTCTTACAGGGTGAGGAAGAAAAAAAGCAATTGTTCTTTTTGGTGGGTCCTGACTTTAGGCAGATAAAGAAAATTCAGAGAACTTCTTCCTGGCTTTGGGAGAGTGTGGGGGGTGGGGGTGAGGTCAGAGAGACCTTGACGCTTCCTCTTCAGTTGGGCACATCAAAGCACAATATTTGGGGTATTGGTTTCTGAGCCCCAACACTGCAAATCTTCTGAAGTAGGTCTATTAGCACTCCTTTGTGTTTAAGAAAACTGAAACTCTCTTGCCTGACTGCTGTGGCCAGGACTTCCAGCACTATGTTGAATAGAAGTGGAGAGAGTGGGCAACCTTGTCTGGTTCCAGTTCTAAGAGGGAATGCTTTCAGTTTTTTCCCATTCAGTATGATGTTGGCTGTGGGTTTGTCATAAATGGCTTGTATCATTTTTAGGTAAGCCCCATCTATGCCTATTTTGTTAAGCGTTTTTATCATAAAAGGGTGTTGAATTTTGTCAAATGCTTTTTCTGCATCTATTGAGAGAATCATATGGTTTTTGTTTTTGCTTCCGTTTATGTGGTGAATTACGTTTATAGATTTGCGTATGTTGAACCATCCCTGCAACTCTGGGATGAAGCCCACTTGGTCATTATGGATTATTTCCTTAATAAGCACCTGGATTCAGTTAGCTAGAATTTTGTCGAGAATTTTTGCATCTACATTCATAAGGGATATTGGTCTGTAGTTTTCCTTTTTTGTTGTGTCCTTTCCCGGTTTTGGTATCAGGGTTATGTTGGCTTCATAAAATGTGTTGGGGAGGAATCCATCCTTCTTGATGTTGTGGAATAATTTCTGCAGGATAGGCACCAGTTCTTCTTTGTAGGTGTGGTAAAATTCGGGTGTGAAACCGTCTGGTCCGGGACTTTTCTTTT
>NW_012149452.1:1541934-1544694 GCF_000956105.1 Propithecus coquereli
TTCAGTGAAATATGTTGTGGTTTCTAAGAAGAAAATGAAGTGCAGGTGCAGGCTTGGGTGGCAGCGAAGCCAGAGGAAGACACAGTCCTTTGCTTTCCTCACTGGCCAGAAGCCATCTGGCTGGTGTGTTGCCCGAGTCAAACACCACGGGCCAAGTGTGTCAGACACCAGGGCTCTGCTGTAGTGTGTGCAGGGCCTAAAGCACCTTTTGGGGCCTGTCCTGTGACCTCACACCCCAACCTTCAGCTTTTTGCCAGATTGGTTCATTGAGGTATATTTTATACACTGTACATTTCAGCTGTTTAAAGTTCAGTGGTTGTTATATGTTCACACAACATTGCAACCATCTCCACAGGACATTTCAGTACTCCAAAAAGAAATCTCATACCCATTACAGTCATTCCTCATCCCCCAGCCCCCACTCCCAGCCCTCAGCAGCCGCTAATGTACCTTCAGTCTCTTCAGACTTGCCTAATTTGGACGTTTCACATAAGTGGAATCATGCAATATATGGTCTTCTGTAACTGGCTTCTCTACCTTACCATAATGTTTTCAAGATTTACTCATTTCATTTTGTAGCATGGATCAGTAGTTCCTTCTTTCTCTTTGCCTAATAACATTCTGCTGTATGGATATACCACATGTTCCTCCATTCATGAGTTCGTGGGCTTTTGAGTCGTTTCCACTTTATGGCTATTATAAATAATGCTACAATGAACATTTATATCTAAGGTTTTATATGGACATTACGTTTTCATTTTGGTTAAGTACGTAACTACAAGTGAAATTGCTGGGTTATACCCCCACCTCTTTTAAAAAATTTTTATTTTGAAATAAAAAAAGCACTGCAAAGTCCTGTTTACCCCTCACCCAGTTCCTCCAATGGGAACATCCTGCATAAATTTGGTACAATATTAAAAAGGAAATTGGCAATGGTACCACATACAGGGCTTATTCAGATTGTACCATTTTTACATGCACTCAATTGTGTGGGTTTAGTTCTATGAAATGTTATCACATGTGTAGATTTGTGTAATCACCACCCCAATCAAGATGCAGAATAGTTTCATCACAAAGATCCCTCCTGCTATGCCTACTGTGGTTTGAATATATCCCCCAAAATTCATGTGTGAGAAACTTAATCCCCAATGCAACAGTATTGAGAGGTGAGGCTTTTAAGAGGTGATTAAGTTATAAGTGCTCCACCCTTGTGACTGGATCAATGCTGTTGTCACAGAAGTGGGTTAGTTATCCTGGGAAGTGAGTTCCTGATAAAAGGATGAGTTTGGCCCCTTTTGAGAACACATGGACTCTCATGCCCTTCCACCCTCCAGCAAGGGATGATGCAGCCAGAAGGCCCTCACCAGATGCAGGCCCTTGACCTTGGACTTCAGACCCTCCAGATCTGTAAAAAGATCTGTTCTATGTAAATTACCCAGTCTCAGGTATTCCGTTGTAGCCACACCCACCCTCTCTCATCCCCCATGCCTAAACCCTAGCAACTGCTAATCTAACTCCATCTCCACTAACCTCCTTTAAGTAATGGAAATGTTACAAAACCTATGTCTATTTTCAGCGCATACCAGCTATATGCAGACTGGGACATCAAAAGATCCGTTTTCTAGTTTAATCCCTTGATACATTTTTTTGAACTAATTTCAGCACTCCCTTTAGTTTTAACATTGTTTTTCTCTTTTGTTCACTGAAATAAGGCCAAGGCACACTGCACAAGGGGCTTGATAAACTTAATTTAATAAATGTCTGCTAAATGCAAAATGCTTCACAAGCATTTACTTAATTATGAGAATTAATTTGATCTTATTGATGTCTGTAGGCTATGCATGTAGATCTGTAACTAAATATGCAATCACGTGATAAATATTATGTTGCTGGGGGCATAGGAAGCAAGGAAAGAAACAGGATTGAAACATTTTAAAGGCTTTAAAAATATGTGCTAAGTTTCTTCTCTATTTCTATAGCTTTACAATAGGAATATAAATGGCTGAGCAGAAAAACTACAGCTTTGACCTTGGTACTTGAAAAGGTGAGGTCTAAATAAAACTATTTTGCTGTCTGAATACTATCATTATCTTTAATGAGAGTGGGCATTACAAGGACATTTCAAATTGTACCTTAGGCAATAAATTAGCTGCCAGAACTATATTCAGACTATTTTCCTCAAAAATGAAAACACTGATCCATCTGCTCTGTCCAGCGACATTATACACATTAATATAAAAATCTATTCTAAGGAGTTTTAATATGTCTATCATTGTCCTTTTCATTGAAGAGCACATATCTTTGTGTGCACCCCTAATGTTAGACCTTCAAATGTAACACTAGGTTTACTAGTTGCTGCTTTTAATGGAGATGAATTTTGGTGTGGATAGAGCTTCTTTTGTTTTTCCTTCATGCTCCCATCTTCTTTCCAACAGAAAATGTGATGGTTCTCCTATGGATGACCTCCAGTGCTAATTTAAAACTTGTATAAGACATATCAAGTCATTTCATACATAATTAAGGGAAGTCTCTTTGGCTTGAACTCTACTAGGTATTACAGAGAACAACAACATGGCCACAGAATCTCTCAGTTTAGCTCAACTCAACTTTTCGGGACTATGGTGACATTTAACTAATATTCATTAAATGTTTATCTTTTATTTAGAGAAAAATTCCTGCACTCTAGAAATTTATAGACTAGCTGGGGAGACCAAAGGTGGTGAATCCAAAGATTACCATACACAGTGATGGGGACAGAGA
>NW_012149452.1:1544744-1552903 GCF_000956105.1 Propithecus coquereli
TCTCCTTGTGCTGGGTGTATTTCTCCCCTCCCTTACATACTTCTCTGTTGTGTAGTAGCCTCAGCTTACACTGAATCTTTGTGTGATTTGAAACGAATATTTGGATTACAGTGATAGATACATGTAAGGCTTAAATATTACCACAATATTGAATCAATTTGTGAACAATTTTCCCCCAGAAGAAAGGAATATTTCTTCCTATTTTTCTTTGATGTCTGATTAATTCTTTCCCTATGGGACCCAGATATACAGATTCCTAGGTAAGCTATAGAATAGCCATCTTCAAATGCTAGTGTGCATAAAATGTCCCTGTGCCATGCTTAGCTCTCCTTGTAAAAAGACTTTATTGCCCCTCACTGGCTCAAGGCTTTGTTCTTCCTCAGGGGAATTATTGTAATGGTCTCCTCATCTTCCCACCCGTGGTCTAGCTAGTTCCACTCTTTGACCAGGCCACATCTTTATAAATCATCGATGGTCTTTGAATTCAGAGATCACATCTAGAAAGACATCAGGCAATAAAATAATAAAGTTATTAGCCAAGAGTAGGATCACTAAATAATTGAGTTGGGAAACATTCTTGACTTACATGGTTTTTTGATGGCTATTTCCCCTAAAAGGAATATTAATATCACTAGGAAAAACAAAAGAAGAGAGAAAAAATACATATACAAAAGACTTGGGATTTTGGAGAAATTTGAAATTATTATTTGAACTAGGAGTATGTTGATACTTACTGCAAACTTGAGTTTTCAGCAAATGGAATAGAACTATAAAAATCTCCTGATAACTGTCACCATTTAATAAGTGTTCTTTTACAATTTTTTTTTTTTTTTTTTAGAATAACGCTTCTGAAATTTTAACTTGCAAATGAATGACCTGGAGATATTATAAAACCCAGTTTCCAGAGCCCTGTCCCCAGAGATTCTGATTCAGTAGGTCAGGGTGGGGTCCACGAGTCTGCATGTGTCTGGTAAGGTCAGAGTGATGCCAGTTGTTGTGAGTATGAGAAACATAGCCAGAGAACCACTGCTTTAGAAGCTGTCTATGCCCACTGAGAGTCAAGCCAGCCCATGCTTCAACATATCTATGGCTTTGCTTCCCTGCACCCAATAGGCTAGTCTTAATTCAGATGTGGATTATTAGGAAAGTTATATTAAGCATGTTTACATATTTATATTTTAAATATAAAACCTAATTAAGGATAATTACTATAAATTTCATAGCTTAATTTATTGGATCATAGAGGGTCAGGATGATGCCATGTGTAACCAGAATATTAGACACAAGTTTCTCCATTCGTATTTAGCAACTGCATTTTATCTTTATTTCAGTGAAATATGTTGTGGTTTCTAAGAAGAAAATGAAGTGCAGGTGCAGGCTTGGGTGGCAGCGAAGCCAGAGGAAGACACAGTCCTTTGCTTTCCTCACTGGCCAGAAGCCATCTGGCTGGTGTGTTGCCCGAGTCAAACACCACGGGCCAAGTGTGTCAGACACCAGGGCTCTGCTGCAGTGTGTGCAGGGCCTAAAGCACCTTTTGGGGCCTGTCCTGTGACCTCACACCCCAACCTTCAGCTTTTTGCCAGATTGGTTCATTGAGGTATATTTTATACACTGTACATTTCAGCTGTTTAAAGTTCAGTGGTTGTTATATGTTCACACAACATTGCAACCATCTCCACAGGACATTTCAGTACTCCAAAAAGAAATCTCATACCCATTACAGTCATTCCTCATCCCCCAGCCCCCACTCCCAGCCCTCAGCAGCCGCTAATGTACCTTCAGTCTCTTCAGACTTGCCTAATTTGGACGTTTCACATAAGTGGAATCATGCAATATATGGTCTTCTGTAACTGGCTTCTCTACCTTACCATAATGTTTTCAAGATTTACTCATTTCATTTTGTAGCATGGATCAGTAGTTCCTTCTTTCTCTTTGCCTAATAACATTCTGCTGTATGGATATACCACATGTTCCTCCATTCATGAGTTCGTGGGCTTTTGAGTCGTTTCCACTTTATGGCTATTATAAATAATGCTACAATGAACATTTATATCTAAGGTTTTATATGGACATTACGTTTTCATTTTGGTTAAGTACGTAACTATAAGTGAAATTGCTGGGTTATACCCCCACCTCTTTTAAAAAATTTTTATTTTGAAGTAAAAAAAGCACTGCAAAGTCCTGTTTACCCCTCACCCAGTTCCTCCAATGGGAACATCCTGCATAAATTTGGTACAATATTAAAAAGGAAATTGGCAATGGTACCACATACAGGGCTTATTCAGATTGTACCATTTTTACATGCACTCAATTGTGTGGGTTTAGTTCTATGAAATGTTATCACATGTGTAGATTTGTGTAATCACCACCCCAATCAAGATGCAGAATAGTTTCATCACAAGGATCCCTCCTGCTATGCCTACTGTGGTTTGAATATATCCCCCAAAATTCATGTGTGAGAAACTTAATCCCCAATGCAACAGTATTGAGAGGTGAGGCTTTTAAGAGGTGATTAAGTTATAAGTGCTCCACCCTTGTGACTGGATCAATGCTGTGGTCACAGAAGTGGGTTAGTTATCCTGGGAAGTGAGTTCCTGATAAAAGGATGAGTTTGGCCCCTTTTGAGAACACATGGACTCTCATGCCCTTCCACCCTCCACCAAGGGATGATGCAGCCAGAAGGCCCTCACCAGATGCAGGCCCTTGACCTTGGACTTCAGACCCTCCAGATCTGTAAAAAGATCTGTTCAATGTAAATTACCCAGTCTCAGGTATTCCGTTGTAGCCACACCCACCCTCTCTCATCCCCCATGCCTAAACCCTAGCAACTGCTAATCTAACTCCATCTCCACTAACCTCCTTTAAGTAATGGAAATGTTACAAAACCTATGTCTATTTTCAGCGCATACCAGCTATATGCAGACTGGGACATCAAAAGATCCGTTTTCTAGTTTAATCCCTTGATACATTTTTTTGAACTAATTTCAGCACTCCCTTTAGTTTTAACATTGTTTTTCTCTTTTGTTCACTGAAATAAGGCCAAGGCACACTGCACAAGGGGCTTGATAAACTTAATTTAATAAATGTCTGCTAAATGCAAAATGCTTCACAAGCATTTACTTAATTATGAGAATTAATTTGATCTTATTGATGTCTGTAGGCTATGCATGTAGATCTGTAACTAAATATGCAATCACGTGATAAATATTATGTTGCTGGGGGCATAGGAAGCAAGGAAAGAAACAGGATTGAAACATTTTAAAGGCTTTAAAAATATGTGCTAAGTTTCTTCTCTATTTCTATAGCTTTACAATAGGAATATAAATGGCTGAGCAGAAAAACTACAGCTTTGACCTTGGTACTTGAAAAGGTGAGGTCTAAATAAAACTATTTTGCTGTCTGAATACTATCATTATCTTTAATGAGAGTGGGCATTACAAGGACATTTCAAATTGTACCTTAGGCAATAAATTAGCTGCCAGAACTATATTCAGACTATTTTCCTCAAAAATGAAAACACTGATCCATCTGCTCTGTCCAGCGACATTATACACATTAATATAAAAATCTATTCTAAGGAGTTTTAATATGTCTATCATTGTCCTTTTCATTGAAGAGCACATATCTTTGTGTGCACCCCTAATGTTAGACCTTCAAATGTAACACTAGGTTTACTAGTTGCTGCTTTTAATGGAGATGAATTTTGGTGTGGATAGAGCTTCTTTTGTTTTTCCTTCATGCTCCCATCTTCTTTCCAACAGAAAATGTGATGGTTCTCCTATGGATGACCTCCAGTGCTAATTTAAAACTTGTATAAGACATATCAAGTCATTTCATACATAATTAAGGGAAGTCTCTTTGGCTTGAACTCTACTAGGTATTACAGAGAACAACAACATGGCCACAGAATCTCTCAGTTTAGCTCAACTCAACTTTTCGGGACTATGGTGACATTTAACTAATATTCATTAAATGTTTATCTTTTATTTAGAGAAAAATTCCTGCACTCTAGAAATTTATAGACTAGCTGGGGAGACCAAAGGTGGTGAATCCAAAGATTACCATACACAGTGATGGGGACAGAGAAAGGAAGACTACCTAACTCAGACTAATGATGCAGGAAGGCTTCCTGGAGGAAGGAAGTCTGGCGGTTAGTCTCCAATAAGATGCATGTTGCAGAGACATGTCACCGTGCCTGCACATGCCGGCGCCGATGCTGTTCTCTGCTGAGAAGGACCCGTGCCACATTTGCAGAGTGAACACCTGCTCAGCTTCAAAACCTGGGAGTAAAGGCGGGGACGTTATGGTGTTGCAGAAAGCATGACGCCTTTATGATTTCACTATGTAAAATATTTACCTAGTTCCAAAATAAACCTCTATCCCTGTTGATAGAGCCTCCTCCCTCCCACTCTATACATAACATTTTTAAAAAAATGCTGTTATTTTTTGGAAAGATAAGTAAATTGATAACCCTCTTTCTTAGATAGACATTAGTATGTTATACATACTTTTCTCCACTTGGCTGTTCTCTCATAACCATATATTCTGTAGCTCACCTTGTGGTATTATGGGCAGAGATTCCTTTTCAAAAGCTGCTACTCTATTGTGTGAGTGGAATACAGTTTCTTCAACTAGTTCTCGGTGGGGCTAGGGGATGATTCCTCCCTTTTTGCTAGCACAAGTAGTGTTCGAAGAAATTATGAATATATCTTTTTCCCTCGTTTTTTGGAGTAGATCAAAGTATAGATGTATATGTAATTTTGCTACATATTGCTAAATTCCACACCCAGCATTTGTGTGATTTTGCATCCTTCTCGGTCACATCTCTCTCTCTCTCTCTCTCTCTCTCTCTCTCTCTGTCTCTCCCCCCATACATGTGTGTGTGTGTGTGTGTGTGTGTGTGTGTGTGTGTGTGTAGCCGTTGTCCTTTTCCCTAACAGACTTAGCAATGGAGTACATTGTCAATCTTTTGGAATGTTGTTATTTTGATATGTGAAAAATAGCTTCTCGATGTAGATTTCATTAGTATGTTTTTAAAGAGGGAGAAACTTTAATTTTTTTGGGGGGAGAGAAGAATATTTCATAAGCAAAAACATCAAATTTATGTTAGTGGGACAAATGTCTCATTTGGGAAAACGTGAATATTTAGAATGATAGGATTCTAAAATATTTCATCATTCTAAGAAAAGTATAATTCAAAGCTAAAAAATTACAACACATTGAACTAATACAAACCAACCATTAACATATTCTATTGTTTTTCACAAAGTCTATCATTGAGGAACAGTAGGTTAGGTAAGATATCTCCTTTTTCCAACACTTGGTCACTTTAGCTAAGAATCCCTGAGCAAAGGACACGTCCCCTGAGGCTGAGGACCCTCACGTCCCACATGGGGGTACCGGACCTGCTGCCCTCTCACGTCCCTTCCGATCTATAATAGAAATTGACATGGAATTGCCAATCAGTCGCACGGAATCCTCATTTTAATATGAGCAAAGTTGGACATCTTTTCATCTGTTTCAGATCTATTTGCATTTATTTTCCTATCAATGTTCATTCATATCATCACATGTATTTCTATAGATTGTTACCTTTTTAGTCTTTATTTTTAATTCCTAAAAATATATTAGAAATGTTAGTATCTTGTGATATAAATTGTAATTTTTCCCAGTTTGTCCATTTGTCCTTTTATTTTGTTTATGATATATTTTGCCATCCAAAAAAAAGTTTGTTTATTTTTTCAATTTTTTTCTTCTATTTTTCATTCATTTTTAAAGAAGTAGCAAGTTTATCTATATCTTCTCTTATTGCTTCTGGATTTCAAATCATTTTTAGAAATGTTTTTACTGCTTCCAGTTTACACAGAAATCTAGTCTTGTTTTTCTTGAGTACATGTATGTATTTTATTTTTTTAATATTCAAATTCTGGTTCAATTGGAATTTGATCCTGGTCTCCAGTATGAGGAGCAGATCCAATATCATCTTCTCCTTTGTGGTTTTCCAATGATCTCAATAGCACATATTAAAGTCTTTTTGATCCTACTGATATGAGTTGTCCTAATCAATATTTATAGTTGTATGTAATATATATATGTACACACACAGATATATATAGATATATATATACACACACACACATACACACTAATGAATTTCCTAATATCGCCCCACTCTTGTATTTTTTGATTAAGCACTCACTTGGCCATTATGCACTTTTAAAATGCATTATTGGGTTCTGTTTGCTGATATTTTATTTTAAATTTCATATTGATAATTGTAAGTGATTCTGTAATTTTCTTTTTTGATGAGATGCTTGTCAGTTTGGAAGATCAGCTTTATATTTACTTTGTATAGCAAATTTGGAAGATGTCTTTCTTTTCTGTGCTTTGGAGAAGTATAAGTATTCTTGGGATTATCTGTTCTTTAAAGGATTCTCTTGAAAAACCATTGAATCTCACTATTTTTTTTCTGGAGGTGCTCTTTAAATACTTTTTCTATTTCTCTTATCAAAACTACTTAAATTTTGAGTCAGATTGGGTTAATTTTGGTAAGTTTAAGACCCTGAATTACTTGAAATCTAGAACAATGTCTTTTTGTTTAGTGTTCTCAGCGCCTACTCTAGAGTTACTGAAAAATAAGTAGATTCTCAGTAAATGCACAGGGAGTATTTGTTCCATAATGTGTGAGGCAAGCAGTGATATCTACAGGGATAATTTAATAAACAAAAGAGCATGTTTGCACTTCCTGGAACAGTTGAATTGAACCTGTGTGTTTACCTTCACTTCTTTATAAAACCCCACATGAATAGTAGTAAATGAATTTTTTAAAATGGCTCTGTTAGTCAGCAGCTGATCAGAGAAAACACTTAACCTCTTACCACTTCCAAGTCTGCACTGCAACTTCAGTGCTGGGGTGATCACAAGAGATGTGAATACACAGCTGGCCAGAGACTGGAGAAGCTGAAGGAGAAGGTATCCCACGGGAGGGGCAGCTGGCACGGCCGCCCCACTCTCACATTGTCAGCAGATAACCAATGTGTGTGATCTACCCTCACACCTCACGTCCTGCGCTGGCTTTACAAGCATGAGAAAAATTTGTGTTCTATGTCTCTTCCACCCTCCAAATCTCATGTAAAATGTCCTTTGTGGGATGTAATAACCATAAACTAAGCAGGGAAAGGAATTCTGGGAAACGTAGTTCCAGGTTGGTTTAAATTGACACAACTCAAATCCACTACAATGGCATAAACTCACAATGACAAAAGGAAGATAAAGACATGGACACACACAAACACACACACACACACACACACACACATACCCCAATTAACAAACACACATAGGAAAAAAGACAGGAAAAAAAGAGCAAGAAAATGTTGAAAGCTGGAAAGTGAATAGATGAATAGTGACAGATTAGCAGACTTAACAAGCTGAATCTTAATTTAGATGTAGTGAAATCCAAGAAACTAACAAATTTACATTACAAATTCACCAAAGGCATAGAAATTGGATATTTCAGTTACCTCTGCAATGAAGGTGAAGGTAGGATTAATACAGAAAGAGTAATCTGTGTTCTTAAAAGTGGGAGAAAACTCGTATGGTTGAAGGAAGTTGTACCATGTTGAAATTGGGGTACTGTATGAAAGCATTCATATAAAAAATGCTAAGACCCCCTAGCCTTCTTCTATTCAGCTCCCAAAGATCCAGCAGCTGAGTATACAACCTCTAAATCATAGACTTTAACAAGACCAAGAGAAAAGACCTACAGACACTGACATGGGGATTTGTCACAAAATCGTCAAGCCAGATGACCCAATATTAAAGCCCTTGGGAGGCAAACCACAGACATTTGTTTAGAGATACCAATAAGTATTTCAGGGACCACCATCAAATATGAGAGGACTGCAAAAGATTACCTGACATCCTAGAAAATAATATAACATGAATGTAAGATAGAGACCAAAACAAAACCCAAAACAAAAAAAAAACAAGTAAAAAAACAAGCACCCACAATTTAAAGGGAATGGCCTATATAGAAAAAAAAAAAAAACAATACAAAGAATCAATATGAGAGGACTGCAAAAGATTACCTGACATCCTAGAAAATAATATAACATGAATGTAAGATAGAGACCAAAACAAAACCCAAAACAAAAAAA
>NW_012149452.1:1552953-1592442 GCF_000956105.1 Propithecus coquereli
AGAATTTTAAAATGCTACAACTGAAATAGCTAAAAACTCAAATAATCCAAATGTTCTTTAATGGGTCAGTCATTAAAAAAATTGTGGTAGGTTCATACCATGAAATACTACTAACAATTAAACAAAAATAGACTATTGATACTTTAAACAACTTGAATGGAACTCAAGGGAATCATGCTAAGTGAAAAAAGCCAATTTTGAAAGGACTGTCCAGCGCGAGGGTGAGGGCATGTTCCGGGAGACACCTGTGACCAGGCAGGGAGCACGCCAGTCAATACTGCAGCAGATCAGAAGGATCCGAAGACACTTTTTATTTTAAAATAAGGCAAAATCCATATACCTGAAATACCTAAATACCGGAAATACCTGAATACCTGAAATACCTAAATATTAAAAAAAATTGGGGGTGGGCAAGGGCAACATACATAACCTAAACATCTGTACCCCCATAATATGCTGAAATAAAAAAAAAATGTTACTGGAGACATTTTCAAGCATACAAAAAAAGATAGAATCATATAATTGTTCCTCACGTACCCTTTACCCAGGTTCAACACTAATCAATATTCTGCCATTTTTATTTTTACTCTTTCTCTTTATATTTTTATGGAGCATTTTAGAAAGAAATTGTGGACATATCATTTCATTACAAATACAGTCTTTATACTGAATGATTCTCTAACACAGAAGAGCTTTTTATCTTTTAAAACATAACCACATAATACCATTATCATACCGGACCAAAATTAAAAATATTTTCTTAATGTCATCTGAAAATCTCATTTTTAATTTTTCTGGTTTTTTTAAAATGTCCCTCTTTCTTTCCTCCATTCCTTCCTTCCTTTCCTTTCTTCCTTCCTTCTTTCCTTCCCTTCTCCTCCTTCTCTCTCCCTTTCTTTCTTTCTTTCTATTTTGTTTTTTCCTTTCCTTTTCTTTTCTTTCCTTCTTCCCTTTCCTTTCCTCCATCTCTTCCTTCCTTTCCTTTCTTCCTTCCTTCTTTCCTTCCCTTCTCCTCCTTCTCTCTCCCTTTCTTTCTTTCTTTCTATTTTGTTTTTTCCTTTCCTTTTCTTTTCTTTCCTTCTTCCCTTTCCCTTCCCTTTCCTTCCTTTCTTTCTTTTCTTTCTTTTATTTAAATCAGGCTTTACACCAGGTCTAAACGCAGTGTTTGATAGATGTGTCTCCTGTAGCCCCACCCCCTTTTTTGTCATTTTTTTTTTTTTTTTTTAAGAGACTGAATCAAACCTTCCAATATTCTGGATTTAACTAATTGCGTCTTCATAGTGTGGTTGAGTGTGTTTCTTTGCCTCTTCCTGTAAATTGGTGTTTAAATCTTAGGGCTTGCCTAGATTAAGCTTCAGTTTTTGGGCAAGAATATGTTCTAGGTGTTGCTATTTATTTCTTATTGCATCATTAGAGGCACCATGATAGTCACTTTGAGGGATGTTGATAAGATTGAACCTTGAGTTTGGGTGTTGTTAATTTAATCCATCCACTAAAATATCCCCCATCAGTGGTTTAGCAGTCTTTGATGATTGTTGTCTAATAGTTTATTACATTGGTGGTTACTAAAAGATGATTTTCAAATTCCATTATTCCTTTTGCACTTTCTGGCTTTGATTATTATTTAAAGATTTTATTTCACGGATTATTAGGTTACCTTCAAATACAGTTCATATAAAAAGGCAGGATATTTTTTCTTTTTTTTCAATTTCAGCATATTATAGGAGTACAGATGTTTAGGTTACATATGTTGCCCTTGCCCCCCTTCCCCCAAGTCCCAGTTTCAAGCGTGTCCATCTCTCGGATGGTGCACATTGCACTCTTTGTGTATGCATATACCCATCCCCTCCTCCCCCTCCCCCTCTCCCCTTCCCCCTCCCCCCTGCCCAACATCCAATAGATGTTATTCTTATATGTACACTTATGTGTTGATCAATTAATACCAATTTGATGGTGAGTACATGTGGTGCTTGTTTTTCCATTCTTGGGATACTTCACTTAGTAGAATGCGTTCCAGCTCTATCCAGGAGTATACAAGACGTGCTATATCACCATTGTTTCTTAAAGCTGAATAGTACTCCAGTTCTCAGAACATGACTTTATTCTCCAGCAACCTTCAAAGGTGAACCAGTGGACTTATCAGATAGATAGATAAGATGGATAACTAGATAGAAACTAGCAGATTGTATATATTTAACAATTGCAGTGACTATTCTTTTTGTTGCCAAAATTATTCCACCAAATCAGCTCCTTGTGCCATTTTGACATGATTCCAATCTTTAATAAGATTCTTGTTTTTAAACAGAATAAGCCATTCTGATCTCATTCTGTACTTTTTCTGCTTGAAAAAAAAAGTGGACTCAGTAAAACCTTTGTTCTTTTTAAGTGGTAAATTGTGTTTAGATTTACCACTACTATAGCAATACTACTTGTGCATTAGATTGTTTCTAGCACTTTCAGTGGTTTAATCATGAAAACGAGTCATTTGAAAGAAAGCATTAAACAATGAGTTCAAACTGACATTACCAACTCTTAAGATTGCAGAATTATATATAGTTATATAGTTTTTGCCTTTTATATTTAATATTTTATGATAAAAAGCTTACATTCTGTTAACAATAACATTATAATTTATTAGCTTTTCCTTGCTATGTATAATACTTTTATAATACAATAGCAATATTGTTTAAAAATAAGATTATTTAATTTAGTATTTTAATTTTATTGATAGGATATGTCCTACCATACCCTATTAGTCAAAATACTGTTTTAACACTAAATATGTTTATTTATGAGTTCATAGTAATACTAAAAATATTCTCATTGGTCACTTTTGGAGTACACTAGGGAAACACTTCAGTATTTTGAAACTGATGAATTAAAGGAAAAGCATAAAACATTTATCTTGCTTATCCCCTCTAATCTTACAGTTTAGGGACATCAAATAATTGATGAGGGACGCTTCCATTTTATAAAGTATTCCCACTAATAAATCAGGAAGCAATGATAGAATTAGAGTAACCACTCACCAGCTGGTTTGTCTTTGGGGAAAGTACTTGTATTTTATGAGCTTATTTACAGTATCCATAAATAGGAATGCTGTTACCGGGCTTTGCCCTCTGAGATCTCCCAGTAACTGAGCCAACATTTAAGGAACAAATATATCAGCAACAGTACGTTAACTTAGACAGTAAATGACCCCAAACTTTCAGTGGCTTAGCAAAATAAACATTCCTTTTATGTTCACATCACACTGCAATGTGATCCTGCTCAATAAAGTCAAACAGCGACACAATCCACTTCTGTCCCATAGCTTCATTTCATTTAGGTCCTTGAGATCCTCTATGAGGATTTTGGTTGCTTCAGTGACTTCCTTTGGTTGCTGCGGCATCAGCGAACATCATGCAAGCAGAGGCCTGGCAAGCGCTCAATTGCTGCCCTGGGAGCCTTTACCACGTCAACTCCCCTGCTAGAGCGTGAGAGGCTCTGTGGACAGAACCTAAGCCCTGCTGCCTGCCGTCCGCCTGCCGTTGGGCCCAGCAGCTGAGCAGATGCGCGAGCTGCACCCCTGAGCCCACACTAGATGCCTGACCTGTAGAACATGGTATGATCATTGTTTTAGGTCAAATTTGATGTGTTTTTTGAGGGGAGGGGGATGTTTGTTTGTTTTTATGTAGCAACGTACAACTGATACACTTAGAATATAGAAGACAGATTAGCCAAATATACTGCCAATTGTTAAAGCTGGGTGTGATGATACCTGGTTCATTTTATTACTCTATGTGCCCTTTGTATGTATTTGAAATTTCTGTAACAAAAGAATGAAGAAGAAAATACTGAATTTCAATATTACTTGAAAGACTAGTTAAATTCATTTGTTTTAATTTATTTTAAATGTTTAAAAATTGCTTTTCTATTACATTTAGTTTTTTAAATTGTTTAAAATAGTTCAATGGTTTTGAAGTTGAAAATATAAAACATCCAGAAAGGTATAAATTTCATCCCTGTCACTCGGCCCCATTTTTGCTCTCTTTCTCGGTAAACATTCATTTATATTAGCTCTCACCTCAACATTTTGGGAGACATTTGACTGTCGTAGTAAATTTGGAGTTACATTACCAGTATATCCATAGAAAACTGGGCAAATGAGAGAATAAGACCATTATTAATGTCAAGAATAACTAAATTTTGTTCAGGAAAGGAAAAATAATCACATTATAATATGTGGCAAATTTGTGAATAGCATTTACATCTCCATATCATCATAAACGGTAACCATGGATCTAGCTAAAGTTACAACACCACTATAATGGAGGGACAGGGAAATGGAAAATTGTTTATATTTGGAGGATGGGGAGGAAAAGGGCCAAGTCTTCATCTTCCATATTGGTAAGTGACCAGGAAACTTGTAAAAGTGAAAAATCAAGAAGTAACATTATAGACATGCTATTTAGACATATAATAGTCAATACCAAAAGAATAAGAATAAAACATCATCATCTTTGTACAGAAAGGAGTTGGGGGATGCTGGTTTTTCATAACAAGCCTGTGGTTTATGATGAAAATTGGGAAAAAATCAAGTAAACAAAAAACTCAAGAAAAAATAAGAGGCAACATGACATAAAACAATGGGATAATAATAATAATAATATGGTTCATATTTATCAAGCACTTCCTATGTGCCACACATGGGTTATCTGTTTTAATTCTTACTACAACAGTATGAGGTAGTAGACCTATAACCAAATGAGTAAATTAATGCTCTGAGGGTTTAATAGCTATCTATTGTAATGAATCATTAGAAAATTTAACATGTGGAAACAACACACATCATCAAATAGCTTCTCTGGGTCTGCCAGCAACTTGCTGGGTGGCTCTGGCTCATTCTCGCACGCAGCCACAGGGAAGAGATTGGCCGGGGCTGCAGTCACTGCACGGTGGGACTGTGGGGCTCTGCCTCTGTGCTCACTCACGTGGCCTGCTGCAGAAGCTTCCAAGCTCAGTGCTTTGGGCCACCCCCCAGGGCTGCCTGGTGACATGGCAGCTGGCTTCTTCCACGGCAAGTGATCCAGGGTCACTCAAGATGGAAATCGCTGCCTTTTTATCATCTGATCTTGGAAATAAGGTCTATCACTTTGTCAAATTCTATCTGTTCGAGTAAGTCAGCAGGTCCAGCCCCCTCAGGGGGAAGGCATGAATTTATGAGCAGGACGTGAACACCAGGGAGTGTCCATTGTGGGCATGACCTTAGAGGTTACCTAGCACAGTGAAGTAGCTTGTCCGGGCTCCCACAGGTAGCAAGTGGTAGCCCAGCAAGCAAAACCACCCATTTTGATTCCAGGGTTCATATTCTTAACCACTATGCAACCACCCGTATGCTGCTGGGGTGGCGTTTACCCTTTGTGGGACATTGGAAACTCCTTCCACATGGTTGTCATCTTGGGAGTGTGAGAGTGATTGGGGACAGGCCACTCACAAAACAGTTGACTTCTGCAAGTGTGACACACACCTGACAGTGTTGTCAGGTTCAGGCAAACGTAAATAAGCTGCACATTATACTCAAAATGGGGGGGTGCATATCACACTCCCAGAAAGTGCACAGAAATGTGAGGTTATCCCTGAGTACAAGGATAACCTTGAATTCACTCTAATTTATAAAAAGTCAGACCCTCTCAGGCTTTATAACTTTACTGGTAATGAATTATTTGAGGCACCCCTCACACTTGATCATGACAAACTGCAGCTCCATATTCCTGGGATGGGGCATTAGTCACAGGGGCGGGAGTTGGCTAAGGTGAGGGGTTCGTACTATATCTTGAAAGCTGTTGGGAACCACTGAAGTGCTTCAAGCAGGGGAGGGTGACACGATTGGACATGTTCCTGCTGCTCTGAGCTACGGTTCTTGGTCTGAAGCATCCAGTGACATTCCATATTCTCACACGCGAGACAGTAGATGTCTCCTTTATACTCCAACAGATTTATTCGTGTTGGTTTAATACAATTTTTATATTTCTCAAACCTGCAGATTGGTCAATGCCTCCTGTCTCAGGTACCTGAGCCTGCCTCTACCTGAGTGCCACAAAGACCTTGGTGGCTGCCAGCCAGTCTGTGAGCTTTCTGGGGCACAGACTGACTGCCTCCTCCATGGTTCCGTCCCCTGGGGGCAACCACATCTGTTGACACGTATTAGGATCTCAGCAAACGCATGCTAAGTCAAAATGGACTAAGCCTGATTGTGCACTTACCTGTATGTTAGTTGCCATACTGAGCCCCAGGCATATAGAAATAAGACAATGTACTTACTTTAATAGTAAAAAGTCTCAACTGTAGATATGCATTACTTTGTTTTAATTCACTAGTCAAACATTTATTCTGCTCCTGCCGTGAGCGTGGCGCTCTGCTAGATGCTGGGACACAACATCAAATACGCAACGTAGCTATGCTCACAGGTCCTGCAACCCACTGAGGGACCCTGATGATCCTAGCTCAGTGTACTGGGGGAGCACAGGGGAGGGGCACAGAACAGGGGAGGGGAGACGTTTTGAGGGATATAACCTCAGAGCTGATTTTAGAAGAATGAATGAGTCAAAATGAATGGCTGCTGTGGCTTTGTCAAGGACATGAACACACTAGTTTGTCAGAGCTCTGGGGAAAAAGTCAAGACTATAGAAGAAAGGGAAAAAAATACTCAGGGAGTAAACATAAGTGGGAGTTACTGACCCCTGCAGAGGGATATGCAAATCCAAGCAAAGTTTTCTCTCTGCTGCCTTTGTGTCTTTGTAGCCATCTACGAGCAGTCCTGCGAGGTGTACAGGCACCAGGGGAACACGGCCGGCTTCTTCCACATCGACTCGGACGGCAGCGGGCCGCTGGCACCTCTCCACGTGTACTGCAATATCACCGGTAAGGCTGCGGCGCCGCACTCCCGCTCACCCTGGCCGCCTGCCGGTGCAGAGGGAAAGGAAACGCACCGGAAGTGGATACCTGTGTGGATACAGGTTTAGACGAACAACCTGTGGAGGGAAAGGGTGTTTTGGTGAATAACAGGAATTCACAGCTAGGTTCTTTTCATGAGAGAGAGACAGAAAAGAAAGCTTGTTAATGGTCCTGATAATGTTTCACTGAAGCAGAGATTAATTTTCTAGCATTTTCTGTAGGGCTTGCCAAGGACATTTTCTTTCTAAAAACAAAAACAGAAAGAAAAGGAAAACAAACAAAAAACAAAACTCGTAATCAGTGGGAAGCCCTGACTCGAGAAGTAGGAAAGCTTGGTTGGTGTTCGGCCCTGAGAAGTGTGTAACCTGGGTGAATCCTAGCTTGTCTGAGTTTCGGTTGATCATCAGGGAGATGGGAATAACCGTGCCCACCCTCTAGAGCTGTGAGAATGAAATGCAATCACGTGTCTTGGAGCAGCTAGCCAGACTGGAGAGCCTGCAGATGCCTAACAGGAAAGTGAGCTGTTTCTGTTTTCCCTGGAAATCTCTTGATAGCTTGAACTTCTTTCTCGAATGCAGGACATAGTAAGAGGCAATTATTACATGGGTTTAGAAACAGCCTATGATCAGGAATTTCCTCTGCAATATAATTCCACAAAGCCAAATCCCGATGTAATAGTTATTTAAAAATCCAGCTATGCAAGCACTTCTGCCATTGTGTGCATCTTTAATTGGCACATACGCATCTTTTCTTTGTTTATTTCAAGCACCGGTCTTCGGAGATGCCAGCTGCATCCCGTAGTGAAGCTAGAAAGCAGGGGTCTCTTAAGGCTCATTGAGTCCTCAGGCCTCAGGCTTCTCTGCAACAAGGCAACACATTTATGAAGCTCTTTCTGTAGCCAGACACTGTTCTAGACGCTGAAGGTATGCAGAGAAGTAAGACCTAATGGCTGTCGTTCATGAGGCAGTGAAGTCGGGAACACTCTCATGCCAGGTCACAGGCAGAAATGCAAGCAAACCGTGGCAAGAAATGGTGACGAAGGACACTTAGTAATTTGCCCATCTGGACACAAAGGGCCACACTTTTTCTGCAGAAGATGCTAGTTAATTGGCTGCCATTTTCTTGCATTTCCATAGTGCTTCGTCTCTCCAAAATGGATGTATGTTAGCTGCCTTTCAGCAACCCTATTACAACATTAGAAAGTATATAACTGTTTTCTTTTCATGATTGTAATAACCTATAGTGTTCAACAACCTGGTCAGGGACTAGGCCTCTCAGTGGATCTTAGTTATTTTTAACACATAATTAACATATGGATTCTTGTTTACATAATGCGGATGTCCCAGGCCCAGAAATTCTAATTCAGTAAATGCACTCCTACCGATATCCCCAGTGATTCTGATGCAAATTCTTCCTGGTCCACACTTTACCAAAAGATGGAGGAAGTAATTTGGCTGCAGAATCAGGCAAGAGAGATAAGTGCCTGCTGCGGGGTAGCCAGGTGTGACTTGTGATCGTAGGAGTGGTGGCAAGGACATCGATTACTGAGCTCCAGTCATCTCTGAGAAGGGACCTGGGAGTTTACAAATATCATCTCTTTAATCCTCACAACGAAAATCAGAGACAGGCATTTTTTTTATCTCCATCTAACATAGAAGGAAAGAGAATATGAGCATTTCATGACATGCTCAAGGTAATAAATTCTGTGACTAACAGTCAAGACTCAAGAAGTAAGCAGAGCCTTCTGGTTCAGTAATAATCCGTATCATGGAAACGGTAACTGGATACTTTGTATTGCATATGTTTTGCTTTAAACAGCGGTTTTTAAAAAATATTATAAAAGTAGTCAATGTTAATCGTAGAAAATTTGAGAGAAAAAAGTAAAAATATAAACGACATGTTAAAGACACCTATAATCTACAATCCAGAGATTGTTATTATATTGTTAGGATTTCCTTGGTACTTCTTTCTAGGAATGTACATGTGTGTTTTTTTCTATGAATGTATATGTTAGAGATTTTATTTATATATATATATATATATATATATAAAATCATAAACTTTAATTTTACTGTACAAGTGTAGACTTTTCTCTATTAAAATATATCTTGAAATTAAAATATGTACATTAAATAGAGCTTAGAAATTTTAAACTCTCCAAAATAATGTTAGTATAACACAAGGACACAGAGGGCCTAATTCATCCATAGGTCTCATTTGCACAGAAGTCTCTGCTTCATCTCGCAGCAGGGGTTACGTTAGCTAGTTTATCCAGGAATGGTTACAGGTGATTGTGTGCTTGTATTTAAAGCTGCCGTTTTGCTGATGTGATTCTGAAGAAATCAGAGCATCTGAGTTTTGTCCTGAGTTAATCGGCTTGATGTGCATGATTGAGCATTTCTTATGAATTTGATTTTTTTTGGTTACATGCAGTAGAATAATGTAAAGGTTTTTGTTTTTGTTTGTCTTCTAAAATACCTACAGCAATAAAAGAAAAGCTCTGTATAGGTGCATTACACAATTCTCATATTTAATTGGCTAACAATTTTCTGATACATAAATGTAATGATTAGATATGTATCTTTATGTTTAAAAATTATAAATGTCCGAGGTTCTTAAATAGGAATGACTTATGACACTGAAGGGTGTGATACAGTGGTCCAGGGAAGAGAGTGAGGGAGAAGGGAGAGAGGAAATAGAAGTAGGAAAACTTGTTCTGTCTTTAGCTCTGGTTTCTGAAAGCACCACGTTGCTGTTCTCTGCACTTACCGGTAGCATCGCTGGGGTGATCCCATAAAGAGTGTGCACAGGGCTGGGTGGCAGGAGACCTGAGTTCTCTTTCTACACCTATGCTGGTCAGCTGAGTGCCTGTGGCCAGTCCCACATCTCTAAAATTAGAATGTGAGGCAGGTGTTTTCATAGCCCTTCCTCATTGAAAATTTTCTGAGCAATCCATTGAGATTCCACAGAAAAGAGGAAATTTCTCCCAAGAAGTCTATGGATATTTGCAAATAGATGTCATGAGGCTGAAGATGGGAAGATTTTCATTGTGGAATACAGAAAATTTGAATCCCAGCTGCCTCTAATACTGCACGCAGGCAGGGGAACATTAGTTCCCCCTACCTGTAGGCAAGGTGGCACCTATCCTGTCCTGGGAGATCTATGCTTGTGCATGTCCCCTACACACAGAGCAATCTTCGGAGGGGAGGTTGCCAAATGTCTAAGCAACAGCTGCCACATTTGCTGTAAAGCAGCATCGTCCCTGCATGGAGAAAGTAGGCCAATAAATTGGAGTGACTTAGGAGGCTATTAAGCTTATTGATTGATAAAGTGGACTGAGTCTAGACCTCTACAAACTGTGGATAATGTGCCATCCCAGAACTATGTTCTGGGTTGCTTCACCAGACAACTAGCGGATGGGACAGGGAGAAGGCACAGTTTTTGGATGCAGGATTGAGTAAAGTGATTGATGAGGAAGATAAAAGACTTAGTTTCCTCAGGAACACACATTTGCCCTACTTTTAACAGCTTCATATTAATAAATGATTTACAATGCAGGTCAGCTCAATATAAATTTGCACATTGCAGGCATGTGCAAAGTGCTACAATTATGAAAGTGTGTTCACGTCACTTTCCTAGGGCTGCTGTGACAAAGTACAGGCAGACCTTGGAGATATCTCAGGTTTGGTTCCACATCACCACAGTAAAGCAAGTAATGGAGTCACATGAAGTTTTTTGGTTCCCTGCCTAGTGTATATAAAAGTTATATTTACACTATACTGTAGTCTATTAAGCGTGCAATGGCGTTATGTCTAAAAAACCAATGTGCATACCTTAGTTTAAAAATACTTCATTGCAAAAAATGTTAACGAAGGCTCCCTGAGCCTTCAGGGAGTCATAGTCTTTGTGCTGGTGAGTGGGGGAGAGTCTTGCCTTGATGTTGGTGGCTGCCAACTGATCAGGGTGGTGGTTGCTGAAGATTGGGGTGACTGAGGCAATTTCTTAAAATAAGACAACAACAAAATTTGCTGCATGGATCAACTCTCCCTTCCATGAAAGATTTCTCTGTAGCATGTGATACTATTTGATAGCATTTTACCCACAGTAGAACTTCTTTCAAAAATCAGAGTCAATCCTCTCTAACCCTGCCACTGCAGTTTCAACTAAACCTACGGAATATTCTAAATCGTTTGTTGTCATTTCAATAATGTGCATAACATCTTTACCCGGAGTAGATTCCATCTCAAGAAATCACGTTCTTTGCTTATCCATAGGAAGCATCTGTTCAAGTTTCAGCATGAACATGCAGCGATTCAGTCACATTTTAAGGCTCAACTTCTAATTCTAGTTCTCTTGCTATTTCTGCCACATCTGCAGCTACTTGCTCCACTGAAGTCTTGAACCCTTCAAAGTCATCCATGAGAATTGGAATCAGCTTCTTCCAAACTCCTGTTAATGTTGATATTTTGACCTCCTCCCATGAGTCAGGGATGTTCTTAATAGTATCTAGAATAGTGAAACTTTTCCAGAAGGATTTCAATTTATTTTGCTTTGATTCATCAGAGGAATCACTGTTTATGGTACCTATAGTCTTATGAAATGTATTTTGCAAATAATAAGACTAGAAAGTCAAAATGACTCCTTGATCCCTGGGCTGCAGAATGAATGTTGTGTTAGCAGCATGAAAACTGCATTAATCTCCTTGTGCATCTCCATCAGAGCTCCAGGTGACCAGGTGCTTTGTCAGCGAGCAGTCATATTTTCAAAGGAATCTTTTTTTATGAGCAGTAAGTCTTCAAAGTGGGCTTACAACATCAGTAAACCTTGTTGTAAACAGATGTGCTGTCATTCAGGCTCTGTTGTTCCATTTACAGAGCACAGGTAGATTTAGCATAATTCTTAAGGACCTTAGGATTTTCAGAATTATAAATGACAGTTGGCTTCAACTTAAAGTTGCCAGTTTCATTATTAGCCTCTAATAAGAGTCAGCCTGATTTTTCAAACTTTGAAGCCAAACATTGTCTTCTCTCTAGCTGTGAAAGTCCTAGATGGCATCGTCTTCCAATAAAAGTCTATTTTGTCTACACTGAAAATATGTCATTTGGTGCGGCCACTTTTACCAATTAACTTAGGTAGATCTTCTGGATAACTTGCTGCAGCTTCTCCATCAGCACTTGCTGCTTCACCATGCGCTTTTATGTTGTAGAGATGATATCTTTCCTTAAACTTCATCAACATTTTCTTCTGCAACTTGTTCACCTCACTCAGCCTTCATAGAATTGAAGAGTTAGGGCCTTGCTCTGCATTAGGCTTGGGCTTAAGGGAATATAGCGGCTGGTGTGATCTTCCATCCAGACCACTCAAATTTTCTCCATATCAACTGGAAGGCGATTTCACTTTCTTATCATCCGTGTGTTCACTGGAATAGCAGTTTAATGTCCTTCAAGAATTTCTCCTTTGCATTCACAACCTGATTAATTGGCACAAGAGGCCTAACTTTCTGCCTCTCTCAGCTTTCAACATGTCTTCCTCACCCTGTGTAATCATTTCTAGCTCTTGCTGTCAAGTGAGATGTGTGAAACTCTTCGTTTCACTTGAACACTTAGAGGCCGTTATTGGGTTATTAAGTGGTCTAATGTCAACACTGTTGTGTCTCAGACAGGGAGGCCCGAAGACAGGGAGAGAGATGGGGACAGCGGTTGGTGGAGCAGTCAGAACACACACATTTATCAGTTCAGTTCACTACCTTGAATGGACACTGTTTGTAGTGTCCCAAAACGATTACAATACTGACTAACATCAAAGATCACTGGTCACCATAGGAGATATATTAATACATATAATAATAATGAAAAAGTTTGACATATTGCAAGAATTACCAAAATGTGGCACAGAGACATCAAATGAGCATGTGCTGTTGGAAAAATGGCATATCTAGACTTGCTCATTGCACAGTTGCCACAAACCTTCAATTTCTAAAACATGTAATATCTATAAAATACAATAAGGCAAAGTACAATAAAATAAGATATGTCTGTACCAAGCCCTGGGTGGCTTAAAAAGTCAGTAGTCTGTAGGCTCACAGTTCCAGAGGCTAGAAGTCCACAATCAAGGTACCTGCAGGGCCTCACTTCCTGCGAAACCTATAGAAATGAACCCTTCCTTACCTCTTCCGAGCTTCCAGTGGTTTGCCCAGTTCTTGGCATTTCTTAGCTTGCAGCATCAGGGCTTTAATCTCCGCCTCCCAGAGATCACTACCCTGCCTCCCTGTGACTTTGTCATGTGGCTTTCTCCTCTCGTGTATCTGTATGTCTGTTTTTCCCTGTCTATAAGGACACAGTCCTTATTGGATTGAGCTCACCCTACTTGGGTGTGACCTCATCTTAACTTTTTGACATCTGTAAAGAACTCATTTCCAAATAGGTCACATTCATAGGTAATGAGGGTTAGGACTTTGATATATCATTTTGGGAGACAAAATTCAATCCATAACAGTATTATTTTAGTCTCCTTCACAGACTAATCACAGAGAAGACACAGCTGTAATTAGAGTACATTATAAGGACAATGGCAGAGTATGTATCGTGTGTGTTGGGAGCCCACAGGAGGGCCCCTGGCCCCTGGCCTGCCTGGTGTGGAGCAGAAGGGCTACCAGGCGGGGAGGGAATGCCTCTAAGACCTGGACGGGGAGCAGGTGCTGGGCAGGAGAAGCGGTGAAGCAAAGCATGCCCAGGAAGAGAGAATGAATGGTGGGAGCAGAGTTCTAGGGGCTGCAGAACCTGCACATGTGTAGGGGCCACCAACCCCATGGAGCTGAGTCACTAGGACAGAACACTGCAAACCTCATAAAACTCTGACTGCATAGACAAGAAAGGATCAAGCTGACTGCGGCAGGAGCAGACAGAATCTGTGGAAGGTCCACAATCTGAAGTAGAGTTTCCCGGCAAGGAAATCTGACGCCTCAGTTCCAGCAGAACAGAAAAGGAGGAAGGGTCTTATCGTGGCTGGCTCGCGAGCGCGTGAGACTGCAGCTAGCTTGGAACAAAAGGTGAACAGCAGTGTAAGCACCAGCAACAGGTGCGCTCCCCACACCCTGCGTGGACCGTAGCCCTGACACCCTATTCTGAAGAGGGTGGATCCGTCAGGTGGTTTGCTCAAACTAGGAACTATTTACAAAGGGATGAGCACATAAATGGAAGCTGTAGGGTAGAGCTCATGCCATAGAGCTACTGATGAAGGAGCTGTCCCTCCCACCAGGCCTGGAGAGGAGCGGAGGGCAGTGTTGTCAGAGTGGGAAGGGGGGAACATGTGGAGAAGCTGTGCCTTGGGAGAATGGAGCCTCCTGTGCAGGAAGCAGCCAGCTCAGTGGAACGACCACTTGACCTCAGTGCTTCTTTGTTCCTTCCAGTCCCCTTCCCATGCTCCCTACTGACCAAACCCAACGAGACCCTGAAGGCAAAATCACTTATTGATAGGATGCTTAGGCAGCCTTCATGGGCACAGAAAGGGCTGGAGGCGGGTGGGAAGTGAAACTGCTGGGGTGAAGGGAACATATCCATAGCAACCTGCTCCTTCCTTGGTTGTCCAAAGAATCTGGAGAAATGAGTAGAATTCCTAAGGATCAAGGATGGTGGCAGAGGGAGGGCTGTGAGTGGAATCCATAAACCATGCAAATACATGAAGCATAGACTCATTTGATAAATTTCCACCTGATCCAGAAAGGGCCTCCTTATATGCTAAGAACCAGACAGTGGATGAGAGACATGGAGGAGTAACTGACCCCAAGACTGAGACAGACACTCCACTCAGAAGGAGCTGAGACACAAGTAGACAACAAGGAGAAACTGTGACATGCTACAGTACAGTGTTTTGTCAAAAGGTCTGGGCTCCATGTCACTGTCTGGTGATAGAAATCTGGACTGGATTCAGACCATTGCAGCCGAGGATGGAGAAGTCTGTGGTCATCCTTGGCGGCATCCATCTAACTGGGCCAGTAGAGAAGGATGCGGGAGAAATAACCAAGGACCTAGTGGAGTCTACAGTTTGGGTTGCTAGATGAAAACACACATACAGTGAGCTTGGAGGACGGGTGAGATGCCATCAGGAAGTGCAGGACTTCTTGGTGCGGGGTCCATCTAAAAGAACAGATGGGGGTGGAGAAAGAACAGGGCACAGTAAGCAGTGAGAGTCAGTGAGCACCTGAGGTCCCATATGGGAATCGTGTGGACATGACAGGAGAACGGGGCTTCTCAGGTGTTACTCCCTTTCCTGTGGGTGATGGTTAATTTTACGCATCAACTTGGCTGGGACATGGTACCCAGATATTTTATCAAACACCAGTCTGAATGTTTTCTGTGAAAGTGCTTTTTGAATGAGATTAACTTTTAAATCAGTGAACTTTGAATAAAGCAGACTGCCCTCCAGAATGCGGGTGGGACTCAGCCATACAGTGAAAGGCTTTTACAGAACAGAGATTGAGCTCTCCTGAGCAAGGAGTTCTGACGGCAGATGTTTCTGGACTCAGACTGCAGTTGCTTCCTGAGTCTCTAGACTGCCGGCCCACCTTGCAGATTTTGGATATACTATGCCTCTATAATCTAATTCCTTAAAATCAGTCTATCTCTCTCACTCATTTATGTATGTATATATATATAATATTACAACTAAGCCTCTATAATCTAATTCTTTAAAATCAGTCTCTCTCACTCATTTATGTATGTATATATATATAATATTACAACTAAGCCTCTATAATCTAATTCTTTAAAATCAGTCTCTCTCACTCATTTATGTGTATATATATAATATTACACATAAATATGTAATACATATATACATGAACATATGTACATATTATAATACATATGTCATATATACATATGTGTGTATGTGTGTCATACATACACACACACACGTATGACATTTAGTTCATCCAGTTGGCCCTGTTTCTCCAGAGACCCCTGACTGCTACAGTCGGGTTCCCTCAACTGGGTCAGGCCGCTACTTTCTGCTCCCCTCGCACCGTGTGTAGATTTCTACCATAACACAGATTACTCTGCGTTATAACCATCAGCGTTTATTGTGTGTCCCACAGAGCTGAGGGCTCCTTGTTGGAAAGTAAGGACTGGGGTGTGATAAATCTTTGGATCTACTTTTACACACACACTCTAATGAGTCCAGTGTAAATTGAACTCTGAGTAATCACTGCCAAATTGGAGACTAATTTCTACCTGTACCCTTTCTTTCCTTCCACTTCCCATAATTTGTGTTCAACCTGGACCCTGTCCTATTAAATCAATAACAGTTTGGAACTGTGGAAACAGCCTCAGTGTTTAACCTTAACTGGGTTTAGCCGTTGCTACTCTCCGCAACGTCCTGTGGAAGTCCAGGAATAAACAGCGTCTGTCTGCTCCTCACTGCCTTCATGCCCTTTTGCTGCTGACCGGACCCTCTAAATTTCTCTTTTCTTCAAACACAGGAAGGAGGCACAGCAGGGGAATGGGTTTTGCAGTCACGCTGGAGTTTACATTCCAGCGCTGGTGCATAGTAGCTGTGTGGGCTTGGACAAGGCATTTGACATTTCTGCATCTTGGTTTCCTTATCAGCAAAATGGAAATGATAAAAACAGCTGCCTTTCAGGATTAATGTGAGAATTAGAATAAATATGCAAAATTCTTAGCTTCAAAAAGTAGATGGTCATGAAATAGGGTAACGCAATGCTATGGTGTAATTAATTGCACGTTCATTCACTCGCGAAGTTGTTCCAGTTTGAGTGGTATCTGTATAGTCATTCCAGCCAGAAAAGACAGCTATCTCCTTTTGCCAGCAATAAAATCTTTACTCCTCCAGGTGCTGTGAGATTTCAGAGGCTCTAGAAGCCTGGAGGGAACATTTCTGACTGGAAGCTTCCAATATTCATAAAACAGAATTAGAAGGGTGAGGCACTCTGACAAGATTTTCCTTGAAACTTGACATTTAAGCTCATTCTGCTCAGTTTATGGCATGCCCTTCTTAATGTTAACAGGACACCTTGTCAACATGATAAAAGGTATTTCCCAGCTGCACACTGTTTTCCTCTGTATTGATATGCAAAATTGTTTGTCTAGAACCACTAACAAAAACACATTTATTTCCTATATTGACGGATACAATGCCAATTTCATGCATGTGGACCTGTAAGGCAATCATCAGGCATTAGGAGGAATTTGCAAGGAACGTTTAGTCAAATCTCTAAAGCAAAACTTGTTTTCCATTCTCAACAGCTCGTAATCCATTTGCAAACCACCTTCCAAGTCTCCATATCTTGTCACCCTGGCTATTATGATGCTCTATTTCTCACTCCTTTGGCAGCAGCCTCTGTTTTCATTAAAACTCATCAAAGCATGCATAATGGAGTAGGCAGAAAGCTGCAATTGAGGTCTCTCCAATATTCCTGTACATAATTGTGCAGTGTGATTGCAGGTAATAGATTATCATCCCAGCTATTGACAAAAAGAAAGCAATGTATCCATGCGGTAAGGCCTAAATTGTCAGCCCTGCTTCCCAAAGTTAGAGTAATGTCAGTGAGTCTGCCTCTGGGCTGCACTCGGGTCTGTTAGTGTAGGGGAAATGAGAGTCACCCAAGACATAGGATGGGGCCACCCAGTTTTGTAACTTTTATTTACCCCCACCTTCTTACTATGTTGTTAATTTTTGGCAGTTGTATCGTACAGCAAAGTATGTAGAATTTAATTGTCTGTGTCGTGTGTATGTGTGGTACAGGTCTGTGATGGTTATCACCTCGCTGACTTCTATTCCAAAACACTCTACTTGCAACACACACACACACATGCACACACACACACACTCAACAACAAAAGGAAGCATTCACTTCCATCGCCCTACTAGAGCAAGCTGGGCTCAAGTTCTCAAGTTAGTCTTTAACCCTAAGTTGAGTAGCCATCATTGCAGAAGTACGGTTGCCAAAAAGTTGTCGCTTGATTACAGACAGCATAAAATTGTGTTGAACATCTAGTGGGTACCAAGGTAGTGCAACATGCATCACTGTAAAGTAGCTGGAGCAATTTTTATTTCACAAGTATATTTATGTAAGTAAGTTGTAAGTTGTAGAAGGAGGATATCAGTTATAGCCACCCAGCGCTAAAGAATCTGCTCTGCGTGTGATGCTTCTTAACAAAGTGTCCCAAGGCATGGGAGGCAACCTTTCCTTCCTCTGTTACTTTGGATCAATACGCATCGGTTATCTGCTCTGGCCAGGCACTGACCCGCCATGCTACTGAGAATATAGAAATGATTACAATACAGTCTCCAAAGTTCACAGAGCTAATAATCTCTTGTCTTTGTAGCAAATAACATCCAAATCTTCAGCCTTCCCCACCCTAATTCATAATTAATGCAACAGCCAGAGTGATCTTTTAAAAACAGATCTGGCACTCTTCCTCCCTGCTACCTCCACCTGAGTGAATGCCAAGCTCTTTATCCATGGTTTACGGTTTCCGAAGGGCATGGTTGTGAGGACATGTAAGTTTACATGTATCAATTAAAACTCTTAGAACAGTGCCTGTATTTATTATACCCTCTGAATTATATTATTGTCTATCAAAATTATTTTCTGTGGGGCCACAAATAAGACCTTCAGTCTTTATACTTTACTTGGTCTGTATGTGGCAGGTGATGATGACAGCTTTTTGTGGTTGGCATGCAGCCAATTAAGTGAGTTACCATGTAAACAGTGTTGGAGCGTGACTGTCCCAGAGTAGGTGGTAGAGGAAGCCTAGGTCCTCCTTTTCTTCTTTCACCTTCCCTTGGAAACACGTCCACCGTCTTTATGGACAGCAGACTCAGCTCATCCCGGGGAGGGGCTCACACACCGTGTCCCCTGGTAGCACAAGCATCGTTTCCCAGTTGAGACTCACTCACGGGTGACATATGTGTTGTGGCTCACTAGCAGTGTAATCAGTTGGAATAATACTTGCATTGTTGCTTATATTTCAGAGGGACGATTTGTTTCCTGTAAATGAAGTGTTTTCCAGAGGACTGTTTTAGGCTGAAGAAGAATAGCAATTCAACAATTTAGAGCAGGGAAGCTTTTTTTAAGTGTCTCTCTTCCCCTGTTTAATGCATTGTGCTGTCAACCAAAGTGTGGTGACCGCAGGGAGCTTCCAGAAGGGTGGTCTCTTAGGTGAAGCTCAGAAGCCAATGTGTGTGTGCTGAGGGCCTGAGCTTAAAGTGGTTTCTCTGGGCTAGTGGCAGAAGGCATCATCTCCTGCTAAATTGGGCCATTAAATGAAACTACTAAGTCATAAAGCTGTAGCATTACCCTGAAATTAAAGCATTGTCACCTTTGAATTGCTAAGAATTTTAACTCGTACTTAGAGAAATTCCTTTCACACACCCATTTAGCATGGCCAGTTGACTCCAGGCCATGTGGATGAGAACAGGAGGCTCAGACAATTGTGATTTTCATTCATTTATCTGATCACCCATTCATTCATTCATCTGTCTCCCCTCTTTGCTAATCCACTCACTGCTTTCTTGAATTCCTTTATTAGCCTCTCATTTATTTACTCATTTGTTAATTCTCTCATTTATTTACTTCCTCATTTATTTTTCCTTGTTTTCAGTTACTTAGACATTATTTATTAATTCAGTCAGTCAGTTAATTATTCAGTTGGTCATTCCGAAATTAAGTCATTCAAATAAACTTTTAAGTACCGACTGAGCTTGGCACCAGGGTTACAAAATAAATAAATCTGTTCTTGTCCTCAAGGAACTCGCAGTTCAGAGAAGACGGGCGATGCAAACAGATATTTTGCATACAGTGTGGAAAACAGATAGTACAGAAATAGTGCAAAGGAAGCGGGCGTTGAACGCAGAGGTGCGGGGAGGCTGGGGTGGTGGTCAGAGGAGAAGCCCTCGCAGAGCCGCCCTCTGAGCGGACATGTGTAGGGGCAGCAGCTGACATTCTTCCAGCGGCTACTAGTGTTAGGCACCAGGTTAGGCATTTGCATTCACGTGCTGCTTGGTTTTCCCAGCAACCGTGTGACGAGGTGCCCTCTCTCCATCCTATAGCGAAAGACACTGCAGTCTGGACAGATCCAGCAACTTGCCCAAGGTCCCACAAGGAGCAAGCAGTGAAGCCAGGAGCTGAAGCTATGATTGAGGCTGTGAGGCTGGATTCCTGGGGCAGGTGACACAGAGACTCTGAGACAAGGAAAGACCCTGTGTCCAGAGAGGATTCCCCTCTGGCCTGCACTGCCCCATTCCTTGGTCACGTTCCATTAAGTCAGTGCCAAGGTGGAAAACTCCTCCAGGAAGTGATTTTGAAGGAATGAGGTCATATTGTACCCACTTTACTTCCCTGATCATCACTTTGGGGAAAATCACACCCATTTTTTCAGGTTGTTCTGAGTATTAGATGGAAATTATATAAAAGATATGTTCTCAAAATCTAGTTTTCTAAAGCATGAGCTGGGACGAATGTTTAAAATGCCATTTACTAGGCCTGTTCCTAGCAATGTTTATTCAGTAGGTGTAGGACAGTGATCGGAAACAGCATGTCGAGCAAGCACCTGAAGATACTGAACCTTGGGACGCATCTTACCAGGTGAGCAGCACGTGCTTAGTACTTGATCCGTCCCCTTCCTCATTCATCGCCTCGTTTCTAAGGCGCTCCAGTCAGTGCCTAGGGGAGCTGGTCTTAGCGCTGAACACTGGGCTTATCCTGACTCCTTCCTGATGGACCTTGCACAGCACCTTTTATTGCAGACACCTGGCGAGTCTCTCCTCTTGGTGCCAGGGGATAGGGTCGCAGTCCAGACAACTAAGATTTATTGAGGCACTACCTTGGGTACCCTAAACCACTGGCCCCTTTGCACAAGGTTTTTATACTACAACAATGAAACAAAGGCATCCAGCTCTTAAAGCAATATTTCATCCAGGCCATTTTATTTAATTTATACAATTATCCAGTAGCTACTTGACAGCAATGGAATCCTGGTCAAGTTATTTAACTTCCATGAGTCTCAATTTCCTCACTTGTACAGTAGCAACAACCATTTATTCTTACCTCAATGGGTTGATGTGCAGATTAAATAAAATTAAACAAGCAAATGTGTCTAATACACCCAGTATAGTATGTGACATTCCCTAAGACCTCCTGGAATAAAGGTCATCACTGCCCAGTGTCACTATCATAGGGGGATTTAAAAGCTAAAGGAATTCAGAGACAAGAGTGGAGTCAAGAAAGACTCCATGGGAGACATCAGGCTTGGCTTTGACCTTGGAAGTCAGCAAAGATGAGAAAGATCAATCGTGTTGAGTTCGGCAGGATCATGGATGAGGACATGCA
Organism: Propithecus coquereli; assembly: GCF_000956105.1. Lineage (NCBI taxonomy): Eukaryota > Metazoa > Chordata > Mammalia > Primates > Indriidae > Propithecus > Propithecus coquereli. Next base: position 1,574,240 of record NW_012149452.1, read on the forward strand.
GAGAACAGATGCCCGTGGGCCCACTGCCTTGTTTGAGGACCCCCGGCCCACCTGAGTGTCCTGATGCAGTGACGTGGTTTGGCCGAACGGGTACTTTTCCTGTCTGGAAGAGGAAAATAGGAAGTCATTGTCAAAGGTGTCTCCCAGAAAGCTTGCTCTTGTTCACTCCAGTTCTATGCCCCTGCTGCCAGGAGTGATGAGGAATCAAAGTCAGTCTAGACATTCCAAAGAGCAAAGGGCCAAGAGGGCCCAGCAGCTCGTGAGTCCTCGTTCTGGGCAGTAGGGCGGCAGAGCAGCCATTCGCCTGAGAGCCTTTGCCCTTACTCTTGTCTTGGTGTGGACTCACATCCCAGGAGCAGCGTCAGCCTTGCATTCTCAGCTGCATGTGTGTGAAGGTGTCATATTTATACTCATTTGTAAAGAGAAGCTGGTAGGGACTTTGGTTGCCATCCAGGAGGACAGTTTCCACACGGGATTCCCAGGGCTGCCTGTGAGTATCCTGTCAATTCCCATGCGTCACACACAGTCTTGCTCTCCCGGAATATCATTCCTTCACCTCCTTCTTCAGGCCACCCCCTCATTCTTTCTCCCATGAAACCCCTTAGCTTGTCACAGTTCCCACAGCTTCCATTGAATTCACGTGAGCAACAAATGTCTGCCACGTCCAGATTAGTTTATTAAGAGGGTGGGCTTCTTATTAATCCCAGCGCGGATGTTTCCTGGGTCTGCCAAGTTACTGGACTTCAGTGAGTTCCTCAGCCTCCCGATTCCTCAGTTTCTTCCTCTATAATTAATCATAGAACCTATTTATAAGTTTGTTGTGAAGATGATATGAGATAATTGATGTAAACCACAAGAAAAAAGGCCCAACCTTATATACCCAATGCGTGGTAGCTATTTTTAGTTATTATTTTCATCACTCTGTCCTCAGAAACATAGACTCTGGTTTCTCGGTTTTGCTGGGAGATACAGCGATAAAAATAAAACTAATAACTTTTATGAGTGCACAATACCTGACACACTGAGAGCACTCATGAAAATTAATTCAGCAGCGTTAATAAACACTTGCACTTGAGAATGGATAGCTACCGTGGTGTGACTGGTTGGATTTAATAATATTTTTTGCTTTTTAATAATTATTTGGCCAATTAGTCCTTAGCTGTGTGCGTGTGTGTGTGCGTGCACACGTGTGCGTGTGTGTGCTGGTATGAGAGCATGTGCATGTGAATTGTTTGTCCCACGGCAGGATAGGTTTGAGCACTTGCTATAAATGAAGAGTCGTGGCACGATATAGCTTATTTTCCCCAAGTTTTTATTGTGAAATGTTCCCGCCTAAAGAAAAATTGAAAGAATAGTAAACTGCCAGCCATATACCCTTCACTTAAATTCTCCAAGCGTTACCATTTGCCACATTTGTGTATTTGTGCCATCCTCATCTCTTCCCCTCTCTGTCTCCCCTCTCCCCGCCTTCTCAAATATTTCATTTCTGAACTATGTGAAAGTAAATTGTGACCATACTGATAATTTAAACCTAAAGAAGTCAGCTCTTCTCTCCTAAGAACAAATATATTCTCCTATATGAGCACACCACTGAAGCCAACACGTAAGAAAATAAACATTAATTCAGTTAACATTATCCAATATGCAGTCCATGTTTTCCACACATGTCTTCTATAGCAGTGTCTATTTTCATATGTTGATTCAGGATTCAAGCAGTGTCCACGCTTTGGATTGGAATGTCCCTTTGGTCTCCTTTATCCTGGACGGCCCCCTCCCTGACCCCTTATTTTTTCTTTCTCTTTTTTCTTTTTATTGTTGTTTGCTTGGTTGGTTGATTGGTTCTTGTGACATCAATCTTTTCGAAGAGTATAAGCCAGTTGTTAAGGAAAACGGTCCATGTTGTGGATTTTTTTCTGATTATTTATTGGAACATTTTGGCAAGAAAACCTCGTGGGCAATGTCTGCCTCCGCAGCGCGCCCGTCCCAGACACGCGGCGTCAGTCCGTCCATCACTGGGGCCGCAGCTTCCTCGCTGGGGAGAGCAGTGCCGCCGAGCTCTGCGTCGGGAAGCTGCGGTGTCCACGCCGACACTGTGAATGTCCCGTTCCCCAGCGTTCCTGCCCAATCCGTTAATGGTTCTGACTCTTTTAAGTTATTGCGCTGGAATTTGTAAAATGTTGTTTTTCTAACTTTATAATTCCTTCCACACCTGTGAGTGTCACTCTGCAGTCTTCCCTGCAGAGGCGCTTTCGCTTTCTCCCCAGGCCTCCACCCCCTTCGCGTCACTTTGTAACTGTTACGATCGTTACTCTTTTTGATGTTCATGTATTCCCAAATATGGCTTATCATGGTCCCTTTAATTCTGCTCCTGTTTCTTTTTTACATGTCCCCATTAATTGTGGAGCATTGCTTTACCTTTGAGCACAGCAAGATCTTCTGAGATGTCACCTCGAACTTCCCCTACCCTCCACACAGACTCAGCTATTTTCCTAAAGAAGCCTACTTCCTCTTTGTAGGGAAGGGTATTTGGAAATCAAGGTCTAGGTGTTAGGTTTGCAAATTGTTTCTAGGTCCTTCCAGTGGAGAGAGCTAGTGTGTGTGTGTGTGTGTGTGTGTGTGTGTGCGCGTGTGTGTGTGTTTTAAATTATGAGTTCATGAAGTCGTCTCCAATTCAAATCCAGTTCCTTTGGGTTTCTTTCTCATCATTCTCTCTGTCATATACATTTTCTCTCACAGTGAGAACTTGTCCCAACAGCGCCATATTGGCTCTTTTGCTCTATCCTACACTATACACACAGTTTCAGAGTCACATCGGTGATATCAGCGTCAATAACAAAAATAAAGTTTAAGATTTCCTTGAATTTTAATTTTTGTTCTTAGAATATATTCTGCTGAGGGTGTACAGTCAGACAGAATGTTGTATGGAAAAGTTACTTGAATTACCTCTTTTTTCTTTTCTGTGGTTATTTTATCAGCTTCATGTACAGTTTGGTGTCTTTGTTTCTGATTAATATGCAATTTTAGGACTTCCCTTTTCTTCATCCTTTTGATTTAACTTTATGTTTTGACAGTGTAAAATATGTTTATGTTACAAAAGTCAAATACAGATAAACATACACACATTGGCTCACCAGAGATGTTTTGCTCTCACTCTCATTGCCTTCACCTCATTCTTACCCATTTCTAAAACATAACCATTTATATTAGTTTGTCCTTCCTGTGTGTGTTCATATTTCTCCTTTATTCTCTCACAAAATCTATCATACTCTTCTACGCATCAGTACCTTGATTTTGTCACTTTACAATATATAGTGGAACTCATTCTAGATGTCTGTAAACTGAGATCTCATGCATTATTTATTATGGCTGCATTGCACTTTACTGTGTCTGTTAACTATACTTTATTCAATCAGACACCCAAGGATGCTTATTTAATTTTTTTCCAATATTCTGTATTTGCAATAGACAACCTTGGCTGCACAGCCGAACTTCAAGTGCATAGCTAAACACCCTTTCTTATCTTGTATCACTTCCCTGCTGATTTCAAGAGCTGTCACTGAAGTCAGTAAAAATCCCGGTAGTCTGTTGAACATTCAGTTCGGCAGTAAGTGAATAGCTACTGTGGGTCAGGTGTTAGACACAGGAAGATTTCTGAGATGGCATTTTCATGTGCAGCACTTGAAGTTTAGCAGGGGGAGTGAGTCAACAGGTTGTGGTAACATGGTGGGAAAGCAACCAGTGCAGGATGCTGGTGGGAAGAGCAAAGGCTACCCACTGGAGATGACATTGGCACCGGCCATCTCTAGTGTCATGAGCTCCAGAGTGGAGGTGTCAGCTGAAAGAACGATGAATAATTCTGCTCTCCTCTTTGAGTTTTCTGTCAGTCTCCTCCAGAATTAGATCATAAGCTCCGTGAGAGCAGAGTAAGTATTAATAGACAGTCTCACTCTTAGGGAAGGCTTGTATTCTTGTCCGGCCTGATGAAAGGAGAAGAAAAAGTTGCCTTTGGATATCTCTTCATGGCACCAAGGCAAGCCCTTTGCAGTCAGCTCACTAGCTCACAAGGTCCTCTGAGTTCAACACTGGCCACTTCAGATCTTCTAAACAAAGGGATGGGAACCACTATTTACTATGTGCTTGTGTCCCAGGTACTGGGTTATAAATTCCCAGAGTTTATCTCCTTTAACCCACATGATGAAGTGTGAGGTAGGGATCATCTCTCATTTGTATTTGGAGAGAGCAGAGGTTGGAAGAGGTTGAGGAACATATCCACCATCATTCGTCTAGCAAGTGACACATCTAGGAATTGAATTTAGGTCTGTGTGAGTCCCCAGTTGTATGCTCAGAGTGCACCAAAATAGTGTCTGGCACAAAGATACTCCCAAAGGCCTCATAAAACCCTCTAACAGCCATCAAAGACCCTCCCAAGAACCTCACAGTCCTCTCCCCAGCCGGTCACTTAGATTTAGGGCTTTTTTCTCCCTTTTCCTTACCCAAAAGGCCGACACACTGAGCATCAGGGGCATCGTGTCCGTACCCCTTTCCCCTGAGCTCCCCCCACCCACAGCCGCTGCCAGATGTTCAACTGAACTCACCTGATGCCAGGTGGCCTGCCTTCCCCAAACCATCTGTGAGCTCCTTGCGCTCAGAATCCAGTTAGCCAACCTTGCGCCCCTCATCCCACCCCTTTCCAGTTCCTCAGATTGTACTCTGCACACACTAGGTGTTCAATGTTTCTTTTAAAAAAATAATAAATAAGTAATAAATAAAATAGTGTACAACAAATAAATATGACACAGCGTGCACGGATTCTGGTCCAAACAGCCACCCACTAAGACCATAAAACAGATTTCCCAGGTCTCTTTGATCATGCCAACTATTTTAACACAAGGAAAAAGAAAAAAAAAATAACCCCCCAAAAAGGTACATAAAAAGTAAAGGCTAGAGCTAGGTGCGAGGATAAATCACCATCAAGTATTCTGTCTGGAAGTCGTAAAGTGTGGCCCACGTGGGCAGGCGCGAGGCGGTAATGGATGGAGCCGGCCGCGTGCGCGGGGCTGCGGTGTCTGCGTGGCGGCTAATGCACAGCGCTCGGTGGCCGTGTCAAAGCCCCAAACCGGTAATGCGCGCCCCTCGCACAGCACAAGCCCAGACGCTAAAAGCAGCCGCGCCTGCCGTGGTTTTAGCAAGGCTCGATAGATTCTCGCGTAGGCAGCGGGGCTGGTACACAGGGGAGGGGAAACAGCTCCTGTGGGAATTCTGAAGCCTTTTAAAGGAGTTGGAAACCGCTTCTCACCAATTGTCTTCCTTCCCTTTAAAGGTTGGGGTTGGGAGTAGGTGGAATCGACCCCCTCAGCACAGGTTCCCAGAAGCGTGTCTAATGATGACATGATCTCTTTGGATCCTCCCGGAATGGCTTCAATGGAAGGGCTCATCGCAGGTAGCAGCTCTGCTTTGATTTGGAGTCAGGTACCAGGCAAAGCACTGTGAAGAGAGAGGACCTGCCTTGAGTCATTCCTGTGCTCAACTCAACCCTGTGCTTTTTTTTTTTTTTTTAAGACAAGGTCTTGCTGTGCTGCCCTGGCTGGCCTTGAACCCCTGGCCTCAAGCAATGCTCCCACCTCCGCTTCCCAAAGTGCAGGGATTACAGGTGTGAGCCACTGCACCTGGTCTCAATCCTGTGCTCTCTGTTCAGTGCTCAAGACAGCACTGCACAATGAGGGACGCCCAGTTAACAAAGGAGGCTTGGGGAGGTGACATGTCTCTTCCTGTTCAGGAATCTAGTGGGCGGCAGAGCTGGCACTGGAAGCCAGGCCTGGCCATGGCAAAGCCCAGCTTTCCTCTATCGCTTCGGCTTCCATGAACTGTGGAAGCCTTTCCCTTTCCCACGCCTGTATTTACCCCGCAGCCATTGCCTATGATTTAAATGGGGAGACAAGCGACAAACATATGAGAAATTAAATAACTACCAATGCAAAATGACAAGAGACATCACAAGACCACACATGAGTAGATGGCAAATGAGTAGTAGAGATAGTACTTAGCGGATTATTTAGATTGTCTTTACCCTTGGCATAGAAAATGCACTTTGTCAACGTAGATAACTGTACCAGAAGTGACCCCAGGGACCTTAATATAGACTTACTTTATTACAGTAGGAGTGTAAGTGAATTGGCACACTGTTCAAAGGATATAAGCAGCTCCCCACAGTGATTTCAGTTCAATTAAGCTGGGTATTGACAATCTGTAGACCTCCCTTCCTTCCAGCATTGTGATAGAAAAATTGCAGTTTTTTCTGGCTCTGCAAAGAGACAGATATGTGTGTAGAATGAGGTCTTATTAATCAGAATTATTTCTTGTCTCTTCCCTTTTTACTTCCCTTTTGTTTGTTCTTTCTTCTGAGTGGTGATCCCCATGGTAACGGATGAAACAGCTTACAGCATCTGTAATTACTATTATTAATAATAATGATCACAATAATAAGACCAATCAGATATAATGAGAGAAAAAATATGAAAGAAAATTAAATTGTGGTTCTGTATATAAACAGTTTACAGCTTCTTAGATGGGAGCCAGAAGAACCAGGTAGGTCACCTAGAGACCCAGGAGTAAAGGTTGCTCAAGAGCTTTTCTGGGGTGTTAAGCAGGGAAGATTTCACCACAGGGATGATAATAGAAAATGTTCTGGAATATCACATCATTACACATGGGCTGGCTTTTTGTGCGACCTTATCTTTTTCTCTTGTGTGCGTGTGTGTGTACATGTGCATATTTTGATCTTATAACTTGAAACTTCTTTTAAATTTGGACCAATACATAATATATGCACGGAAGAACAACTTTAAAGATGCTGAAACCAAGAACCTGGCAGAATACAAATGGTGGCGATTAATTATCTTTTCACTTGACAAAGATACCCAGAAGTCCAAAGGCGCTCAGCGCTAGCCTAGTCTCTGGTGGTATGAGGGTGAAAGACCCCTGTTGACCTTGAAAATTCTCAAGAAAAACAGTTCAATGTCTCCACTGGGCCAGCTTCTATAACATTGCCCTCTCCCCCGCACCCCTACCAAACCTGCCCCCACAGACTTCTGCACACCCTCTCCGGTAATCTCTAGAGTACTTGCAATAGCCTGAGACATTTCTCATTCTTGTGTACACAACATTCTCCCCAAAAACCACGGTAAGATTTGGAGTAGTTAGGGCATGTTCCTCCTGTGTATGTACTCTGGTAGCTGGCACAAAACTAACTGGGCATATATTCGAACACAAGAATGAATGACACATTTCACATCCTGGAAGATCTCATAGCTTTATAGAGAGATATAAAGCTAAAACTCACAATGCAATTTGGGAAATGCTTTTCTAGTTTACAAAACAATATGTGGTTATGTCTTTGAAAGAATGCTTTGGAACTTCATATTGTGTGCTATCTGATGGCCCATGGCCTGTAACCCCCTTTGCACATAAAGGCAGCAGAGCGGCTGGTGTGGCTCTGGGTCCTGAGGTCAATCATACTCATGCCAGCCCATGGTGCTCAATGCAACTTTAAAAAAGCAAGTATTTTAGATATATGATAACTTACTTTAAGCTAACTAGGATGCTTAGTGAAGTGGCCTGTTTCCCTCCTAAGCTGATGATGAATATGTCCCTGCCTGTTCAAAAATCTCCAAATGCACTCTTTTCTTTGGTCTCGGGCAACTCAATACATGTGCGCTTGCAGCAGTTGGGGAGATAAGGCCATGCTCCTAATGGTGGGATCGAGGGGTGTGTACAGTAGAAGTGAGGAAATGGAATGACCTGGGTAGCAAAAGATAGTATCAGAGGGCAATGTTCTTCCAGGTTTCTGGGTCCATGAGTACTAAAAACCAAGATCCGTTGAAGAAATTTCAGGAAATGCCAAGGACACAAATAAACAGTCATGTGAGGCTATTCCTCAGTGAAAAGAGAACTGAACAAGGCAGTGATAATTTATTATATACAGCAGCAGCAGCAGCAGCAGCTATATCATAAGAAATTGCAGTCCATCATGCTCATTAACCTCACTGTGAGATGAGCTCCCCACCCCCAACTGTCTAAGGAGCAAAGTCCAGCCTCTTGTTCTGATGTTATAGAAAGTTCTAATGTATAGATTCTTCACTCTTTTGAATGGCCTATAATCTGTTATGTGTTCCTGTAAAACATGACACCAAATCATTATGATATGATTATGGATGAAATGATTGATTATAATATCCCTGTTTTCCAATGAGGGAACTTCAGAGACCTTATTAACTTTCACTGCCGACATGCAGCAGAATGCAGATTCCAATCTGGACAGGCCTGTGTTCTACAGTCAGGCTGTTTCACGGTATTGTTGGTACCATTGCTGCTTTTTACTTATCACTGATGAGGAAACTGGGCTTTCGAGAAGTAATAATTTGGCTGAGGTTGCTTGACCAGCAGGAGTTTATCTGGCGCATAAACCCAGATAGTCTGACTCCACAGCCCGGGCTGTGTCCACTAGTCTCTACTGCCCATCGACTAAATCGACTATCTTGGACATTCCCTTTGCGGACCCAATTGTAATTGAAGCCATGTGTGGGTCCACTTGAGTGTGAATCTCCGTTTCCCCACTCACCTAAGTCTGTCAAATGAATTTTGCTTGTTTGAAAATCTTTCAGAGAGGACTTTCACACACACCCCTCCGGTTCGAACCGTCCTTGCCCAGTCCAGACTAGGTGTCAGGACAGCAGTCACCAGAGCAGACTTTCCTGCAGTGGCATTAACCCCTGGCCTTTCCATGTTTAGTCAGGATGACCGGCTAGATCTGCACAGCAACCAACACAGCAGAGGAAGAAAGATAGAAGATGAGGAACAATCACAGTAGTGATATCAGTGACTCTAAGATAGAATATGATTTGGGTAAAGTGACTCAATGAGTAAATGAATAAGCAAATCAATAAATGAATATGTGAGCAAGTAGATGAATGGATATATGGATGTGAAAATCTGTGTACACTTAGAGGAAAATAGAAGTCCATATTATTTAGTAATGTGCAGAATCAACTTTGGAATGAGATTGGGCACTTTGAGACTGGGGACAAGTTTAATAGATGGATGGGTAGATGTATAGATAGATAAATGAACAGAAAAAATAATGCCCATTTACCTTCTTGTTTTCAGTCTTTACCCCACTGTCTCCCAGGAGAAAAATAATCAGAGGTCACAGTCCAGATTTGAAATAAAAGCCAGCTGATAGGATCTAGATTTCAAGTGATCATCTCTCCCACTGTTCCTCTTACGGTATTCGAAGCTGGCACTTGTGAACATGTACATGCACTTAGCGGATAGCACTACATACACACATACATGTCTACGCATGCAGTGATGTCTGCGGTGGTGGGCTGTTATGAGTACTGGAGATGAAATATATGTAAAATGTCCTAGTACGGAGCAGTAACATAGCATGTATTGTTACAGATCAGACGGGATTTTCCTTGTCTTCTTCTTATAAGCATCATGGATATTTCAAAACTGTCCATCTTTATTTCTCCCTCTTCAGTAATTTGTTATTGAATGATCATTTTTCTTTGGTTATTTTATCAGCATTTTTCTATATTGGTACCAACATTTCTAAAATTTGGGGTTATCTTTGCAATATTGTTATTTTTAACCAATATAAATCATATCTTATTTTTATTTTCAAAGTCAAAATCTAATGACTGATTTTTTTTTTCTTTCTAGAAAATGTAATCTTACCTCGCTAAAATGGTGGGAACATGTGGGTTATCAATGGGTTGGTTTCAAAAAACAATCTTAAGATGAGTCAGAAAATTTAAGCATAATTTAATTTTATGTTTCAAGAAGTATTTACATTTTTAGAGTTGGACAATCCTTTAGAGATCATTAAAACCAAATTATCTTTCTCTTCCTCCTCCTCTGTCTAATATTTTGAAACGGAAGTGCCAGTGACTTGTCCCAAGTCGTGTACAGAGTTAGTTGAAAGAAAGAGTTTACACAGGCACCTGGGGGGTCTGTCCTTTCTCTTTTCAGCCCAGTCCTGTCAGCTGCTGTGTTGTGATCTTATGTCTTAGTCATGCTCGTTAGCAGTGGTTACTTTCAGAGCATGTGCTCATCGTCTAATGGATACGCTTTGAGTCATTTCTTCACTTTCTGGACCTTAGTTTCTCCATTTTTAAAACCGAGAGGGTGGGAGGGGTGGGGAAGAAGCACATGATTTTTATGCTGGGTTCCTTCTCAGCTCTGAATGCCCATGAAGAGTATTGGTGCGATTATGTGGGCAAGATTCCCAGATGACAAAAGCTTTTCAAGTCTTCGTATTCTCTCTATTGCTTTATTTGGGAGGATGTTTAGAATTAAATTGCATGTCCAACTGCAGTCAATGTTTTAGCCCAGGTTATTACTGCAGGGTGTCTGATACATCCACATGGTGCCTTGCAACTTCCTATTTTGGGTTGCTATTTTATATTAACATCCCTGCCTCAGCATCGCTAGTATTGCTGTCTCATTTTTGTTGTCAGTGTTGTTGGTTTTAACTAACGGTAGAAATGAGCTTCAGAAAAGGGAAATGACTTGTTCCAGCTTGTTATTGGCAGAAATATGCTTCACATGTGGATTTCTCCATCTCTTTTCTCCATGCCTTCCTTCTTTCCCTGTATTAGGCAAAACATGTCCTTTGACCTGATTTAAAGGTCCTCATCCCTGCATGGTCTTTTATTGCAAATCTTTCCTTTTTTTTTTGTTTGCAGATAGAGGTAATAGGGAGAATAAATAATTTTTAAAAAATCTGTAATTAAGTGCATTACATGTACAGTGTGGATCATATAATCTCAACATTGTTCTCTGAGAAAATGGTTCTCTGTGAAAATAATCTATGCCAGTGTTTCTCTTATGAGGAAGTGTGTCAATCGCTGGAAGTGCAGGCTTTGAAGTCAGACACCCTTGGTTCTAATGTTTGCTTAGTCACTTGTTAACTACGTGGTCTTGGGTGTCCTGCCTAATTCTCCTCATTCACATTTTTAAAACAATTTTTGACATAGCAGTATTGAATCCCTTCCAATTTAGGTATCACCAATTTTAACTGAAATCATTAACTGCTTAGCATAAAGCCCGTGGAATAAAGGCTCTACAAATTCAGCTTTTGAGATTATTGACTCTTAATACTAACTCTGGTGGAGCTCCATGAGGAACAAAATTTCTGTGCTAATATTCTGCGTAAGTTGAACACTCAGGCGGCGATTGATGGTTGCATGTTGAGTGGCCCATCACACTGTTTGGATGCCCCTTTTTTGACCTCCCATCTAACATTTCTTGCTTTGGGTTGTGTTGTTTGGGCAGAGGACAAGATCTGGACGTCAGTGCAGCACAACAATACAGAGCTGACCCATGTGCGCGGCGCCAACCCCGAGAAGCCCTACGCCATGGCCTTGGACTACGGGGGCAGCATGGAGCAGTTGGAGGCCATGATTGACCGCTCCGAGCACTGTGAGCAGGAGGTGGCCTACCACTGCAGGAGGTCCCGCCTGCTCAACACGCCAGGTAAGACTCACCGGTCCCCTGTCCCCCTGTGTGTGCCATGAGGGACAAATGGGCCTCCCAAACCCAGAGTATCAAGGAGAGGGATATTTGCCAAGAAGGGGGCTACGGTTACAGTTGTTCACTGTGCAGTGGAGAGAATTGTGGCCAATAGAGGTCTATTTATGTTCTAGTTCTGGCTCTGTAACCCAGGACGGGACCTAGAGAGAGTTCTGTCCCCTCTCAAGGTTTTCTTCTCATTGTCAAAAAGAAAACAGTGACAATAACCATCCTGCAACAGTTATGAGAAGGAAAAGCTTCTGGAGAGTAATGGCCCTTGACAAGGGCGTTTGAGCTCAGCACAGAAAGTGTGGCAGTGGGAAATGCTATTTCTGGGAGAGGGACTAGAGCATGAGAAGGTACCAGGATCTCAGCACACTCACCCAGGAGGGACAGTTGTGTCTGGGGCAGAGGATGCATAAAGGAGCAGCATCAGGCAAGGGGGCCTCAGGGCAGGCCGGCAAGCCTGTGTGTGCACATTAGAAATAGTACGTGGAAAGTGGAAGTCTTTGTGGAAATGATTTTTTAAAAATAAAGTTTGCTTTTAGAAATAATTAGACTAATCCTATTTAATTATTTTTCCCATTTTTTTAAAGAGTGATTGGTTAATATAGTTATTAACATGCTTGCACAAAACAAAACCAAACAAATTCTAGGACTGCTTACCAAGACCCAGGAGAGTTTTTGCAAGTGGCCGGGAGGGATTTGTCAAAGTTTATGCATGCCCAGGGAGTCTGTCACTTTTGTGAATGTCCGTTCGTCATTTGTCTCATGGGAGAAAAAAGGCCACAAGGGTATGAAGTATTTAAGAGAGGGTGTCACAATCTCTAGCCTCAAGAAGCATACAGTCCAACACTTGGAAGTTGGGGATTTTGAAAGGCTAAAGAAAAACGGACAATACAATGTCAACAAAAGAGAAGTGACAGAAGCCTAACTAAATACAGCACACCGCCTGGCTGATCTAGAATCTTCAGGGAAGACATTGTTCCACATAAGTGAATTTTCCAGATAACTGTCACTTATCCTTTTAAGCACAAAAAATCTTTCCAAAGAATTTTTAACTATTTGAAATGAAAATCTTTCTCAAATGGATTACACGCTTCCTTGCCTTCTTAAACAGAGAATTCTGAACATAAAATGTAACCTTTTCTTGATGACTCAGGATCATCATTGTGAAAATCAATTATCGTGCCCTCTTCAGATTCAGCCGTGCTTGGAGGACTGATTAGATCGCAGACACTGGGTCCCTTTTCCCTGAGTCCTCAGAGGGTCCTGCCCCAAGAGATTCAGTGTTTGTATTTATTCACATTTCTCTCTCCCTTGGCTGTCAAGACTGCACGTGCTCCTCTCAGCACTGTCCCCAGGGTATCTCTTTCCAGAAGCCGCCCTCTCTGCTCTTCCTTGCATTGCTTCTGGTTTTCGAAGGATTGGGTTTGTGAAAATTATAGGAAAAATGGGTGTGTGTTCATGCTGACTATGAGACTTCCTCTAGCACATGCATTCTGTGATATCAGTTTAGCTCCACCATTGCCTTTATACCTGTGCCCTTTACCTAACTCAACTGTCTCCCATTCCCTGATTATGTTCCAGTGGGAAGGGCATGGATTTGGGAGCAGGCCATATTGAGAGTAAGGGCTTAATCCTGCCTTTTGTTCGATATGTGACATTGTGCAAGCTGCTTAATTTCTGCAGTTTCAATTTTACCATCTGAAAAATTTACATGAAAATCCTGAACCCTAAAGCTGATGTGAAGACTGAAGAAAAAGTGTGGTCTGAACTCCTTGTGCTGTGCTTGATGCATGTTAGGTATCCAACAAATGCTAGCTTGCTCGCTGCTTCCATCCCAGCAGGGAAGGTCCAAAATGTATGCTGTAACAGGAAACAAGCACAAAGGGGAATTTTATTTGTACCTTAACGGTGTAAATAGAATGATTATAACAATTATGTAGTAATAGAATTGATTAGAAAACTCATGCATGCAGATAATTTCACCCCCTGGGGATGACCACTGTAGCATTCAGGTGTGAATCTTTCCCCCTGTACATTCACAGACACTGTGGGAACCTACTATCCATCTGTTTGGGTGTGAGAGTGTGAGGGTCCTCATTAATCCTCTTTCCCCCATGGGTTCTGGACCAAAGAAGGGAGATGAAGGAGGATGATGGGCGTGTGCATGCAGTGTCTGCTTTCTTCTGGTGAGCCGGCTTGGAGAATGCATCATGGACCAACCCGTCCCTCGACCTCCACCTGAAGACCAAACACTGCTTGTGGGTGTGGTGGGGCTACAGAGCACTTACCCTGACAGTGCCATAGAGATGTGGCCCCAGCCTCACACCCTTGCCGCAGGGACAGAAGCCACCTGGGCCCCCAAGTAGGTGAGCTCGCCTTCTGGAAGCAGAAATGGAAAGAAAAACGTGCACCATTTGTAGCCACATGGATCTGAGCACCAACACCCAGGGCGCACGCCTCCTGGAACACGTTCCTGGTCTTTTTTATCACCGAGCCACTCGTTTCCCCTGGGGAACGCTAAGGACAGAAGGCGAAGACAGGATGGTAGAGACTTCCTCCTACTTGCCTACCTGCCATTCTATTTAATAGAAGAGTTGGGCGAGTTTCTCCTTTATCCGCTCAATCCTGGTGTAGCAGAAAAGACGTACCTGCCCCCGCGATACTGTTTTACAGCCTGTATTTGTCACACACAAAATGTACAAATATGCTTCCACATCAGTAAACATGACTTCATGCTGTCATTTTTATTAACAACAGAGCCTTACATTATATAGATGTATTCCAATTAACAAGTCTCCTATTTGGACATGTAGGTTGTTTCCATTTCTTCAAGTAGTGCTACAAGAACGTTTTTGTAAGCAGATCTTTGTCAACATAGCTGCTTATATCCTCAGGATAAATTCCTTGAGGTGCCATTTCCAGGGCGGAGAGTGAGCATATTTTTAAGGCTTTGCCATTTTGACTTCTGTGTTGTATCAGGGTCGCACCGCGTTATGCTTCCAACAACACGGGGATCGGGCGCCCGTTTCCCAGCCGTGGCTATTACATTGTACATTAACTTCGGCAATCTGATAAGTGGAAAGGGGGATCAAGACAATTATAATTATTGTTGGTTGTTAATTTTTTTTTTTTTTTGTAGATTGTGTGGGCTGATTCCTATAGCTTGTTGGCCACTACTAACTGGAGGCCAGGGTTAGTAGAAGCTGTAAAGTATTGTAAACTGTGGCTGCAGGTAGACTTAAATCAATAAGAAGAGAAAGTGGAGGATGCCTTCTTGCTATAGATTCTTCTCTGTACCATAAGGAGCAAGGCCGCAGGCCCCCTAAATAGGAGAAAAGACATACGAATTTTTTAGTGTGTATACACAGGAGCCTTCAGAATGAAGACCCAAAGATACCGGGGAAATTGTCCTTTTCTTTTTTCTTTTTTTTGGAAACCGAGTCTCACTCCGTCACCTGGGCTAGAATGCAATGTCACAATCATAGCTCACTGCAACCTCAAACTCCTGGGCTCAAACGAGCCTCCTGTCTTAGCCTCTCGAGTAGCTGAGACTACAGGCATGTACCACCACCCCTGGCTGATGTTTTTATTTTTTGTAGAGATAGGGTCTCGCTATGTTGGCTCAGGCTGGTCTGAAACTCCTAGGCTCAAATGATCCTCCTGCTTCAGCCTCAAAAAGTGCTAAAATTATAGGCGTGAGTCACCAGGCCTGGCCCTGGAAATTGTCCATTGTTATGGTTAGGTCCAACAAAGTATGGACAGCCATGTAGAAATATGATTGAACAAAAGGGTATGGTCTAACGCTAACAGAGTGAGGAAACCCAGCAAGGCCTGTCTGTCTAGATTCTTCCTGGCCTCTCTGAGCTGCAATCCCTCCTCCTGGGTGATGGGTAGGGCCTTCTCTGGAATGGTGGTGACTATGACCTACAGTCAAATGAGATAGGTCAGATAATTTCTTCATAGCCAGTTTTTACATAGAATAATTTTAGGTTTTATGGCTGGATTTTGGGAAAAGTGGTTCTGGCTTTTATGACCTCGGGGAAGAGGGGTTCTAGTTTCTACGACTAGGCTCAGGGAGAGTGGGACTGAGCGGCAGGGGGACTGGAGGTCAGAGAAACACTTTTGCTTCTGAGGCCTCCATTTTGGGGCACTGCTTTCTGAGCCCCATTGGTACTATACAAAATAGATAATAAAGGGAGAAAATGAAGGACGGCAGGATGAGAGAAAGAAGAGAATAGTGAATGGCCACCCGTGACCGAGGCTTCTTATGTTTGAGGTTACGTGTGGGGGACTATTCAAGCATCATTTCTAACCCAGACAGCAGATCTGCACAGTAAGGCTTATCCTCGTCTGGCCTTTCAGAAAACAGAGGCTCAGAGAGTGTAAGATGCTTGTTTAATGCCACACAGCTGGGGAGGGACAGATCTGGTTCTTGCAACCAGCTTCACCGGAAGCCAAAGCAAGAATGCTATTTCGGATATACCACGCAAAGCCCCAAAGAGCCAAAAGGCACAGGAAGTGGGGTAGTCAGGGAAAATAGTAGTTTTTATGTTTTTCTTTACTGTGTAGGGAAATGGAGATGACAGCAAAGAGTAGCCAGAGCTCTCTCTGCTAAGGTGCGTGGTTGTCAGGGCTGCCTGAATCGGGCAAATTCCGGACAGCATCGAAGGGTTTGTGCCACCTCGCCTAGATGCAGCAGTTCCACGGCCCACGCGCTCCTTCATGGGGTGGCCCTGTGGATCCCTGAAGGGCATCCCCGGATCCCCATTCAGCTCCGGCTTGGACTTTGGTTCCATTCATCTAGTAGCAGCAGCGGAAGAAGGAGAAGGAAGACGGGCAGGGTGAGGTCATGCATGGCTCGCCACTGTGTCTTTTTCGTTCAGTTTGTGACTGAACCATGACACTGTCATTTTCTGACAGTTTCCTCTGATATTCTTCCCCAAAGCTACTGATAAGTGCCAACCCATGGAATGTGTCATCTGTCTCCTTCACCGAAGGTTTGCACTAGAAACCCTCTCCAATGTCTCTCCAAGACAGCAGGGTCCATGGAAAAGGTGTCTGTTGTTCCCCATGCATTCTTCACTGTGCTGGCCACTTTCCACCCTGCGCCTTCTGCAGGGCCCAGGGCCCAGCCCCCGTGCTACAGAGTACCTTCCATGACAGGGCCGGGGAATCTCCAGCACCTGTGATCAGCAGCACCTTGCCACGGGGGAGGAGGTGGCCACTTGTCCCTGGGTGTAAGGGCTGCCCTGGCTGAGCACAGGCCTTTTCTCACTTGTCAGAATCTTTTTTTTTTTTTTTTTCTTTCTTTTTTTTTTTTTTGAGACAGAGTCTCACTCTGTTGCCCTGGCTAGAGTGAATGCCGTGGTGTCATCCTAGCTCACAGCAACCTCAAACTCCTGGGCTCAATCAAGAGATCCTCCTGCCTCAGCCTCCCGAGTAGCTGGGACTACAGGCATGCACCACCATGCCCCGCTAATTTTTTCTATACATTTTTAGTTGTCCGATTAATTTCTTTCTATTTTTAGTAGAGACGGGGGTCTCGCTCTTGCTCAGGCTGGTCTCGAACTCTTGAGCTCAAACAATCCACCCTCCTCGGCCTCCCAAAGAGCTAGGATTACAGGCGTGAGCCACCACGCCCGACCTACTTGTCAGAATCTTCATAAGAATTTTGCCTGAGGGAATTTTGCCAGGGTCCTGAAGGCAGCATATGATGAGCATATGAAATGAAACAGGACCCAGCTCAGTAAACACCTACAAAGAGGACAGAAAAATAAATCTTGAGGCCACAGTCTAGAAGATGCTTTAATCACATGGCCAATTAGCTCCATAGCCCACAACTTCCCCCAGAAGGAAAACAAGATTGAGACAGGCATAGGAAGGGGATCACTGGAGAAGCCAGGTGCCCAGGGCCCTGCTGGGAATGGGCATTGAAAGGCCTTCCTGTCCCAAGTTCTCTTCTAACAGTCTCTGTGGTGGCTGGAATGCCCCCACTGGATTTCCTCGTTGGGTTGTAAGTATCTGGTGTACGCATCCTTTTGCACTTGCCACTCTGTGTACTGAGTGTCTATGTGGGAATACCCTCCCCAGTAAAGCTGTGAGCTTGGAAAGGCATAGGTAAGAAGTCAATATTGAAACACACGAAACCATTGGAAATTCAGGCTCCATTACTTTCAAATCTAATAGCCGTAGGACAGCCTGAGCCAGAGTTTACTTTGGTTTTTCTAAACAGAAAGCATTTGCGGAGCGAATCAGTCATGCAAACAAGATTGCCACGAGGACTGTCTAACTTCTGCAGCAGAGCTGAGGATCCGGTACCCTATAGCACTTCAGAACCCCTATTTACCTACCATGATGGGCTGGTTAAAAGTCATTCCTGTTTATTCATTCATGCAGGTGCACATGGTTTCTACCTGCAGTCAATGGCTTTGCCTAGTTATGTTCCAACAGGAGTTAAAAGGATACAGTCCTATTTTTTTAAAAGTATTTTAAAATTTTCTCTTTTTTCTTTTCTCTTAATAACCAATGCTTTCATAAACATGCAGGTATATACCATACATAATAAAATGTACATGTGTATATATATGTATACACCATACATAATAAATAATCTATACTAT
>NW_012149452.1:1592892-1837810 GCF_000956105.1 Propithecus coquereli
CAGAAAAGTCAAATTACTGGTAGAAAAGAAACAGCATGTCAGTGTACTCACGGATTTACTACTCTGAAAATGCTTTGTTCCCAGTACTTGTACCAAACAAGATCAGTTATAAGAATTTACAGTTTCTTTCATATACCACATATTTATTGAGTATCTATTATATGCCAGGAACTGTTCTGGACAGTGGGAATAAAACATTGAAAACACAGGTCCTGCTCACGGATGATAGCGGGGACGTCAGGAATACACACACACACACACACACACACACACACACACACACACACACACAGTCAGTGATGCAAAAAGTGCAGCGGGAAAGTCCAGAAGAACGAGGGGCCAGAGAGCGAGCAGATGTGGGCAGTTGTGTCTCAGGGGGACAGTGGGGAAGGCCTCTGCAGGGTGGGCCTCTCGTCAGAGAAGGAGGGAGGGTGTGGCCTTGTACATGCCTGGGGCAGAAGGTTCCAGGCTGAAGAAGGTGGAGAAGGCCTATGTGGCTGGAGGGGGAGGTGGATGGGAGGAAAGTGAGGGTCGGGGTATCCAAACGGCACACGAGCAAGGCCTAGGCCAGTGGATTTTATTCTAAGAGCACGGGGAAGTCACTGGAACAATTTAATCAAGGGATTAGTACCCTTTCTCTTCCTGTTTCAAATCTGACATACTGTCAGTTTATGTAAGTCAGGCTAAACCAGGTATCCATAATTCGCTAATCACATGGACATTTTAGGTCACTCACTATGCCTGGTGAACTAGAAACAGCTCTGAACTCCCCAAGGGCAGAAACATGTCCTACATCGCTCTATAACCCCACTCTAATTCAGGGCGCTCTTCAGAAGGCTTAGAGATCACCTTGGATCACCTCTGATTCATGGCAGTACTTCTGTTCTTTTCCCCCACTTCAACTGAACTGAGATTGCTTTGACTGCTTCGCCCATCGTCTTGCTGCCGCCAGCCTGCTTCTGCCACCCGCACAAATCTTGGAGATCTGCCTCGAAGAGCTGAAATCCTTGCATCCCACGCCACCACCCTGCCCCCATATTTCTTTCCTTCTTCCTTTCTCCCTTCCTTCTTTCCTAACTTCCCTCTTTCTCTCCATCCACAGACACACGCATACACACACTATATATATAATATATATATAATATATAATACATATAAGTATATGTATGTGTCAGGTTTTAGTCTGAAATGTCAGTTCTTGACACGCTCATGGCCACAGAATGACCAGATGCATCAAAGTAAGGCAAGCATGGAAATGAGGTTTATTGAGAGAAAGATAGGATTATAGGGCAAGACCAAGATACAGGTTTACAGAGATTAATACACATGCCACGGATGATGACCAGGCCCACTTTTGCAGCAAAGGAATAGCAAAAGGAAAGGTGCAAAAAGGGACTTGGTTATGGTCCACATCTTGCTTTTCAGTGCCCGGATTGGGACCTCCCTTGTGGTTCAGATGTCACCAGGGAACCACTTTGATTGGACAGTTGAGAGTTGCATTACTACACATGCGGGTTGTTCCAGGTGAATTTCTGGACTCTATGGTACCTATGCTGCTTGACCTGTGGGCTAGAGAGCCCTCAGTCTTTTCCAGCTGGTACACTAAGTTGATTGGCAGATTCGTAGGGCATTCCCTCCTTCCCAGGTATGGCAGTCACTTGGGAGATTAGAGTGGAGCAGGACCAAGATGGGGGCCTTCTTCCCAGGTGGGGCAATTGCACCAAAGCAACAGCACCCACTGTTGTTCCTAGGAGACCTGCAATCCCTTGCTATCTACCTAAAATTCATATAAAAAAAAATATGCGTAGAACTGATCCCAAAGTCCATAGTCTTCTCACTACACCAGGTGGCCACCATACTACTTAGAAAAGTATTTTCTTACAGGAGAGGCATAATCAAAAACACAAACCTATACCATGATATCTGGAAGACGAAATATCAGGGAAGCATTTGAAACTTCTTTGCTAAAAGGCTATTTCTAGTTTACGTACAACAGGACTCTATGAAGAACCCATGCTTCCTATAATGCGTACTCTTTAATGCTGCCACAGCTACTAATGATATTGGCTCTGGGCTGCCAAGCACCTTCTCTGTGCAGGCATTTCAAACACATTATTACATTTAATCCTCTCAATGGTCTTATGAAGTTTGTATTATCATTCTCAGTTTACCATTGGAGGGGTGGCTCTGAGAAGTTAGGTGATTTGCCCGTTTTCAAAGCTACTAAGTGCTAGAGACTGGCTTCTAATAAATGTCTCTCTGTTAACCTCTGTCTACATTCTAATACAATATACAGAAAAAGGAGAAAGGTGTCACAGAGGTGAGGAAAATAATAAAAGGAAGGTTCAAGTACCCAAAGAAAAGGTACATATTCTGTTCCTGTTATCAGCTATTATGTAACAAACTGCCATTACATTTTGTGGTTTAAACAACAATCACACTGATTTTGCTCTAGACTCTGCAGTTTGGGCAGGCTTTGGCAATGCTGCCTCACCCGGGGTGTCTTGAAGGCTGTGGCTGGGGTCATCTGAGGCAGGGGCTTCTGGCTGATGCTGGGGTCTCCACTGGGCACGTGGCCGGAACCTCAGTGGGACCCATGGCCTTTCCGTGGAGCTGCTTGACCTTCTCATAGCGTGGTGGCTGAGTCTCAGGGACAAAGAGGGTGAGCCAGGTGGAACTGTATTGTATTTTGCTACTTAGCTTTGCAAGTCATGCGGCATCACTTCTGCTGCTTTCTAACTAGCAGACGACAGTCGCATGGCCCACATTCAAGGGGAGGAAAGTCTGATTCCATCCTCTAATGGGACAGTGTATAGACATGTTTTAAAATGACTATATCACCTTCAAAATTTTATGTGAATAGTGAACTAGCCTGAGGAAATACAGTGAATGCAGGGCAAAGTCGGGAGTCAGAACCGGGTCTCTCCAACTGAAGGTCTAGGCCCTTAGACACTGGTGTCTTGCCCACCATTAATGAGTCAGTTATAATTCAGGCTGGAAGTATGTCTGGCCCCCATTTTTCCCTCTTAAGGAATTTGTTACCCTCAAAATAGTACAGCTAGAATGTGTCTGTAGGAGTTTGCCACAGGTCTTAAGGAAAGAAAGATACCATCACATGCATCAAGCCAGTGCACTTTACTGTGCATGAAAGCACCTTCCCTAACATGCTAATAACTCACTCTCGGTGTCTCACTGGGGATGTAAGGTCAAAATTAGACGTAGGTGTATGGTACCAAGAAGGCGGATGCTTTAATGAAGATAAAGATGTGGGTGTGAACCTGAGGAAAAACAAAACTATTCCATGTAAATTCAAAAGATGTTATGTGCCTAGCTGCAAACAAATTGCTGTTCAGACCATGAATTATTTAAATAATCAAAGTGGATTTCCCAAGAATCAACAGTCAGATCCTGCACAAAATAAAGTGTACGTTTTTCTCATTACTTTATGAAAGACCATGCTTACTTACTTTATCTTGAATATGTGTACAGGAAGAAGAATCCTATTTTCTAATCTTAAGATATGGGATAATGGCAGCAAAATGAAAAGAGCATGAATTTTGGAATCACAAAATTGGGTCTTAAATTTTTTCTCTTTCGCTTATTAGCTGGAAAATCTTGAGCAAGTTACATGGGCCTTCTGAGCCTTAGTTTCTTTGTCTGTGACATTTAATGAGACAGGTGCTGTGTATGGCACATAGGAGACAGTCTAGATACTCTGTCATTTTAGCCAATATTTTATCACATTATCCAATGGGCAAAGAGAACATTAGCTCCTCCAGCTACCAGCAGAGGGTCTTAGAATCCCATGGTAGGTCCAAAGATTCTACTTTGGAGTTTGCATCTTGCTGGCTTGTGGGCATGGTTATTTTCTAAACTTCAGTTTGCTTATCTGGAAATGTGGTACTTACCCACCCCTAGTAGCACTGTTGAGAATGTTAGAATTAGGTCTTTGTCCCCTTGTTACTTCTACCAGCCACCCAGATCCACTCATCTAGCCTTCTCGTTTCGATAAATGTTCCCACATCTTCTGAGTTTCTTAGGGCCAAAACCTGGGACTCATTCCCTCCTCACCATCTCCATTCTTCATTCAGTACATCAACAAGTACTCAAATTCACCAGTCTGTTCTCTAATTCCACTGCTACCACCTTCATGCACACCCCTCAGCTCCCCATACTGGACACAGGCAGTAGATTCCCACTCCTCGTCTTCCATCCCGTGCCCCACCTCCCTGCAGTGGGCATCCCAGCCTGCAGCCAAAGTGACCATCTTTCCAAAATGAGGTAATGCAGTCTGGCTTCAAACTTTCCCCACTGTCCTTGGAACAGATGCCCGATAGCGCCTGTTCTCCCACTAACCCACTACAGCTAGCCCCTCTCTTCTTTCTGTTCTGTGACAAGCCTGTCCCTGTCTCAGGGCTGCTGCCCAGGCTGTGCTGTCCACTCAGAAGCCTGGCTACTCTCCCACACTTAGCTGTCTCTTGCTGGGTTACTCTCAACTCAATTGTACATGTCACTGCAGTGTACTCTCCGTTACTCTTTGCCACTCGTTCTATTTGAAGATTCTGCATGGCGGTTACTACTGTCTGGCATTCTCCTCCTCTTCACCTGTTTGGTCACTGCCTGCCCCTGTGATAGAGTGTTAACATTTTGAAAGAGGGGCCTTCTTTGACTCATTCTTTATTCCCCAAATGCCTGGAATAGTACCTGGACCTGAGTAAAAGTTTAGTAAGAAGTTGTCGGATGAATCAAATTTTCACCCCAGTTAATGTAAGCATCACCAGCGTGCACACTGAGTCAGAGGACTGGCCGGCCCTCTGCGCGGCGCCTGTTGGGAGAAGAGCAGCTTTGCAGAGGGAAGCTGGGCGGGGAGGGGGCTGCCCCAACTCCTGGCTCCTCCAGTGATTTTCTGTGGCCTTCATCAAGTTACTTACGTTTTATGGGCCTCAAGTGTCTCCTCTTTAATACTAGAGAGCTATATTCGGTGTTCTCTGAGTGTCCTTCCTGCCCTGGCACTCCGTGTCTCTATACTAACCACACAAAGTGAGTTAAAATACATGTCTGAGTTTATTAGTTTCTTGTCACAGTGAAGGGACTAGAGGGCTTGGTAAAAAAAAAAAAAAAAAAATAGACTTTTGTGAGACTCTTAACCTATGAAATATGCTAATGTATTTATATAGCAGGTGATATTTTTGACACCTTCATACACCCAATCTTCTCAGAACATACTTTCCATGAGGTAGTATTAATTGTACAGAGAACATATGAAACTTCCCCAAGGTCACAACAAGTCAAGAATAGTAAGGAAAACAATTTCGTACCTTAGAGTATGTATGCATCTACTACAGTATTTATAAACATATTTGGTGGGTTGTGGGATAGACGTGGAAATGAAATTTATACCAGCTACACAGATGAGGTTAATGGGTCAATGGTCTACACAGACTTTGTGCTAAGGTGGCCTCACCACGCTTGCTATTGCTGGGGCCAGGCTCGATGTCCTGCGTCCTCACCAGAACCTTCCCAAAGGGGAGGCAGCAAAACACCAGTGAGGAGCTTGGCTGTGTGTCCCCTTGCTTAGGTGCTGCACTCGGTCTGCTCCTACCAGCCATGCGAATTTAGACGAGGTGCTCACCGTCTCTAAGCCTCAGTTTCCCCATCTCTAAGAATGAGGATGATGAGAGTGACATTAATCCTACCTGTACCACTGGAAGGATGAAAAATGTTGGAAAATTGCATTCTTCATAACTTTTCAGTTTACCTGAGTTGATTTGATCTGACAGAAGTGCCTTTCTAAACACAATTTTCACTGTCTGCACATTTTTGTGGAGAAGAGGGAGTGGGTGCCTTGTGGCATTTTCATCGTTCCGCGCTTTCTTCTATGTGTGTGCATGTGTATATGTGTGCGTGTGCGTGTGTGTATACATGTGTGTGTGTGTAGGGTGTGATGAGAAATGCCAAGCACCGTACTTCTCATATGGCAACACTGATTGCACAGAGAAGCTACGAAACTTCCTGAGATTGCTACACCATAACCTCAGTATGGTACAGTGGAAATGTTTTAGGGTCCGAAGCCAAATGATAACAATAATAACAAAATTCCCCCACTCTGCCACTTATTTGCAGAGTGGCCATTGTCAAGGTTTATAACCTGAGTTTCTGCATCTCATTTTCTCATCCGCAAGACAGGTAAGATTGAACCTAGCTGGCAGGCATTCTCAGGGATTACGAATGGTCCGTAGAGGGGGCTGGCCATGGTGACGACTGCTGTCAAGGAGCCTACGCCCCTGCAGGCGGAACTGGAGACTGTATTTATACGTTAGGGAGGGATACAGTGCTGGGGAAAGGAGAAACCACGTCTAGTTTGGTGAATCCCAGGGGTTTTCTCTGGAAAGGCAGTGCTTCTTTTTAGACATGGTGTGGGTGTGAGTCGCTCTGGGCTGAGGGGCGAGATGGGAAAAGGCTGGATGGAGGACAGTGTGATTCTCCCTCAGGGAATGGGGGAAAGTGCGGGAAGG
Organism: Propithecus coquereli; assembly: GCF_000956105.1. Classification (NCBI taxonomy): domain Eukaryota; kingdom Metazoa; phylum Chordata; class Mammalia; order Primates; family Indriidae; genus Propithecus; species Propithecus coquereli. Next base: position 1,599,408 of record NW_012149452.1, read on the forward strand.
AAGCAGCTAAAGTCATTGCTTAGTTCAGATAAAGAGTCAGAGAAGATGGAAAGAAGGGCAAGAAGGAAGCAGAAAGGAAGCCGGACGGTCCCCTCTATTCCAGATACTTTGCAGCAGGCTTGTCTAGGTTACCTGAGCTCCTCACTGAGTGAAAACGCTTGACCTGGACAGTGACACAGGCAGGAGGCAAAGCATGTGGCAGCGGGAACTCAGGGGTCGGGAGAGGCCCAGACGGGGGAATTGGTGGGCATCTAGCTCGGTGGCCAAGGGATGAGTTAAGAAACACAGGGTGTCACAGAAATAGAAAGGAAAATAAAGACATAAAGAACACTTAGACAGAGGCACCAGTCCTGCCTGGTGAGTGGGGTTTCAATGAACGAGGTCGGTAGACTGTAAGACAGTGCTGTCCGATGGAAATACAGTCTGAGCCACAGGGGCGATTTAAAATTTTTTAAGAACCACATTAAACATAAAAAAACAGGTGAAATTAATTTTAATAATATGTTTTATTTATGCCAATATATCCAAAATAGTATCTTTTCAACATCTATTTATTAAAAAATATAATGAACTATTTTACATTGTTTTTTTCATACCAAATCTTCAAAATCTGGTGTGTATTTTGTATCTACGGCACCTTTTAATTCACCTGGATCACATTTCAGGGGCTACATAGTCACATGTGGCTAGTAGCTGCCGCAGAACTGGCTAGCACAGGTCTAAAATGTCTTTTAATCCTGGATAAAAGTGAACATGAAAGAACTATTAACAAAAAGATCAATGTTAAGAAGTTGGAGAAAGATTTAGTAGGGAAGAATTTAACAAATTTAGCACTAAACATGCTGATTTTGAGATATGAGGGTCATATCAGTCAGGTCCAAGGGCTACATTAAAGCCTGAGACCAGAGGTCAGACAGAGGTGACAGGGTGACGAGAGACCAGGGTCGGAAGCATCAGCGGCGCCATCACCTGACTTTCAAATGGCGCCCAGGGTAAGGGAGACGAAAGCTGTAAGCACTGGGAGCAGAGAGCGGGCTAGGTGATGGGAACAGGGACCACCGGATACAGACGTCCCCAGGCCTCGGCGGCAGCCTGGGTGCAGAGAGCGCGGGTTCCGAGCAGCAGCCACACAGTGCGGCCCGGGGGATCTCGGCAGCTCTAAGCGCTACGTGTGGCACAGGATGAGGAAAACCAGCCTCTCACACTCTGAAAGGTGGAGTAAAAGCACAGGGAGGGCTGGAGCCCTGCAGCCAAGTGTGGAGGACCAGCCAGCAGGGGCGTGGTGACACTCCACTACCACTGGTTATTGTTATGACGGCAGCCCCAACAGCGAGGACAGCAGCTGCCATTTGCTAACTGCCGGCACCAGGCCAAGTACCAGTGTAAGACACATGGACAAGATACATACCTACACATACATGTATTTACATGCATATTTATTATATATGTATGTATTTATATACAGTTCTGTATCACTTAACAGGGATATATTCTGAGAAATGCATCCCAAGGCCATTTCGTCCTTGTGCAAACCTCACAGAACATACTTAAATGAACCTAGATGGCATGGCCTGCTGCACACCTAGGCTGCATGGTGCGGCCTAGTGCTCCTGGGCTACAACCCTGTACAGCGTGTTACTGTGTTAAATATGTAAGCAGTTGTACCACAATGGTATTTGTGTATCGAAATATATCTAAACGTAGAAAAGGTAGAGTAAAATGCTGTGTAGTAGGTAAACATGGTACAGCTTAGAAGGCACTTGCTGTGAATGGAGCTTGCAGGACAGGAAGCTGCCCTGGGAGTGAGTGCGAAGGCCTCGGACATGACTGTGCGCCACTGTGGACTTTATCAATTCTGTACGCTTGGGTACAGTAAACGTATACAGATTTGTTTCTTTCTTCAATAATAAATTAACCTTAATTTACTGTAACTTTTTTTATGAACTTTTGATTTTTGTAATTTTTTGGCTCTTTTGTAATAACACAACTTAAAATATGAACATATTGTATAACTGTACAAAAATATTTCCTGCCATTACATCCTCATTATACAAGCTTTTTCTCTATTTAAAACATTTTTATTATTTTTACTTTTTAAATTTTTTGTTGAAAACTAAAACACAAATACGCACATTAGCCTAGGCGTACTCAGAACCAGGCTCGTCAATGTCACTGTCCTCCACCTCCATGTCTTGTCCCCCTGGAAGACCTTCAGGGGCAGTGACATGCATGGAGCTGTCATCTCCTACGACAATAAAGTCCTCTTCTGGAATTCTTTCTGAAAGCTGCTTTACAGTTAACTTTTTATAGGTAGACGTACCCCTAAACTAATGATAAAAAGTATAGTTTAGTAGATACATGAACCACTAGTCCTTTATTATCGAGTATTGTCGTAACGGATGCAAGGGTCTGAGAAGGGCAACATATTTTACAAGTTGCCTCTTTAAAACCCCTCCCCCCTTTCGAGGAAGTAGAACCTGCACTCCTGCCCAACGTCAGTAATCACAGGGGCAGAGGAGTGTTCTTTGTTCTTTGTTTTCCAGTGTCTTAAACCACAGGAGATGGCTCAGCACAATTGTCACAAAGGTCACGAGATCCTCTTCACCGGAGATGCTGTGGGTAAACAGCAATAGCCCGAAGCCGAAAACCCCTTTTAAAAACCCTGTATTTCTGCTTAAAAGGGGGATAACGGTTCTTTAACATGAGAATCTGCCATCCTCGTCATTTGCCAGCAAATTAATAAACTTCTCTTTCCTTTTGCTCAAACCACTGTGCTTGTTCTTCGTTCAGCCGCGGGGACAAGCACCAAACCTTCAGTAACGTTATGTCCTGTGCATAAGCATATGTGTTGTACTTTCACGTTACGGGCAGCGCAGTACGTTTGCTTGCACCAACGTTGACACGAGTAATGCACTGTACTGTGCCTTTATGGAGGGTGCCTGTCACTAGGTGATAGGAATTTTTCAGCTCTATTCTAATCCCATGGAACCACCAGCGTATGAGTGGTCTGTTCCAAAACATCATTATGGAGTGCATGGCTGTGTGTGTGTATACGATGTATGTATTCAGGATGTATATATATTACACACACACAACGTCACCTTAAATATAACCTTATTAGTCTAGTTGTACAAATGAAGAAATGGAGATTCAGAGGTGAAGGAACTTATTCCAGGTTTTACAGGAAGGATATGAATCCAGGCACATTTAACTTCAAAGCCCATGCTCTTATAAGTCATAGATATTTTTTAAGAGAGGATGAAGGAAAAGCTGGATCAGGATTGAGACCCTGAGTCCAGATCTCTTTGTTTTTTGTGATGTTTCTGCCAAATAAGGAGAGATGTGTTCACTGAAGAGAACATACTGATAAATATGTGCTTGGTTACATATGCCATAGGTATATGTGTATGTAAAATAAACCCTTTCTTATATCATATGTCTATATATGTTATGTGTGTGTGTGTGTGTGTGTGTGTGTGTGTGTATATATTCACATTTTGCATATTGTTTTTCTTTTCTTTTTTTGGGCTCCTAAATAATCTCTCTGTAGGAGGAACTTAAAGTAAGGGAAAAGGAAAAGGAAAGTTATCAACATTAGCCGAGCTTTTAAATCTATAGCTGCAATGGGCCAGGCTTTGTGATAAGTATTTCAGTTCCTAGTACAGATGAATTATAAAACCATCTCAGCGAATCCTTGCAATCCCATGAGGCATAGATTATTACCAATGAACGAACTGAGATTCAAAGGGGTTAACAGCCATGTGACCCTGTGCTTGTCTATAGAATTAAACATGAATCTAGTAAGACCTGTTACAATTAAATCCTGTTTCATGGACAGGCGAAAACAGTCTTGGCCTGAGTCTACCATGTCACCAGCTGCCCAGCTGCCAGTTATACAACATTCTCTTGAACTGGGTCAAGCCTAGACTGGATTTTGGCTAATAAACCAGTATTGTCTAGACACAGTCAGAAGTCACTCAAACTCTATCTGAGTAATCATTTCACAAGATGCTCCCATGAATGGAAAACTAAATCTTCCTGTGAATACATCGCTGGCAGGGAGAGGGAGTCAGATAAGGGAAAAATCACAAATGAAGTTGCTGACACTGTTACAATCTGTCTGTACATTCAGCAGAATTTTTGGATTAGAATTTAGAAAGGATAGAATGTCAGAATATTGGAGGAATTGCAGAATCCACCTTGGGAGGATTAAGAGAGAGAGGGGAAAAAGGAAGGAAAAACCCTTTGGGGAATTGTCTCTGATTTAGGATCCTGTACTCTCTTATTTGTTTATCTTGAGTGAAGTTGAGCAGATTCTCAACATGGAGACATGATTTTAGACAAATAACCCTGTGTTCTTCAAAGGGCTTCAGTTATGATAAAAGTCCATGACAGTAGACACAGCTATTCAAAATGGCATCATTCCACAATGAGCTTCTCAAAGGAAGACAATGACATGGTGGCAATAGCAGCTCTGGTTTGGCTATTGGCAGCTAAGAGGCCCAGCAGGCATGAATTTCCTTGGTGGTAAAATTGAAATAAATGCATTTTTCAAGTGAGCCTATTCCAATCCTGTGAGAGTTCTTCAAAAGCAGCAACTGAGTCATATTTATTTCTGAATAGCTTTAGAGCCATGTTTAGCAACTGGCACAAAGTAGGTGCTCAAAAAAAAGTCTTGAATATAAAAATCCTGTGAGAATATGATCAAAAAAGTACTTTGAAAGCAATAATTTGTATTCTTATATCAGACAGGATAAGCTAATGTATGCTGCAATTAAAAAAAAAAAAAAAGATAAAAACAAACTAAAACCAAAACCAGAACATCTCAATGGCTTGAAACAAGCTTCCATTTGTTCACTTGGATAGGTCTACATAGTGGATTGGCTGTGGGCTTTGTGTTGTTTTCTCCCTCCAGCACCCAGAGTGATGGAGTAGTACCCCTTTCAGTGTTGCTGGTCACCTTGGCAGAGGAAAAGAGGGTTCTGGAATACCTCCAACCTGCTGCAGCCTGGGAGTGACACATGTCACTTCTGCTTACAACCCATTGCTCAGAATGTTATACACGCAACCCCAAGGGACCAGGAACATGATCCCACCATGTGCCTGGAAGGTGAAGAGACAGAAATAATTGGTGCACAGCCTCAGTGCCCATCAGCCAGTGAAATATCAACAAACAAACAAAAAACAAAAACAGAAAAAAATTTGTCATATCTACGAAAGAATTGAAATAAAAGGACACATTTACAATATTGTCTTTTCCTTTTCGTCTACTATAAAGTGAATCATTTTTTAATGTGGGGCACACCAAAGAGAAATACATCAGACCTCTAAAGGACTGTGAGCTATTTTTAAACCTGTAAGTCTATTTATAGATTCTCATGCAAGCATGAATATGTATATCCTGATTTTTAGATTTAGCTAACATCAAATATTTGGTTAATGTCAAAATTAGCTTTACTACTTAGTTAATATTATAGTTTTAGTGTTAGTTCATGCTAATGTCAACATCAACTGGAGAGCTAATATTTGGAAAGTATTATTTTATTCCATTTTTTTGGAAAAGCAAAGCAAATTTTCAAAATTAACTTTTAATTAGTCACAAAGCCTTAACATACATGTGGATAAAACTGTCACTATGTGCATGTGTTGGTAAGTAGCTAAAAAATATAATATTTATTTTCGATTCACACATTCATTTAATGCTGCTTTTATGAATCTGTTGCCTCTGAAATATTTTCTGTCCATGTGTGTTTGTGTGTATGTGTAAAACAGTACACCACAACACACTATTGACACAGTTTCCCTCATGCCCTGAATGCTGTCCTCATCTCTGGCAGCAGGAAAACTGACAGAGCACACAGTGCTGGACAGCCCTGGCCAGTGAGGGCCACCACCATGTAGCAAAAGTGCCCATGGGACTAGCGCTCTGCAGGACCACCCTGTGCTGAAGGCGTTCTAACAGCTCGTGCTCCTCTCCCACACTGGCCTCTGCTGCTGCTGCATCTGTTGTGTTTGGAGGAGCTATTTCAATGCCTCAAGACTTTCAAAGGTGTTCAAGATGGAGCATGAACTACAACAAGGGACCAAAGAGAGACTATTACTCTGCGTGTTAAAATAGACATGTTAAGGCAGCTCGAGGTGTTTTCTGATAAAAAGATAGGAGAGACATTAAAAACGACTGGGCAGTTAGAGATTGGTAGGCATCCTTTGATATGATGAAGGGCTTTAAACATCTTGGCAGCTGGGAAAGATTAGCCAAGGAAGGGATGAAAAGAGCTACAAGAAAAGATTGCCCAGGGCAGTTCATGACTGCAGGCAACTTGAATGCTTCTCTGTGGGGTCTGCTAAGACCATTCTAGTGCTGCCTGATTTGCATGAGAAATGCATTCCTACCTCCTGCTAAATGGAGGATGCTCGCTCTGCACTGTCTCAGAGGATTCTTTAATCTACACGTGTGTACTCCAGGGGCCACACAATTCTATTTCCCTGATTTGATAACTCGGGTCTCCGGTATCTTAGCGATACCATGCGATTCACAGTGTGAACATGAGGGTATCTCTGCCTCTGAGCAACAGTGTTCACGCATGTGAGCCTGCTCATCACACCTGCTCCATGCTATTTTGGTCAAGGTAAGCATAATGCTTTCTCCAGTCACTCAGCAGTGCCCTCGTGTCTTTGGTGGGTGTATTCCTTCTTGCTTCAGGGCAATGCTAATTTCATTTCTCATCCTCCACCATGCCTGAATACACAGTTTACCTAAAGGTTAAGAATTATGAGTCTAATTAAGAGGATGGAGCAATTCCACTACATTAACATTAATAGTGCATGGAAAGCACTCCCCGTGGCTCCATTTTTTAAGCAGCAGCCATTTCCACGTCTATTCTCTCGCTCCTATTTCTTCTTCTTGCATCACTTAATGAAAATCTAATGGTAGCAATGGCACCTATGTTGATGAAAGAGAAAAGGTGGTCATTGTTCCTTCTCGTCTCTTTCTCATTTCCCCAGTAAGGGAAGCTACGAGTGGCATCCTTGCGACAGCTTTGCTTTACTGATAAAGGCAGTCCTTGGGAGAAGAGGCCCACAGGATGAGGAACTGACAAAAAAGCTCTGCTGCAGACAAGTATGATGGAACTAGTTCATCACATGATAAAATGTGAACTTTTCTTTCATCCTGGAATTGAAAGGTCATTACAGTAGAGAGTGAATTTTATAAAGGTTAAATGGAAGTGACTGATGGTGATATAGCAGGGAATTCCCTGGCCTTGCAGCACTGTCTGTTATCAGGCTCTCTCGGCCTGCTTCTATTTGTACACAACCATCAGTTACAGCATGCTCTAGTCATGCGTGGTGCCAGAACAGACCCCTGGCACCAGGGGCTTCCACAGAGAGCGGGCCTGGCAGCTTCCCTAGGCTCAGATTTCCCTTTGGACTTTTTCTTGGTGGCTCCCCTGGGGCAGGAGCAAGCGCCAGAGCAGCTGAGGGATCGTAAGAAACTAACTGAAAGGTTTGGGAGCAGATGTTTAGCATGGCAGCATTCCAGAGGCACTGAGAGCAAGGAGCACATTAAACATGTATTGAATCATTACTAGAAAGAAAGAAATCACCCAGGAAACTGTATAGTGTGAAGTACAGCTTCATACATACTTTATTGCCAAGATTCGGCAGGCCCCAGCTTACCTGCACTCTTATTCCCTTCATAGTCCCTCCCGGATCCTCTGTGCTGGGGCTCAGGGAATCCCGAGGTGTGACTCACAGGAAGGTGTCTGTGTGGCACATGGATGGACGTTTTAAAAGTTGTACATGCCTTTTTATTTTAATGTGTCGGAAAAAAATGTATACAATTAGCACATCAAATTTAGGATTCCGTATCTCTTTTTACTAGGAGAGCAATGCAAATTAAAAAGAAGTTAGTAAATTCAAGCCAATGAACTTAAAAAAAGGTAATGAAGTCAGAGATAGTGCAGGTAGAAACAGCGACCAAGCGGAAGCTGCTTCTGGAACGGGGGAGGGTTAGGAGGCGCTGGGACACTCTGCTTCCCCAGGCACGTCTGTGCCGCTCTCCCAGCAAGTCTCACTCACGCCTGCTCCGCTTCCTGAGGCGCTTTCTGCCTCCAGCGCTGCTGGTAACATTTTGGCTGTCGTTCCCAGCTCCGCCTCCTCTGTGAAGCCTGCTCTGATTCTCTCCTGCCACGTCAGTTCCCAGCTCACTTTTTACTGGCTCCTATTTTCCCTGTATTATTCATCCACTTTTATTGTAGTAAGTTGGAACCTAAAGATGGTGTGCAAATGTATTCATTTTTATATCCTCAGTGCCCAGACCTACATTTAAAAGATCTTAAAGGATTAGTTTTAAGCACACAATTTCTCCAAAACTTCTCTTTTGTCGTCAAAACTGTCGGATTTGGCAATCTTGTTCTGTGTTCTTGGTTCTTGGGGGGCTTTTGGCTGAACAGCGACTGGACACACCAAAGTTAGGCAAGCACGAAAATGAGGTTTATCGAAGAGAGAAAGGCAGGATTATAGGGCAAGAGCAAGATATAGGTTTACAGAGCATGATACATACGCCACAGATGTTGAGTGGACCCCTTATGGTAGCAAAAGAGACCTTGGTTATGGTTTGTGTCTTGTTTTAAAGTGTCTGGAGAGGGACCTCCCCATGGTTCAGACGTCATCATGAACCACTGTGATGGACAGTTAGGAGTTATATGACCTGAGTCTTACTGCACGTGTGAATCTCCCATAAGCCTCTCTGAAAGCCCACTTGGGAGGGGGTAAACCGCAATGTAGATTTAAGCTAATGACATGATAATTAGCCTTCGGTTGTCCTAAATCATCTTCCAGACTCTATTCTACCTATGCCGCTTGGCTTGTGGGCTAGAGAGTCCTCTGCATTCTTTTGCAGTTGGGGTGCTAAGTTCTGATTGGTAGATTGATCAGTAGTCCCTCCTCCCCAGGTATGGCAGTCCTTCAGGACAGGATTAAAGTGGGGCAGCAGCAGCTGCCTGGGGCCTGCCCTTGTCCTTCTCCCCAGGTGAGGCAATTGCTTGAGGCAGCACCAAGGCAAAGCACCCACTTTAATTCCTGAGGGACCCCAAATCCTCAATATCTACCTAACGAAACCACAAGGGGGTTTCAGCCTAGGTTCAGTTGCTTGTTGCACAAAGATCCAATTATTGAGCTGAGGATTGCCAAGGAAGAAAGGAGTTTTTAATAGGATAGATGTCTTGTAGTAGCAGTAGAAGCTGCTTCTCTGGCTAACAGAGATCTTAGGCTTTTAAAGGAGGGGCCACATGCCTTAGGGCAGGTCATGTTGTAACTAACAAGGGGCTACACGGATTGGGGGCAGGATGTGCAGGATGGTGAATCCTGGCATCAGGGAGTCTGCCCAGGGGCCTTCAGAATCTCAGCTGCTTTGTCTTGCAGAAAATCCATCATTTCTGGGAAACAACTCAAAGAACCAAATAGTTAAGGGAGAGGATTTTAATAAAAAATATTGGGGTCATTGAAATTTGTTCAATGCGGGGCCGGCCTGTTACGTTATCAAAGCCATCTATGATGTCCATAGTTACTAAATCCCATGGCAATACTAGGAGATCATCTCTTGATTTAGCAACATTTGACACAGTCGATTTAGCAACATTTTGTTACAGCAGAATTGACAGGGAACAAACCTAGAGGCACATGGAAGTATAGCAAAATAGGTTTTATTACGCTGCAGGGCTCAGAGGGGACTTGCCACCAAATTCTGAGCCCCAAACAAAGAGTGTAGCAGTGTTTTATGTATTTTTTTTAGGGAGGGAGTGGGGCACAGATACAATGAGTGAGGAAGTGGGGCACAGGTACAATGAGGGAGGAAGTGGGGCACAGGTACAATGAGTGAGGAAGTGGGGCACAGGTACAATGAGGGAGGAAGTGGGGCACAGGTACAATGAGGGAGGAAGTGGGGCACAGGCACAATGAGTTTATCTTTAGTGGGGGCAGGGTCTTGAGACACCTTGGTGCCTGCAAGCAGTTTACAGAGGCAAGAGTGACAGTTATTAGGGGAGATAGCAGGAGTGGAGACTTGTCAGTAGAATTTTCCACTTCAGTTTGACACAGTTGATCACTTGGTCCTTTTTGAAATACTTGTTTTACTTGATTTTTAGGATGCAACGCTCTCCTACCTGCGCCTCCCGTCTTGATTGTGCTTTTACTGTCTTCTTTGTCGGTTCTTCCTTTTTTCCTTCTACCTAAAATAAGGAGGCAGCTCAGGGCTCAGCCCATGGCTCTCTTCTTCGTCTCCGCCTTCTCCTTTGGGATTGCCACTCAGTCGCACGCTGGAGACTCCCAAATTTAGATCTCCAGCCAAGATTCCTTTTCTGATTACAAGATTCACATACCCACCTGCCTACTGGTCTTATGATATCTAAAAATAATTTCCTGATCTCCTTCCTCCAAATCTGCTCCCCCAGCATCCTTTCCCAGTTTTGTAAATAGCGGCTCATTCTTCCTGATGCTCAGACCAAAAAACCTAGGAGTTGGCCCCAATTCCTCTCTTTTCCCCGTACCCCTCATAACGTGCCTAATCCTACTGGCTGTCCTCAGAACAGAGCTCTCCACCCCTTGGTCACTCCCCAGGCCCAAGAGGCATCTGCTCCCATGGGAATTATTATGATTGCCTCTAAAATGGATTTTTTTTTTGTTTCTTCTCACTTTTCAGTTTGTTCTTAACATAAAAGAACGAATTGACCACAATGCGTGTGTTTCCTCCTGACCACAATGATCCAAAGGCTCAGAGCGAGACCAGTGGCGTCTCAGACCCTCCACTTCCTGGACCTCCTTGCTGTCTCTGTAACCCCCCGTACACTTGTTATCCCCCCGCTTTTTTAAATTATAGTTATCCTAGCAAATGTGAAGTGGCATCTCACTGTGGTTTTTGAATCGTATTCTCCAATAATTAACGATGTTCAGCACCTTTTCACGTGCTCGTTCACCGTCTGTAAATCGTCTTTAGGGAAATGGCTCCTCAAGTCCTTTGCCCTTTTTTAAATTTGAGTTCTTTATGTATATTGGATACCAGACTCTTATAAGTTCTATGATTGCAAATATTTTCTCCTATTCTATCTTTTCACTTTATTCATATTGTCCTTTGATGTAAAGTTTTTAATTTTGATGAAGCCCAATTTATTTATTTTTCTTTAGTTGTTTGTACCTTCGATGTTAAATCTAAAATCCATCTTAGAGCTTTTGCACTTGTTTTTCCCATGTCTATAAATCTCTTCTGATTTACCACATACCTTGCTCCTTCACCTCTTTCTAAAGTTTGTGTAAATATAGCCTTCATAGCAAGGCCTCCGCCGTTCACCCAATTTAAAATTGCAACCATTTCTGGGCCCAGGACTCCCTTTTCCCGCTATATTGTTTCTCAGCACTTATTTTTATATGATGTAATTTAGTTACTTATGTGTGCATGTTTCTAGATTTAAGCTTCCTAAGGCAGGGGTTTGTGTGTGCTAATGTCCTATTGTATTTAATATGCATAAAGCAGGGCCTGCTCCAGGGAAGATGCTCAGTAGACCTGATTGGCAGGGGAGTTCCGCCTGTCATCAGAGCCTGATTATTCCTGTATATAAGCAATTTTGCATGCTTTTCCCCATTTATCGTTACCTTCTACTGTTATTTCATCATTGGGGTAATTATCAGCATAACCATCATTATCATGCAATATTTAGAAAGGTTCCACCTCCTTATGGTGCTAAGCTAAGTATAGCCACAAAAGCACATATCCGAGATTTTACAGGACAATCTTGATTTAAAAATAAGTTTATTGGACAATGTAACCCAATTCCTGTTTCAAAAAAAAGACATGGGCATAAGAAGCAGCAATTCTGCATTACCGCTTAGGAGCTGAGTGGCATTATATCAATGTCATGGTCTTTCTGAACCACAGTTTCCTAATCTGCAAAATGAGGTTGTTGTGAGGATCAAAGAAAATCATTTCTGAGAGCCACTTACAATGTAAATTATGTGCTCAATTTTACTTGCTTGTAAGCCTGGCATAGAATACTTTGAATGGGAGTTGTTATTAGCAATATTGAGCTTATCAGTAACAATAATGGTGTTGTCTTAGTTTAAGAGTCGAAGTGCTCAATCTTAATTCACTGTATCATCTTAAGAAAATTAACACATCTTAAAAAAATTAACATATGTTCAGAATGTGCTTTCTTAATGGATTTAATTTGGTGATTGCAGTTGCGGTGATAGCACCGATGATAATGATTAAGATGAGCAGTACAGAATTAAGAATCCACAATTCTAAACTGGGCATGGTGGCTCACACTTGCAATCTCAGTGCTTTGGGAGGCCAAGGTTGCAGAATTGCCTGAGCCCAGGAGCTCAAGACTAGCTTAGACAACATAGTAAGACCCTATCTCTACAAAAAAAATTTTAAAAATTAACTTGACTTGGTAGAATGTGCTTGTAATCCCAGCTACGGGGGAGATTGAGGAAGGAGGATTGCTTGAGCCCAGGAGTTTGAGGCTTCAGTGAGCTGTGGTTATATCAGTGCACTCCAGCCTGGGCAACAGGGCGAGACCCTGTCCCTAAAATAAAAAATGAATCCACAATTCCTGATAGGGAGATAGTAATGCAGTGTCATCAACAATGTCAAAGTATGTGCATGTTACATTTATTTTGATGGCTCTCACTTTGATTTCCTAAATATTTTAGCTAATTCATGTTTCTTGAAGGCCTCAGGTATGAAGATACATGTTAATATTCCCAGTAGGCTTTGCTTGTTGGGACCCACTTTTATACATAATAAAGTATCTACCATAATAATAAAAACGGCATCCATTTATTGAATACCTTCCTTCTCTGTGCCAGAAGACTAGGCTAATTACTAAGGGCATTATATAATGTAATCATCATATATATTATTTTAGAGAGAATGAGTAATTTCTGCAGAAAAGAAAAAGAAAAAAGTAGATTTCAACTCAGTTTTCTTTTCCTAACTCCAAAGCCTTAAAGTATTTTCACAATGATGAGGTGCTGATTTTTTACAGCTTTATTAAGATATATTTAACATGACATAAAATTTATCCAGTTAAAATGTATAATTCAGTGTTTTTAGTATACTCACAGAGTTGCCAATGTCACCAAAATCTAATTTTAGAACATTTTAACACCCCAAAATAATATCCCCTGCTCATCATCAGCCTGTCTCCACTCCTGCTCCCACCCTGCCCCACCCGCCACACAGCCCAACCCCTGTAGTGATATATCCTTCTTTCTTTCCTTTTTTTAAATAATATTTCATTTTCTTTTAATTTCAGAATATTACAGGGGTGCAAACATTTTGGTTACATAAATTGCTTTTGTACCATTTGAGTCAAAGTTGTAAGTGTGCCCATCCCACAGACAGTGTGCGTTGTACCTGTTAAGTGTGAACTTACCAATCGATACATCCTCTTTCATCCTTGGTTTTAGAAATTTTAGTCTTCTCTTCTCTCTCTCTCTCTCTTTTTTTTTTTTTCCTCAGTCAAGCTAAAGGTTTGTCAAATTTGTTGCTCTTTTCAAACAATCAACTTTTGGTTTTATTGATTTTTCTTTATCATTTTGCTGTTATCTATTTCATTTATGTTCTAATCTTTATTATTTTCTTCCTTTTACTTGATTTTGGTTTAGTTTGCTCTTCTTTTTCTAGTTTCTTAAGGCTAAAGCTAAGATTGTTGTTTGATATTTTTTGTTCTTTCCTTTTTCTTCAGTAGAGGCATTTACAGTTAACAATCTGTAGATTTCACTCTAAGCATGCTTTCGTACATCCCAGGAGTTTTGGTGTGTTGCACTTTTGTTTTCATTTGTCTCAAAGCTTTTTTTTTTATTTCCATTGTGATTTCTTTTTTGACCAATTGGTTTAATTTAGAGTTGTTGTTTAATTTCCACTTATTTATGATTCTCTCAAGTTAAAATTGCTGATTTTTAATTTAAATTCAAGATCTTTGGAGATCATACTTTTCATGATTTCAATAATTTTAAATTTATTGAATCTTATTTTATTTCCTAGCATATGGTCTACCCTAGAGAATGTTCTATGTGTACTCAGAACAATGTATTCTGTTGTCATTATTTGGAGTGTTCTGTTGATGTCTGTTAGATCTAGTTGATGTATAGAGTTGTCTAAGTCTTTTTTGTTGATATTATGCCTAGTTCCATTCATTATTAACACAGCAATATTGGATTCTCCAACTGTTATTGTTAAATTGTCTTTCTGTTCAAATTTTCTTTTGTTTTTGCCTTGTTATTTTGAGGCCCTGTTGTTACATATGTATTTGTGTTTATAATTGTTATATCTTCCTGATGATTTTCCCCTCTTATCATAAAATGTCGTTTTTTTGTCTTTAGTAACAATTAATTTCTTAACATTTATTTCCTCTAACATTAGTGTAGCTATTCCACCTCTCTTTCGGTCATGCTTGCAGGGTATATGTTTTACCAACCATTTATTTCTAAAATATTTGTGTCATTGAGCATGATATATATCTCATATAGACTGCATATATTTGGATTATGTTTTTTGTACCTATTTTTTACATCTATCCCTACCTATTGATTATTTAATTCATTTATATTTAATGCAATTAGTGATATGATAGCATTTCCATCTGCCATTTTTCTGTTTGAATCTTTTTTTTTTTTAACTTGTCATCCTGGGAATTACAATTGGCATATTAATTTAAAACAATCTGGTTTGAATTAATACTACTGTAATTTCAATAGTATACAAAAATTTTTCTACAACATAGATTTATTTCCACTCTTCTCCTTTGTATTTTCATTTTAATACAAATTACATCTTTAAACATTGTAAGCCCATTAATACAGTTTTATATTTTATTGCTTTATACAGTTAGTTGTCTTATTTTTTGAGATATTGCTGTTATACTTGTCTTTAATTCTTTAGATATATTTTCCTTTATATCTTTGAGCATGTTTATAATGCTGATTTAAAGTCTTTGACTAATTAGTCAACATCTGGGCTTCTTCAGGGACAGTTTTTATTGACTTTAGTTCTGTGTATGGGATACAATTTCCTGTTTATACCTAGTAGTTTTTTTCTTAAAAATTGGACATTTAAATCATATAATAATCAACCCTGAAATTCATATACCCCTTCTCCATTTTTTTTTCTTTCTTCTGTTGCTGTTTTTTATTGTTGTTTTTATCATCACTGACGCTGTTTGTTTGCTTACTGGACCGGTTATGAAAAGTCTGCATTCCTTTTTGCATGTGGCCACTGAGGTTCCTGTTCAACTAGCATTGTTTGTAGCTAATGAATAGACAGTTTTCCTTAAATACCTTGAACCAGTGAGTCTTCCAGGCATTGCTGCGGGGCTCTAAGTTGTGTTGGGGCATTACATTAATGCGGGCAGTTTATGAATCTGCCTTAGCCATCCCGTCCTGCTTCTGTATATCCTTAAGATCAGCCAGATGTGAAAAAATAGGATCTTTTTAGTTATTTTCTGAGCATGCGCATACCCTGTACATGTGCATAGCCTTCAAGCTCCCCAGAAATATGCCGGAGATTTTCAAAATCCCCTATGGAATCTCATTCACCGTTTTTTCCCTTAACAGTTTTAGTCAGCCTCTTATTAGTGTTAACTGGCATCACTGCCTCAGGCGGCTACAATATTAAACAATGGCCACCAACTGTATTAACCAAATGCCCTGGGGGCAGGGCTGTTCGCACAGAGTGAGCTCCGAGGCAGGTCATGGAGAGGCAGGACCTGAAAATGGAGCTTTTCAGGGATCTTTGAGAAAGGTCAGGTAGTAAAAATTCTCTGGAGTGGGGCTTTTGAGGGGGCTACCAAACTCCTTCTGCTTCCTGAGCGGGCTCCTGTGCTGTGCGGTTGTTAGTTTTTGAGGCTGCCCTGAGGCTGAGGCAAAGAGGATGGAAATATGACTAGTCAAACCATTATAAAGCTTGCTCTCCTGAGAGTCAGCTATTTTTCTTAAATAAATGCTCCTCAGACAGTTACCAGCCTCTGGTTATTGTCCATAGATTTGAAAAAGAAAGTTTTTGACAATTTTTGACAATATTCTCATTGCCTTTATGAAGGTGCAAACTTTTTGAGGCCTCTCCTCCACCATCTGGGAGTGCTGCAGAATGTGAGGGTCTGGGCCGGCGCAGCACTTGACGCTCTGCCTTGTTAAATGCTGCGTCCTGTGATGCAGCCGCCTGGCCCAGCAAGGACTCCTGATGTGACAGCAGAAAAGGAGAAGTTACAGCAAACCGAACAAAGGCTTTGCTCAGCGAAGGAGAGGCTCGGAAAGCAGTGTGCCTGTTCTCCTGTTCTCCTTCTGTGCCTGCTTTGGAGCTAGACATCCACTTCCCTGGGCTCCTTCCTCGCTCACGTTTGTCTCCACTCCAGCCCTGACTGCCAAGTCCCTTGACTGCTGCTGCTTCATCTCTTCAGCAAAAGACGGACTCCTGCCAGGGCAAGAGAAGTGATTGCCTCTTGCATCCCCGCAACTTAGCACAATGCTCGGTCCACTCTAGGTACTCGGTAAACGCTTATGAAATAAGGGAAATTAAAAACACCTTTAATTTCAGAATTGCAAACATGGGAGAGGTAGGGCATGGTCAGATTTCTGCTACAAACCTGTTTCAGGCAGGAAAGTAGAAAAGGAACTGTCAGCTCCACCCACACGGCCAGGGGCAAAGTCACAAAAGACAGGCCAGCAGTGACCAGTCAGAGAGTACCACCTCCTTCCGGTTTGAGAGGTAGCTCTGTAGCAAGCAAGATAAATAAACCTGGTAAATAAATGACAGATGTCCTCAAGGCGCTGAGCTGAGCTAAGAACTAGCCCCCGCCGTAGGTGCACACATTGGGAAACGGTGTTTGAGACACAGGAGTCTTTCCCTTTCTTAATGAAAAGAGTTTGCCATGCCACCTCTGTTTATATTCCATTGAAAATAATCACCAACACCATTATCATCTCATCCCTTTTGATTCTAAAACACTTTGACGTTTACAAAATAATCCCATACAGTGGTTCTTACAGTAGCCCCGTGAGAGGCAGAGGACAGGCACCTTTAATCTCCATTTTACAGATGAGGAAAGGGAAGCTAAGGAACTGTCCCCAAATCATGAAGCATGATAAGTGACAGAATTGATCCTAGAACCCAGGTTGCTGGCTAATGGCCCCATTTCGTATTAGCTTTTTTTTTTCTTTTTTTGAGTTCAAAGCAGGATTCATTTCTTTGCTAATTCCTGTGGGTGTGTGCTATCTATGTTTTCAAGAGGTTCGGCATCCACACAGCTCTGTAGCCCGCTCTCCCTGTCTCCATCTGCCTTTTACCCTGTGGATATACTGCTTTCTGAAGTCTCTAATTTTGAAGCTTCAGGGGAGTGGAAATTATAACCTGAACCTCAAAATGGGCAACCAGAAAAAAATGTATCATTTCCAGTCAGATTCCCTTGAAGGTTCTCTGTCAAAGTTTTCATTTGCATGAGAGCCAACCAGACTTCTCGTTCTCTGTCCCACAGGATTGAGCAGATGTCATGTACTCCGGGAAGTCTTCCTCGACTCCCACGCCAGGTCAGGCTCTACAGCGGTTTGTGCTGTTCTTTACAGAGACGTCACCATCCCCCCTGCAACCACTCCTCCTAACAATGACTTTACTGTCCCTGGACTGGTCTAAGTCACCTGCAAGAGTGCCATGTCCTGGAAGGCTGAGAGTGTCCCTGTGTCTTACCCAAAGTCTGGCACACAGTGTGTACCCACAAGCATTTCCGTAGTGGCTGCCTCTGTCACTCTAGTTGTCAGACGCGGTCCAAGGGGACCTTCTCTGGGAGCTTCTCTGGGCCGGCAGCTTCCTGTCTACCAGGACCGGAAGCTCTCTGTTAGCTGCTTTTTAAATTTTCTTCCCGTGTATGTGGCAGACTTTCCTCTTTCATTGCATGTCTCATAATTTTTCATTGAAAATTGGGCATTTTAGGTGATACATAGTAACAGCTCTGTTACCAGATTTCTCCACACCCCAATGCGTATTGTTATTGTTGTTTGTTGTTGTTGTTGTTTTTCTTTTTGCCATTTATTCATTTAATGACTTTCCCAAACTAATCCTGTATATTCTGTATTCATAGCAGTTTGTAGCCTCCGAGTTCTCTGTTTTTGCTTTCAGTTTTGTTTTTTAGTTCTTGTTTTTATTTTTCAACCTCTGATGCTAAGGTTACATCTGTGAAAGTATAATTTAATGATCAGCCAATGGCTAGGCAGATAGTCAGAAGATTTCTTTACTTATCTTGCCTGTATACCTTCTACCCTCTGCCAAGGATCAAGGTGACAAGGCCCATCTTGAGCTTAGGCATGTCACAGTGTCACAGAACAGCTAGCGCAGGCCTCAAGGTCGGTCAGGGCTGCGTGCCTGGTGCTCTCTCCTTTCCAGGGTCTTTTCTCGGCTGTGCACATTCCTCACACGAGCGGGGTCCTTTGGCTCGCCTTTGCAAGTCTCTCTGGTCTTCCAGTTCTCCAGAATTTCCTATTAAATTCCACACTAAGCTCTCCTTTGCTGCATCTGAAATCATAACCTTAAGCAGCTGAGATGTTCCCAACAGTTCGCTGTCATTGTTTTGGCCACGCCTTGGGGTTAGCGTTCCTGCTCCCCAGCCCAGCTGAGCTCTGAGTGAAATTAAACAGCCACCGCTCTGTGAGAGCAGAGATTTGCCAGGGCAGTGTCAGTTTGGACAAAATGTTGAGTGTGCTCTGAGGGTGGTGCTTTCAGTGGAGATTCAGAAGCCCTCAGATCGTTCCTGGTCTGCAGACTGCAGGCTTCGGGGTACCCGGCCACTGGGCTGGGAGTGAAATGGGACCGTCACAACCCCACTGTCTACCTGAGGGTCTGTAGTTTCTCTTGTGTAGGCAACTCCCAGCTTCTTCTGTGGCTTAGGTTAATTTTTAGAGTTCTGAAATGGTTTATTTTAATTGTTTTGCCTGTGTTTTTGTGTTTTAGAGGGAGAGTGAATTTACCAAGGTCCTTACTCTGCAATTTCAGAAGAGGTGCTGATTTTATAATTTTGAACTTACGAGTACCGGTGGGGTTTTGAATGAATTGCACCTTCTTACCAGCTACAGAAAAGGATGTCGGCTGATTAGTGATGCAAAAATAGAATATAAACTATTCAGGAACTTAATGAAATAGATTGTTTCAATCACTCTGTAAATAATTACTTTCATGTAAACAAATATAGTGATCATCATAAATTTTCTCATCTAATTTTTTAGGTTTTTGTTGTTGCAGTTGGTGGAGGTGATAGCGGGGTGTGACATGTACGTGTAGGTGTACGTGTTTGGGGTGTGTGTTTCACTTGAGAACCCTTTCGTTGTGATAAAATTAGCTATATTTAGAACCTGAAAGCGATGATTTGGGTGTTTCCTCCTGTTAGTCTCCATCACTGAGGAGTCTCTGTAAGCGGAGCGCGCTCCTGTGTGAACACCGGCCGCTGGGAGCCACGTGCCCCACTCTCCATACACTGTGTGCTCTGCGCTTTAGACTGCTCGGTGGTCCACTGTTGGCTATTTATTTATTTGTTTACTTATTTTTTGAGACAAGGTCTCGCTCTGCTACTCAAACCGGAGGGCAGTGGCGTCATCAGACCTCATTGCAGCCCCAAACTCCTGGACTCAAGTGATCCTCCTACCACAGCCTCCCGAGTAGCTGGGACCACAGGTGCTCACCACCACAACACTCTAATTTTTAAATTTTTTGTAGAGACGGGTCCCATTATGTTGCTCAGGCTGCTCTCAAACTCCTGGTCTCAAGCGATCCTCTTACCTTAGCCTCCCAAAGTGCTGGGATTACAGGTGTGATCCACCACACCCTGCCCATTGCCGGCTTGTGAAACAAGGAAATCTATGAGGCATTTCCCACTAATTTCATTGATGTTTATTTTTCTGTTCCATTAATCACTGGAAGCAAGGAGATAGTCGTGGGTTTGTTCATGTTAAATTCTCCAGCTTATTGAATTCTGGACACACTAAGTTATATACATAGTGTACCTAGTTTTTTCCTATCATTTTCATGACAAATAAGAGAAAAAAAGTCCTTTAGTCAATCTTGCAAAATGAGAGGCAACTAACATTTATTGACTGACTAATCGCCTTACTTTATTGACTGAGTAATTGCTTTATCTATATGATGCCACTGGGAGGTAGTAAGTTGTGAAATGCCACCTTGGACTATTCATTTTCTTTCTCTGCACAAGGCCTAGGGATCCTTCCAGCCGGATTGTGCTGAAGAATGTCATGTTTCCAAAGGATAAGGTTTATCTTCCGTGAAACAGACCATTTGCAAAATTAATAGGTAAATTAGCAAAGTGTAACAGCACATTAGGCGCACCGTCATAGTTTAGAATCTGGTTTGGGAAAGGAAGCAAAAGCTAAACGTGTAAACAGAAGTTCCCTGAAATGACAGGAACTATCATTCTGTGGTGGAGAGTTGTGGCCACTCAAATGAAGCCAGCAAAGTGCTGTTAACATGTGGTCCTGCCAGTGTCTGAATGCACACTCATCGGGCAAACTCCCGAGCTTTGAGACCAGAGCTAGCAATCTTAGTTCCTAAGTGTGCACTAAAAGCATTATACGGCAGAAAAGTGTCAGAGCTTATTTCTACTAACCATTTCTTCATTTATTAGAAAAGTTTCTATTGAACACTCACTGTGCTAAAATTTTAATACCCCTTACTCTGTGCCAAGACTCTGAAAATGGCCAATTTTTTCCCCCTTGGAGAGCTAACTCTCTTACGTGGATTGGAAGGGGCTGCTTTTCTAGCCAAAATATTATTGACTACATTGGCTTAAAGCATTGACTTTGCAATCAACCAGACCATTTGATAGCTGTGTGACCTTGGAAAGTTTTTGAGGCTTGTTTCATTAGATGTAAAGTGAGGATAATACCACCTTGTGGGGATGGCCTTGATTGTGATGACTAAATGAGAAAATTCATGCAATAATACTCACAGATAACTCTTACATGATTCTTAGTATGTGCCAGGCAGTGTGCTAAGAGATTCACATGCATTATGTCATTTAATCCTCGCAACAAACTGTAAGGTGAGAATTGTTATTATTTACATCTTACATTGGGGAAAACTGACATTTGAAAGGTCACACTACTTGCCCAAGTTCCCTCAGCCAGTGAGCAGTGAAAGTGGACTTCACATCCCTGACATCTGGCCCCGGAGCCTTGGCAGTTAATCCCCGGGCATCACTGGGTTTGCAGAGAGTAGCCCTCAACAGATGTCGGGTTCCTTCCTTGGTTCTCATCCCCTCTCCCACCCCTCATATCTGCCACAGGGATTAAACTCTATTTTTTGAGTACTTTTCTAGCTAACCTCGGAGGTACACAATCTTCAAATTGGTTAATAAAGGCTCTTGATCTTCAAAATGTAAATTACTTGAGAGCCAAGGTGTTCCTGTATGAAAATCCCCTTGGATGCTGCTTTTAATTCCAACTGCCAGAGTGCAGGGGCTTCATTTCCCTTTTGCCTCTCATATAAATTAAAGAAGACACATTATTTCCATTTTCCTGTTTCCGATCTTGCCTTCTCCACAATTTTGGAGGCTGTGCCGAATAAATACTGTAAAATGGCTCATTTCTGCTTACACTTTATTTCTTAGTACTCGCATAGATCATCTCAATCACCTATAGAAATATTTGTGTCGAAGGCTAAGGCAGCTGATAAAATTTTTTCCTTGTAGGTTATGAGTCTGAGTATCCCAGCATCTCTGCATTGAAAGAAAAATAGTTACATTTGGTGTTTGTGATGATTTGAGGTAGTGAAAATATTTTTACTGCCAACAAAAGCAGTTTTATGGTGTTCAATCCTGAATCACTAAAATCTGGATTTTCAGTAGAGCAAATTGCACTGCTTACAACTGAGGTTTTTTAAAACGAGCACAATTTATTATCTAGGCGTCTTCAATGGCAAGCTTGTCTATGTGGTTAATGCCTTTAAAGAGTCTAGAGACACCCAACACGTAAAATAAGTGTGTGTGTGTGTGTGTGTGTGTGTGTGTGTGTGTGTGTGTGTGTTACAGAGAGTTCCTGAGAAGGAGGGAAGGGCAGATAAGCTGAAATGCTGAGCTCTAAAGCAAGAAAGTTCAGAGCCTTACATTATTATAATACTCTGAGTTCTTTTTTTTTTTTTTTGCCATTGGTGCCTGCACTGTTTTTATTTATCATTCTATAATTAACTTTTTATAGATTTAAACCATTTCCGCAATTTCATTATGAAGACCTCACAATTGTTTTTGAAGCAATGTGATATAATGGGATGCTGGACCTGGGATTTAAACTTTGGCTCATCTAATTCCAGGGGTCATTAACATTTACCACTTTCCATAGAAATTGGTGGGCACTCTCCTGCTTTTGAAAACAGATAGTGGTATCTGGGGTGAGTGTGGGGATTGAATTCAATCTTTTATTTATTAATGGCTTAATTTGTGCACAGCACTCAGCTATGTGTTGGTGGTTGGGAAAGGTCCACAGACACTAGATAATCTGGATCAAATCCCTTTTGTTAAGAAACTTATCCTGCATTTTGGAGGACTGGGGTGGAGAAGGACTCATTATCTCAAGAAAGATCTGAAGGAAAGCATGACACTTATATGAACAGTGGAAGGCTAGAAGCAAATTAGTCTTGTGGAAATTTAGAGAAGTGTAAACTGAAGTGGTAGGAGAACATTTTGTGGAAGAGTGTGAGTTAGTGAATGTGATAAATAATCCCCAAAGATGGCCTGCCTATGGAGGGACATTGATTTCTGGACACAATTTTTAAATGGAATATTTCAAATCCCTAATAAGTTCTTTAAATCAGCCCTGTCCAACAGAATTTACTGCAATGATAGAAATGTTCTATACGTACACTGTCTAATATGGCAGCCACTAGCCCCTGTGGCTATGCAACACTTGAAATGTGGTTATTGTGAATGATCCTTTTGCAATCTAGAAGTTGAGTTGTTGGGACAGGAATTAGCTGAGCTGGTGGCCATGTTCTTTCAAGGTTTGGCATGCAATTAGTCGGATGCCTGGGTCTGTGCTGGGCATAGGGAGGAGTGCCACAGCCACCACTAAGACTCCCCATGTCCCTGTCTCTCAGATCCTGGTATGTACGATTGGGACACCTGAAAAAAATCCCCCACCCCAGCTTTTCTGCTCGAAGGGCCCAAGCACAACACTAGAGGGACCCTGGCTAATGTGGTGGGTGCGCAGTTCCTACGTGCTGCTCTGCATTTCATGACCATGCAGTTGATCTAGATGGTGGAAGGGGTGTTAGCAGCCACGCTTTTCTGAACAGTTACTAAGAATTTCATTAGGTATGTTTAACACTCTTCAGGACCTTTTAAATATTATCTTTTTTTTTCTTTAATCTGAAATGCACTGCTCTGGAAGTTTCATTATGGTTCATGGGTTTCCTTTTCACACAGAATTACATTTTTCTTAAGTTCCTCTCTTGAGTGCTTAGAGAATATTGATGTGAAAGGTGGTTGGTAATCACAGGAAGCAATTTCTATATTCAGAAAGGATGGTACTTCCTGTGCATGGAAACTGCAGAGAAACCTATAAGTGGCAGACAGGAAGATCCGATTGAGCAACAAAAAGTCTGTAATAAAAAATAGCTATTTTTCTTTACAGCATACATTCTCTTGACCAAATCTCCTTATTTTAATGAATACAAAGGAATTATTTGTAATTATTAGTCACCATGTACATACAATTAGAGTACTAAAATGTTGAGAAATACTATGGCTTTTTAGTAGATTAATTTTGTCCTGTTTGCTTCTATTGAGGTAGACATTTACATATCAAATTATGTATTTGTTAATGGAAAAGAAGCCAAACTCTGTAAAATAATTTTAAAGAGATTTATTCTGAGCCAAATTTGAGGATCACGACCCCCAGCCACACCCAAGAAGCCTTGAGCAAGTGGACTCGCTGCAGCTGGGTTACAGTTTGGTTTTATACATTTCAGGGAGACGGGGATTATAGGTAAAGTTATAAATCAATATGTGGGAGGCATACCTTGGTTTGGCAGAAAAGGTGGGCCATCTCAAACCAGGGGCTTACAGGTTATAGGTGGGTTTAAAGATTCTTTGACTTGTAATTGGTTAAAGACATAAAGCTTTGTCTAAAGGCTTGGAATGTTTTAAGATAAGGAGCTCTTTATCAGAGACAAGCCACTGGGACATTTATTTGTTGTGTAAATTGAGGACCGGCAGGTTTGTCTTGTATAACTTTAGGCCTGTTAATGGGTTACAAAGAATGTCCCCAAAAAGGGAGGGTGGCATGATGAGGCCTGTCTGACCTCCCTCCTCCTGGCAGGCAATTTAGTTTTGGGATATCCCCTTGGCCAAGAGTGGGTCCATTTGGTCAGCCTGTTGGGTGGGGGAGCCTTAAGGTTTTATTGTAGTTCTCATATTCAAACATGGAGGGATTTGTTCAAGTACATTTTACTGGTACTAATTCTGAATTGATGGGATCCAAAGTACAAAACTTCCAAACTTATCAAAAGCTGGAGCTCCAGGGTCACATGCTTTCTAGACATTAGTTTTTTTCCTGCAGACATTGCAGGAAACTATTGCTATCTGTAAGATACTTTTTGCTGGGATCTTTCCATGAATCTCCACTACAAATCCTATACCATAACTAAGCTCTATATTCCTTGCTGACAACAGAGATAACAAAATTCTCTAATTGGCCTTTGTTTTGTTGAAATGCAACCATGATGGGGCCTTTTGGCAATAATAATTTTGGAATTGCTCTTGTAATTTTTTTTTTTAGCAAGTAGAATCTTAAGGGCGTTTGAATGTGTCTGGAATGCTTTAAGCAGTCAAGTGCCATGACTGGGTTGTGTTTTCAAGCTCCCACTTGGCAGTGACACTCAGCAAAATGGTTGTGAGGGGAAAGGCTGAGGAGGGAAGATGGGGAAGGAAACTGGGTCCTGAGCAAGGTCAGAGATATTGACCCTGACCAAGGACGCTGTCAGCAGTGAGACAGAAGAGGGTGCAAATTTCAGGGAAAAAGTCAGTAAGCCTTCAAGAGAATTTAAAGAAAAGGAAAATATAGGGGAGTGAGTCAGACAAAATGATCTGGAGTTCTAGGATAAGTCATAGAATGTTGGGTTCATGAAGGAAGTAAATGATAACGCAGTTAATTCAAAGAGGACTAAGATCCCCTGGCACGATTGGAAACACTCCGAGTTCAGTCAGAGACACGAAGTTAGTGAGGAAGTGTTACACCTGAAGGGGAAATTACAAAGCCACACTGTGAAATATATTAATAGAATCAGATGGACCCGTTAAGCAGTAATGTATTGCCAAACTGATGAAAAGTCATTACCCTGAAAGAATAGCCCAAATCTCAGAGTTAATTATTACAGCGTGAGATTACGGGTACCTCATACAGACAAGGTCAATTATGCTATACCTATTTAAAATGTATTATAAGTAATTCACAGGTAAAAGTTATAAAATGTTTAAAAATAAAAGGTGAGAAAAACATTGAATTCAGTGGTAATGTATTTTGATAATAGCAGGCAGATAATTACACAGCATAATGTTCACACTTAGGATATAAAGAGTGACTCCCTGGATTGGTCTTCCTAAATGAACACATCGACCTTTGCCACCCGCCTGTTCCTGGGAACTGTCATGTTGTTGTTCTTAGTACTATCCCCGTTTCCACTTTGCACAGCACCACACCCAGCCCAGGAGACGTTTGTCAAGTGTTTGCTCTTTGCCCAGGTCTCTGTTAATTCCTGGGGATATAGTGGTGGGTAAGACCAGAGCACTGCCGCTCAGAACTCACAGTCTAATGTAGGAGACAAGTCAGTAAAATAATTTTAAACAAAATAACCATACTTGGGATAGAGGTATTTATAGAGGCCTGGCCCTGGGATTGAGTTCCCGAATGAGATTAGGTCTAAACAAGTCTTGGAGATGGGTGGGAATTAGCCGAGCTAAGATGAGCGCAGAGGGGGCATGTGGCTGGGACTGGGTCGTGAAGCTAGGCCATCAGCTAAGACTCTGCAATATCAAGTGACATTTACATATATCTATGTGTGTTCATGCATGTGTATGTGTGCATATACACGTGTGTTTGTGCATGTGTATACATGCATGCATATGTGTGTATATGCGTGTGTGTACATGTGCATGTTTAAGTGTGTGCACGTACATGTGTGTTCATGGTGTTAGTGTGTTTGACTGTGGGGGGCAGTGGGACCAGAGGTGGGTCAGTATCTCTAGACTGTAGATCACAGAGCACTTCAATGTCTATTTACTATCTCTGTGCTCTTTTTATAGTCTTAGTTCAATTGGTTTTGCTGTGAGTGCTTAACTAGAGACTTCCGTAAGAAATAAAATTAGCATTATTTTTTTTCTCTTCCATTTTGCCTCTTTGTGCCCAATATAGGACAATGAATCTTCACACTTTTTTGTAGAACAAAGGCAAGAGGGGAGTTAAAAAGGAAAGTATAGGAGAGGCTGCAAGGGGAAGTTCTGTTCTCCATCACCCTCCCTCTGTTTTACAACTCTGTCATCTTTACTCATGGAAATTTTTTAAATAATGAATATACATTACTCGTATAACTTGAGAAGAAACAGAAGATTCTTTAAAACCCTTACATTGAGCACCAATATGAATTTTTGCTTGGAGTGAAAAAGTTTTAAAAAAGTCATCTGCATCTGTGAAGAACACATTTTCAGTACAAGGTCTATTACAGAAATTTAAAACTATTCGGTTCCCGAAGGTCGAGTTAATTCTTTAGTTTCATTCCGAATGCAGTTTTATTCAAGCGGTCTTACTACAGGTCGACACGCCTTGCATCACTCGGGTCTTCGTGTCCTCTTCCTCATGCACGGTTCTTCCTCTACACCAGGTCTCCAGTAGCAGTTTCCCCGCTCACCGAGCAGCTTGAGTAGACAGAGAATGTTGAAACATGTCCCCCCCTCCAAGGCATCACCGATTCTTGCCTGCAATAGTGTGATAGTCTCCTAACAGATATCCCTGTCTCTAGTTTCTTGTTTTAACAATTTCTGTTCTACACTGTTGCTTAAATTCTTACCATTCTGAAATCCTGCATCAGATCAACTTGCCCACGAGGTAAAGGCTAGACATTCCTACAGGTCACTCAAAGCCCTCTGTGACCCACGTCCCCACTGGGCTCTCTGACCCCTCTCTTGCCATCCTCCTGCATTTCCCCTCCACAGCCAAGCTCTGTCTAGCCTTCTCACATTTCTGCACTGTTCTCCTTGCTTGGAATACCACCACAGCTGGTCCATCCTTCCAACCCTTCCTTATTCATTAAGATTTTGTTTTAATATGATTTCCTCCTCAAAGTCTTCCTTAACATGTGCAAGATGAATTCCCTGAGGCATGTTTCCATGATTCCTTGATTATTCAAATTTATGATGTTGCTGTAAGAGGCCAAGGGAAAACTTCCCCTTCGTCCTCTAAAGGTTTGGCTGCAAATCAACTGGCAAGAGGCAGATTGATGGGAGAAAAGGCATGCAGATCTGTTTGATCAAGTTTTATGTGGCATGGGTGCCTTTAGAGTGAAGATCCAAATATACAGGGGAAACTGCCCATTTTTATGCTTAGGTCCAACAACGTATGGACAGCTGTGTAGAAATATGATTGGACAAAAAGTGCATGATCTGGTGCTAACAGGCAGAGGGGGAAACCTGGCAGAGCCAGTCTGTTTAGATTCTTCCTGGCCTCTCTGAGCAACATTCCTTCCGTCTGGGTGTGAGGCAGGACCCTCTCTGGAATGGGGGTCTTATGACCGGCAGTCAAACAAGATAAGTTAGAGAATTTCTTCATGGCCAGTTTTTATACAGAAAGGTGGGTAAAGTTAGAGTAATATTTTTAGGTTTTATGGCTGGCTTTGGGGAAGTTCTGGTTTCCCTGACCTGACTGCCTTGGGGAAGAGGGATTCTGGCCTTGGGGAAGAATGAGGGGCCAGACAAAGGAGGGCAGGAGAAGGTCTGAGAAAGACTTTTGCTTCTGAGGCTGTTTCTGAGGCCTTCGTTTTGGAGTATGATTTTCTGATTCCCAGCATTGCTCCAATTATTTCTTTCAGGCCCGTATATCGCGTCATGTTATGAAATCAAAGAGGCAGATTTATCTGTCTGGATCTGTAATCCGGGCAGTATAGCACAGTGGCTGCGACCTATTTAAAATGCGGCCAGTATTTGGGGGATGAATTATTCTTTCCATGCATTCAGTGGTCCCCCTTTTCTTCAATTAGATCATGAACTTCCGTGGTCTGTAACCTCAGCGCCCACCATGATCTGAGATAAATTGTGTGCCGTATGTGATAAGTGCAATGGTGGTTCGTCCGTTAGGTGGCCACCGACATCCTTGCCATTCTGCACGTGCGTGCTGCTCTGTCCATAAGCAGAGGGAACCGTTTTCCCTTCTCCGGGAGTCGAGGCTGCCTTGTCATTGTGCCTTTCTTTGACCATGTAACTCTGTGCCAGTTCTCTGTGTAGGTGTCAGGAGACCTAACAGCTTTTACCTTTGTGTCTTTGGGATCTAACAGCCATGTGGACAAGCATGAGCTGAACTACTGAATGATATGGGCCCCCACAGACATAGAAAGGACCAGAAAGTCTTCAGTTGTTCCAGCCATTCTGGCTGGGGGGCGGCCATGGGAATGGGGCCTTTGGGATGCTCCAGCGCCAGCCAAGTGCCCAGGTGAACGTGGTCACAGCCAATACCACACGTGGAAAAGAAGACCTCAGGAAATTCTGAGATATAATACGTTGTTTTTCTCAACCAGAGATCAGCAAATGATAGCCTGTGTCACCCACTGTTGGCAGGTTTGTTGAAACACAGCCAGCTTTGTTTACACATTGACTATAGCTGCTTTTGCACTACTGGGGGAATTGAGTAGCTATGACAGAGACCATACGGCTTTCAAAGCTTAAAATATATATGATCTGAACTTTTACAGGAAAATTTGTGGACCCTGTTTTAAGACACTAACTTTGTAGTTTGTCAAGCAGCAAAAGATCACTGAAAGAACTGCTGGCTGATTTCAGCTGAGTCACGGAGGTGAAGGGGTAAAGAAAGATGTCCCAGGTGTTGTGAGGTATGGTCTCGACGTACAAGCGCTGGGAGGCCAGCACATGACGGATGGCGCAAACAAAAATCAATCTTTTTTTTGTTCCAGATCTTTTTCTTTTTCCCTTTCATACTGATGATGGAAAAGAAAACACAGACTAAGAGAAATTAAGTAAAAAATATTCTCCAATCATGCACAGGTGGTGGGATTAGAGTTGCTTAAGGTATTATCTTCCGTCATTACCGACCGGAATCGACGAATGACCTGTTCAGAAGCCAGGGGAGTGAGCGCCATGGTCTCCGGGGAAGGTCCTGGCGGGCGCAGGGGCCCGTCTGTGCTTAGCTTCTGTCACTCCCTCCCAGCCCTTCCATGTGATTCCTCGGAGGGCACATCCATCTGTTCTTTCGAAATCAGGGAAATTTTTTTTCCTGTGACACATGAATCTTTTCTTGTGAATTTGAAATTCTTTACTGAAAAGTTTTAGTTTCTGGAAGGGAGGCACCATGACACCATGGCATAGCGGCAGGAGTAAGTTCACAAGTCACACGGGGCCGGACACGTGGCTCACACGAGGTAGGAGGATCACTTGAGACCAGCCAGAGCAAGATTAAGACCCTGTCTCCGGGTGTATGGCACACGCCTGTGGTCCCAGCTACTCAGGAGGCTGAGGAAGGAGGATCTCTTGAGCCCAGGAGTTTGAGGTTGCTGTGAGCTATGATGATGCCATGGCACTCTAGCCAGGGCAACAAAGTGAGACTCTGTCTCAGAAGAAGTCACATAGGATCAGGTTCAAATCCCAGCTTCACCAATTTTGTTTATTTCTTTGTCTGTTTGGACCTGGACAAGGTGCTTTAATCTTTCTGGGCATCATTTTTCTATGAAGTAGAGACAAAAATGGAAACACAGTTGGTACATAATAAATGCCTTTTTGTTCTATTTTTAATGAAAATGTATTATTTGACAGTGCGCAGAGATGATCTCATTCAACATTAGAAATAAAAATCCTTGGAATATCACTGCTTACCAGAAGAAATTAACAGTGATCCTCATTTGTTTAGGACACAATGTGTCCAAGACATTGTGCAAAGCTCTGAAATGAGGAACATGGATGTTATAAGTGATAGAAACCTCTTTGATATGAGGAATCATAGGTGTTAACTGTCAGATCTACTGGGACACAGGGCTAGGATAGGTTTTATTCGGATTTCTGAAATAAGAGTGCTAACAAGTGTTTTTCATGTGCCCAATTTTAAGTGCTTTGCATGCATTAGTTGCTCTTTTCCTGACATCCCTATGGAGTCCATGGCCGGAACACAGACGAGCCATCGCGGACTGTACTTTGCCCACTGAGAATCACTGCCCTACTCTCGCCCATCATGGGCTTGGGCCGATCTATTTTCAATTGAATGAAATTATTTTTCCCCTTTGGATATTTTAAAACATTCGAACCTAATGTATCATATGAAATGATGTTATATAGCAAAACAGAACAAAACAAAAAGCACAAGAAAGTAAAATAAAACAAGACCAACAAACTTGACTGCTGTATTTTTTCATAACTGGCTCTAGCCAGCAGAAGCTGATAAGAGGCCATGAACTCTGAGTGACTGCTGCTCGACCTAGCCGAAGACACTCTCCTGACCCATGAACGATGGGATTCCTTAGCACCAACTGCGAACGCACTTACAGGCTCATTCCGTTCTGGCTGAGTGCCGGCTTTCACTGCTGAGCTGGCACAACTCCACGACCTCCCCTTCTAACCTTAAAACACCCGGACTTCTCCCTTCTCTGTGAACTACTCAGTAAATTTCTTCACGTGTCAGTACTCCCAGGCCAAGACAGTGAATAAACTTGGCATTGTGATTTTAAAAACAATTTTGGTTTTGTTTTATTTTTAAACTCTAGTAATCTTTATTTATTCTTTGATGAGGCATTAAGTGAACGAGTAATTTGCCCGCTGCCACTAATCTCCACAAGGCTGAGATTTGAACCCAAGCAGCCTGTGTCCAGAATCGGTACGCCTGGCTGCTTGCCTGCATAGAGCCAAATACTGACACCAGGTTCTTTTCTATGGTGAAACACCAAGTGCTTAAACCAGTTGAAATTATCTTCACAGTGTGTGGTTTTGCAAGAACATGAGTGAAGACCTTAATGATGCAAAAAATAAGAATCGCTCACTATGATAAATGCAAGAAACATATAGACAATTTTTAGTATCCCTGGTGATATAATGGTAAATGTTTAACAATAAGCTCTTCAAAAAAATGTGTATGTGAATGTGTGCACGTAAGTTTATTATAAATTTACTGATACAAAGGATGCATAGCAAACTTACAATAACAGCAAAATATGTATGACTCTTAAATAGTAAATTCTATAAAGACATTTTATTCTTACAGAATATATTTGTTGATTTTTTTGCCACATTCTGGTAATCACAGTCAACCTGTGGTTACTATTGGTAAAAGAATATAATTCCAACATCAATGCCAGTCGATGTTTTGGTTTACGTTAATGAGTAGGACAACAGTGAAATGATGCGGGCCTATGGGGAAACTTCATTTGTTTGTTAACTTTTTTGGTGAATCAAATAATAGATTTTGAATATTATTGATAGTACAATATTTCCTCAATTTTGTGTGTGTGCTACTCACAATGTAATGGAAGCAACCTGACATATTTTTAAATTTAATCTGTATCACTAGTATTTTCTCCATCATTTTCTCAAGTCTAGACAATTGATAGGACAATAAATGAAGCCCCATTTTGTAGTTTGTCAGTTTCTATGCGCGATACCCACACGTGGCTGATTTCGCCCTGGGACCATGGGGAAACTGGAAGTGACCCTGGGAGGAGACGCACAGTGGCCCAGTTACAGCAGACAGAGAACTTGGCGAGCAGAGATCGTTGTGAGATGCAGTAAATTCATATAAAAGTCACTAGTTTTGAGTATTCTCTTTGTTTTTAATATGATTCATCAATTGTAAGTTTACATAATTTAAGTTTTAATAACAACTATGTTTCACAGCCAGTTTACACACTTTCTGATACTTAGCACGATCAGTGCTCTTGAGTCAGTACAAGCCGACTGCGGAACAGGAAAAATGCAATCACCATTGTGAGTGTGACTTCAAAATATGCCTAAACTGTCTGACATTGTCAAACCATCTGAAATACAGGAAGTATCGCCCAAACCTAAGTGGGGGGTAAAGGACACATTAGCACAGCTAAAGAAAGACTGTTAATGAAAAGGGAGCCGGTCAGTGCGGAACCGGATGGAGGGGGTTAGGGCTGACAGGCTGCCATGCCAGTGTCCTCGGGGCCAAGGCTGTCTGCGTGCCAAAGGTGGACGGAGGCATCACACTCCCTGTTTTCTGGGTGACCCTTGCAGGGGTTGCAGTGCTCAGCACTGTCCTCGGTTCTTGGTGCATGTTTTTGTTCCTAATCGTTGAAGCGATTTCCTGGGTAGCAGCAAGGCTTCCACTTTTAAGACCATAAAGCTGAGGTTGAAGACTGGTGAAGTAATCTGCTCAAAACCACTCCTCTCTGAAGAGGTAGAGCCAGAATGTGAACTTGAGAGGAACACCAAAGCCTTCACGTTTTTATCCTCAAGATTTAAGTAAATAAAAACACATAGAGCTGGGATTTAAGTAAATAAAAACACTTAGAGCTGGGAATCACCTTGGGTATTAATAAATGTCATGGTGCCCCTGGGGCCTATTCGGATGACCCAGAGAAAGGTGCCTAGAATGGTTCCTATTGAAACTGAGAAAATGTTACTATTGGGAAGTTGGGCATATTTGGGAGCATTTGTTTTTGAGGTTCTGATTGAGGATGAAAGCTTTTCAAAGTCTTCACTTGTCTTTGCCCAATAGCAAGAATTCCTTTGCTGGTAAGTCAAAGAAGCAGAGAGCAGAGCACCAATATTCCCAATTTCATCTCTTCCTCCTGCACTTTTATCCTGGAACTTCAACCGCAAATGAAATCAAAAGGCTTGGAATCTATTCTGTCTTAGAGAGACAGCTCCTTTCCATCCATCTCATCTTAAATTCACCTACTTGATCTATTTTTCCTCGTGCCTCTCAGTGAGAAGCGGTCTTTAAATGACCAGTGAAAGCTGATTTCTCCCTGGTGACCACGGTCAGCCCTGCCTTTGCTCCCATGAGTTACTCCGTCCTCGTATAAATCATTGTTTAAATCATTGAGTCGTATGTTCCTGAAGAGGAACAAGGAAGCTGAGTTCATTTAATAATTTCCTAAAATATGCCCTTCATCGATAAATCAACGAACTTAACAAGACAAGCATAGCTCAGGCCAACTCGCTGTCAGACCATTTGGTTTTTGAAGCATTTTAAGTGAGTGAGTCAAGGCGTTTGTGCCATTCTTCAATTCTCAAGTGTAGGTCCAGTCCTGACACCATCACCATTAAACACACATACACACACCAGCACACACACTGTACACACGTGTGCACAAATACGTATTCACAAGTACATTTTTTGTTGGTAACTTCCAGATTAAGATTTAATTCAATGTATCCTTTATGGATTGGATCTTTTCTTTCTCTTTTCAAATTCATGGAATTTTAGGACTTTGTGGGAAACCAAGTTCTGTTCCTTTCAACTGTCCCAATGTGTGAGAAAATAGCATCTCAGAAAGCTTAATTAACTTCATCTGAGCCACACATCCACTCAATAGCGGGTCTGTTTATGCAACTCAGATGCCCTGATATTTTTTAAAATAATATATTTACTTTTTTAGGATAGTTTTAGATTTACACAAAATAGACAACAATATAGAGTTCCCATATACCCTGTACCCAGTTCCCCCTATCATTCGGACTTTACGTTTCTATGATACATTGTTATAGCTAGTGGACCCATATCGATCCATTTTCATTAACTAATGTCCAGAGTTTACTCGGATTTCCTTAGTTTTCACCTAATATCTTCTTCTCTCCCGGGATTCCGTCCAGGACACCACATTACATTCACCTGTTGGGTCTCCTTAGGCTCCTCTTGGCTCTGAGAGTTTCTCAGATTTTCCCTGTTTGTGATAACCTTGACGGTTTTGAGCAGTATTGGTCAGGTGTTTTGTAGAATGACACCCTTATTGTTACCCTAGTGTTATCTCTCCCTTTATTCAATACTGACTTTTTTTGCCCTGGTGACTTCAACAAGGCCTATCTTATCTTAAGTGAGCAATGTGAGCGAGCAATTTCATGGATAGATCTGAAAGGCCATCCCTTAATTAAAAAAAAAAAAAAAGCATATCCTTCCAGAAACCTGGCATGAGGCCAGCACATCCTCCGCTAGAGATTTCTTCATCTGGGGGTGCCCTCTGGAGTGCAGGTGCTTCCCAAGCAGCACGAGGCATCAGACCTTGGCCATCTATTAACAACTCAGCACAAGTACTTTATAATTCTTTTTTTTCCACTCTACCTACTATATACTATGCACTGTTCCGTACACTTGCATTAATTATCACATGATTACGGCACCCTCATGAAACAGGCTATATTATTGCCCTCATTTATATAAGGAAACAAGGTATATGTTGGAATGTAGCGAGCACCAAGATCCAGAGGGGGACAGGATGGACCTGCCGAAAAGTAGAAAGCATTTCAGTCCTCAGAGGAGTAAGTGGTATGTGATGGGGCCACAGCCTGGAGGCCCTTTGTGGTCCTGTTAAGGCCACAGATTTTTTTCCCTGAGCAAAGAGGTAACAATGGAAAGGTTATTAGGAGGGGTGTGACTTGCTCAGCTGTATATTTTAAGGTAATCACTTTCCTGCAGCTGCAGAATGGGTTTGAGATGAGCAAGGCAGGAGCAGGGAGGCTGTTAGGCATGCGGGCCAGAGACAGGCTCTGCAGGAGGGCTGAGGAAGGGCCTCACTGACCCTCATTCTCTTCCGACGTTCTTGGAACTGCAGCTGGGAAACTCAGAGGTTTTACTGCTCCTAAGTTTGGGGGAGGATACATATATATGTGTATGTTTGTTTATATATATAGTCATCTACATCTGTCATGTGTTATTTGATTAGTAGCAGATATTAATCTTTTTTTTGTAAACTGTGGTAAGCAAGCAATAAAACATTTTTGTGTTTTCTTTTCAAATTGAATCTGAATCTGAGCTGGCCTGCCAAGAATGCAATCTTGGTGATTGCTGGGTCCCCCTTCCTGGGCACGAGGACCCAGGGAGGCTTACACAGTACTCCACGGGGCAGGAGGCTGCTAGCCTGCTTGTCGTGGGCACCACTGACATTCCCATGGGCCAGGCACACGATGCCACTGCCAACTCCAGAGAGATGTGGGCCAAAGCCCTCTTCTCTGCCAGAAGCACCCAGGTGGGGGTCCAGCCACCCAGGCCCCCCAGGAGCCTGCCCATCGGAGGACTGCCTCAGCCCCAGGCCATGGATAAGCCTGTATGAGAGACTCACTCTGTTTTCTTCCCATGGAGGGACATCTCCTCGCTTTTCCTCAGTGTTTTTGCCTCGGCCCCTCCCAGGAAGCTGCAGCCAGTGTGTCCAGTGGAACTTCCTATGTTGATGGACATGATCTATTCTACATTGTCCAGTGTCAGAGCCACCAGCCACATGTGGCTGTCGATCACTGGAAATACGGCTAGCACAACGAGACACTGAATATTTAATTTAAATTTTAATTAAATTGAAGTTTAAATAGCTTCATATAGCTATTAGCTACAATACTATACAGTTGAATAGCGAGAATAGGCAGGAAGGAGGCTGATTGAAGCAGTTGTGCTTTCTGCCTTGCCGTGCAAATCACCCT
Source organism: Propithecus coquereli (assembly GCF_000956105.1). Lineage (NCBI taxonomy): Eukaryota > Metazoa > Chordata > Mammalia > Primates > Indriidae > Propithecus > Propithecus coquereli. Next base: position 1,635,308 of record NW_012149452.1, read on the forward strand.
GAAGACTAAGAGAACAGGGGCTGGTTACCTGCTTATAACGGGGAGGGAAAGATATATAAATCCTTTTCTCAATAAATCCTCCTGACATAGATGTATTTGACTCTATTCCTGCATGCTTTGGATGAGTTACCTGTTTACAGTTTGGGGCGAGGGGCCCAGATTGACAATCTGGGTTATACTGGAAGGTTTCCTCCGGGCTCTGTCCTGCCTGCCTTTCCCGCCCGACGGTCCACCCACTGGGAGCCTGGCGCGACTGACACGGAGGCGCAGGACATTCAGCACCAAGCCAGGCCAGCTTCAGCCTCCCTCCTCTCAGCGGAGCCAAGGGAGCAGGCCGTGCCGTGACATGGGGTGGCCCAGGTTCTCACGGGCCGGGCCGGACGTGCCAGCCACCGGGCTCCCCGCTCTCTCGGCAGCTTCACCCTGGCGGTACCTCTCGCTGCTTCCGTGACTCGCGCTCACAGAGCACAGTCACCACGCACAAGTTTAGCAGACTCCTGAGGTTGGTGGGTGGAGACGGTGAAGGCAAAGAAGCATTTGGAGAAGTCTATAAAGTCACTGACAGGCTGTCTACCCATAATTCTCAATTGTAGATTCCTGTAATTCCTTCCTTCTTTACTTCCTTCCTCTCTCCCTCCCTCTCTCTCTCTCTTTCTTTCTCTTTCTTTCCTTCCTTTCTTCTATTGTGATATAATTCACAAATAAAATTCATCACATTAAAGTGTAAGTTTCAGTGATTCTTAGTATATTCACAAGGTTGCACAACTATCATTACTATATAATCTTAAAATATTTTCATCAATACAAAATGAAACCCTCACCTGCTAGCAATTCTCCTGATTTCCCTCTCCTCTAAACCCTTGGTGACCATTAATCTATTGTCTATCTCTATGAATTTGCCTATCCTGGATAGTTTATATAAATATGTTTTTTTTTCCCTAACTTCTTTCACTTAATATAATGTGGGGTTTTTTGGGTGTTGTTTTGTTTTTTGAGACAGAGTCTTGCTCTGTTGCCCGGACTAGAGTGCCGTGGCATCAGCCTAGCTCACAACAACCTCAAACTCCTGGGCTCAGACGATCCTCTTCCCTCAGCCTCCCGAGTAGCTGAGACTACAGGGATACACCACCACACCTGGCTGATTTTTTATATTTTTAGTTACCCAGCTAATTTCTTTCTATTTTTAATAGAGACAGGGTCTAGCTCTTGCTCAGGCTGGCCTCAAACTCCTGAGCTCAAGAAATCCTCCTTCCTCAGCCTCCCAGAGTGCTAGGATTACAGGCATGAGCCACTGTGCCTGGCCAATATAATGTTTTTGTGATTCATCCATGTTGTAGTATATCTCAGTACTTCATTCCATTTTTACTGCTGAATAATATTCTTTGTATGTACACCACGCATTTTGTTTATACATTCATCAGTTAATTAGCATTTGGATTATTTATAATTTTTGGCTATTATGAATAATGTTGCTGTAAATATTATATACAAGTTTTGAGTAAACATATATTTTTAGTTCTCTTGAATGTATACTTAGGAATAGAATGGCTGGATCATATGATAATTCTATGTTTAAATTTTTTAGGAGTCACCAAACTGTTTTCCATAGAGGCTGCACCATTTTACATCTTTAGCAGTATTTGAAGAGGCTAATCTCTCCACAAGCTTGCCTATTATTGTCTTTTATTATCTTCATCCTAGTGGTTATGAAATGGTATCTCATTGTGGTGTGATGTGCATTTTTCTAATGGCCGATGATGTTGAGCATCTTTTCACGATAAGGTATTGGTCATTTTTTAAAAATTGGGTTACTTTTCTTTATATTGTTGAATTTTAAGAATTCTTTATATATTCTAGAAACTAGACCATTATCTAATATATCATTTGAAAATATTTTTTCCAACTCTATTAGTTTTCTGTTTTTGTATTTTAAAATAAATTTTGTTGTGTATATTTAAAACATACAGCATTATGTTACGAGATATAGAAGTATGTAGATAGTAAAAAGTTTATGATAGTGAAGCAAATTACGATATCCATGATCTCACATAGTTACCTGTTATTTTGGGGGGGGTGTATGTGACAAGAACAGCTATATCTACTCATTTACGAATCTCATATGGAATACAATTTTGTCACCTCTGGTCTTCAGGTTGCACATTAGGTCTCTAGACTTGTTTATTCTGCATATCTACTATTTCGTATTCTCTGACCTGTATTTCTCCATTCCCCACCCCCTCCCCCTGCCCCCATCCCCTGTCCTGGTAATCAATGTTTTGTTGTCTATCTCTGCATATTTGAATTATTATTTTTTAGGATCCACATGTAAGTGAGATCATGCAATATTTTTCTTTCTGTGTCTGGCTTATTTCACATAGTATAACGTCCTTTAGGTTCCCCTATGACATTGCAAATGGCAAGATCTTTTTTAGGGCTGAATGGCACTCCGTTCTGTGTATGTACCACGGTTTCTGTATCCATTGTCTGTTGATAGACACTCAGATTGTTTTCAGATCTTGAGTATTGTGAATGATGCTGACATGAACATGGGAGCGCACACATCTTCACGGGGCAGTGATTCCATTTCCTTTGGGCGTATGCCCAGAAGAGGGATTGCTGGGTCATATGGTAGTTCTGTTTTTAATTTCTGTAGAATCCTCCATACTCTTTTCCATAATGGCTGTACGAATCTGAATTCCCACCCACACTAGACAAGAGTTCCCTTTGTTCCGCACCCTTGCCAACATTTGTTATCTTTTGACTTTCGGATAATAGCCATTCTAAGGAGTATGATGCGTATTTTCCTGATGATTAGTGATGTTCATATGCCTGTTGGCCCTTTTTATCTCTTTCTTCGGAAGAGAAATGTCTATTCAGGTCTTTTGCCTAATTTTAAATTGAGTTATTGGTTTTCCTTTTACTTTCTTATATGATTGACTCAAAGGGATTTTTTGATCTTATTTTTTTTCCAACATTTTCTTGTTAAAAGTTTTAAATATATACAAAATTAAAAAAAAATTGTGAACACCTACATACTTACTACCTCAGTTCTACAATTAATATTTTCTCCATATGTTTTATCACATATATATATATATATCTGCTGATGCTATTGTTATTTTTCTTTCTGGGTAAGGAATAGCCTTTCAGAATATTTCTTGTGTAATCTTCCTCCTCCTTAAACTTTAATATTTCTTTTTCTCAACACCTACCAAGGCATTCATCCATATGAGACTAGGAGAAAAAGTAGAACACAACAACAAAACCAAATTATTCTGCCCCCAATGAGGACATTTATATTGAGTATCTGTATTTGAGGTGTCCAATTGGGTGCCATAAGAATTATGTTTAGCGCAACCACTTCTGTCCTGCACACCATGTGGAATTCAGAATTGTCATGTCCTTCTATGAACCTATTAGCACATCTTCCTTTTGCTAGTGAGGGACTTCACAGGTAACAATGGCTTTTAATGCCACCCTTGACTTTGTGTATATTCCAACAGCTAAAGAAATCCTTTAGGGACTTTTTTTAAGACGTTGTGAGTGAGAAGTTATCTCCTCTAGTGCCTTATTTTATGTCCCTGAATGTGATAGTGCCAATTCCATGGTTGCTGAGTTTACCTGCTTTATTTACTTTAAAGAGAAAGTTCAGCAGAATTTCAGAAGGGGCTGGAGAATTGCGTGTCAAGCAATGTCTTCCCTATATCAATTTTGCACAGCACTGAGAGAGGAGAATTGAAACAAAATTTCCCATTATGTAAAAGTAGCTATTAGGAAAATGCAGCTGAATTTAGGATGATTAGCAAAGGAATGGGATGCAGCATTAAAGGGAGTTGGGGGCACAGTTAAAGGATTTATTTGTCCCTTTTTTCCCCTTCTCTCTTCCTGATTTTATCATTTATTTAAGAGGCTCTCAAAAAGCACTACTTTAAGACCGATCTGAATTTGTGGAACATAGCCATCTGATATGCTTATTTCAACACATGAACATGAACAGATGTTTACATTATAATGTTAAATGTGCCAGCTGTTCTCATGTTGGAATAAGCAGCTATGCATTTTATTTAAAAGTGAAACAAAGCTTTTAAACCACTTTGCTCACAAACATCCATATGAATGCAACTTGCTTGTCTTCCTTCCTTCCTTGTCTTCCTTCCTTCCTTCTTTTGAAAGAATTCGGATTGCTATTTCTGGACGTGTCATGGAAGGTCAGTGCCTGGTGGCATCAGCCAAGTCAGTGAATAACAGACTCTTATCATTGTGCTCAGGACAATATGAAGTTTGAAACATTTGTCCCAAATTTAGGTTTAAGTTTTTAAGTTTCTATCCGTAGCTGTGAAAGGTTGGCTGCATCCCACTAGGCAAGTGTTCATGGATGTAGATAGCTGTCACCACTTGAGCAGCATTGACTATTGGGCTCCCCCACCCACTGTGGTATAAAACCCAGAAGATCAAGAGTTTCCTCTATTAAATTGCCTTAGTTCTATATTCATTATTAAGAAACAACATAAAAGATTAAATCTCCACTCCAAGGCTTGCGCTAGAGGTAACTTGATCTGCTGAGAGAGAACTGGATGCCTAGACTTCCCTCCACTGTTGCAAACACAGGTGTCCCTGGGGGCCTCCGAAGGGCCTCGGCACCTGGACAGGTAGATCAGTCTTGAAAAGATCATTACTGCCTAAGTGACGTTTTTTTTCTTTTTTTTCTGATTGTTTTAAAAAGATTAAACGAACATAATATGAGAGTATTTGGACATAAGGTGTGAAACTCATTATATCATTATTCCAGGAACATGCCAGGAGCTACATTTGTTTTCTTAAGCCTGTCCATTGGAAGGAAAAATAGAATACTATGCAGTCCTTAAATATGTTTATGCAGAATGTGTGATACCATGGGGAAGTAATTTTAAAGTGTTAATTGATAGGACAGGGTACTTCTTACATGTTTAATGTTACATCAGCCCATTTTAAATTTTTGCCTGTGTGTTAAACATAGAAAAAATAAGTCAAGAGGAAAGATTCGAGAATGTTTACAGCTATCTCCTGGTTACAGTCATCTTTGTAGAGGCCCATAAATTCTGACGTAATCTGGCTGCCTGTCTCCCCACCCCCACCTCAACTCTCAGCACCCCATGCCCTACCTGGCCCTCCAGTTAGAGACACAGTTTCCGTTCCTCCAGCTCCCAATTTAGCATCTTTGTGCCAGCTGGTCCCCCTGCCGGGAACCCGCTCCCTGCCTAGCTGCTTCCCGCACTGCCTCCCCGCTTCAAATGTGACTGAAACACCACTTGTCCCGGGAGCTCTGCGCTCACGAATGGCCTCCCAGCTAGCACTGTTCCTGCCTCTTCTCCTCCCACACCCAACCCCCATTCGTGTCTGCTATTTTTGCTTTCTTTTTTCTTAATATTTCCCCCTTAATTGTACACTATATAATATTATGTAATGTATGTGTAGTTATAGTTATAATTTTTACATAGAGATATGTATTATATTAACGCACACATACACATATATCTTATAGAGTGCTGTGCGCCTGTGTGTGTGTAGCTCTCCCTTCCAGAATGTAAATTCCACGAGGACAGGGAGGTTATGTTTGTTCTGTTTAAATCCAGTGGCGTGTGTCCTGTACCTGCACTGGGAATCGGCATATCGTAGGCCCTCTCCGAATGAATGTTGAAGGAATGGGGGTTGGCATTACAGATGATTTATAACAAGAATGGAGTAATACAATTCAGTAAAACAAATGATTCTTTACAAAATGAAGAGGGTATAAGTAGCATAAAATTGAGTAACATAAAGATTTGAGCAAAGTGTTAAGACGTTCAAACACCTAGATGCTTCCTGGCTTTGTAATTACTGAAGTAAACCCTTAGCGCACCATGTTTTACTACTTGGTCACCTTGTGTGATGCTTGGTCTGAGAAAACTGCAGACTGTCATCATGCCTCCGTCCCTCCAGGCTTCTGATCTTCCCAGGCAGAAAGGGAAAATCTAACATATCAATCTGCCCAGGTCGCATCCCTCCTACCTGCATTGCAGGTGCTGGGCCCAGAAGACAGTAATGAATCTTTGTAGGTTTGGCCTTGACACAAGAGAATTATGAAGTGGTAGCTCTGATTCTAGGTTACTGTTCCACATCATTTGTGATTTAATCACTGGTAGCAAGGAAGTTACCAAAAAGGCAAATGTTCCCTTTCCAAACGTTTGAAATAATTGGTTTTGTGTGTCTTGGGGTCAATGTCCATTGGTTTGGAAAGAAAGGAAAAGAGAATTTAAAGATTTCTGTAGTTTCAACTCTCTTGTTCCTCTTAGTCACAGCTAAAATATAATGCAAATTATTGAAAATGGAAATCAAATTTTATTTTTAATTTGGACAACTGCCATTTTCTCAGGTAAGTGGGAATAAGAGCACCTCTAGAAAGCACAGCACATTTGTTGAGCTGTATCATGTTATCCTATTATCGAAATAAACTCAGAGTGCAATAAATGTAAAAAAAAATGAAGGAAAAAATTCCTAACACTCTCCTCTAACCCCAACATTGCCATCTCTTAACCATTTGGGGGATTGATATGCCAAATAAAATAAGCACGTTTATCCCACGGCCAGGTGTTGTGAGCATAGTCAGTGACATGGGGGAGGGTTTCAGAGAAGGGGGCCTGGACTCAAGGTCCAGTTCTGCAGCGGCTCAACCCACGAACTCGGGACATTCAGCAAACCTAACGCTTCTCTGTCTCACTCTCTATTTCTATAACATGAGCATCTCTTCCTTTGCCTTTCCGGATTAAAAACAAATTGTTATAAAAGAAAGGATACTGTCATCAGTCTCAAGTGTTGTAAATTTCCTTTGGGTACAAGCAGCATTACATAAAATTATTATTCCAATTTGGACATCTTAAAGTGTAAGTGAGGATGAATAGCTTTTCATATATTAACAGTACTGCCAGGATAGAATTAAAAACAGCAATGGCTTGCACCTGTGATCCCAGCACATTGGGAGGCTGAGGCAGGAGGATCACTCGAGGCCAGGAGTTTAAGACCAGCCTGAATAACACAAGCAACATAGAGAGACCGTGTCGCTACAAAAAGTAATAATAATAAAAATAAAAATTATATCAGTGATGTGACAGGAACTACTCGAGTGAATAAAGGGAATTAATATGTCAAGTAACTATCTGGACCCAGATGGTATTTTTGTCATTGTTGTTTTCTAAATCATGTGAGTATTTACAGTTGGGCTTTTGATATTCTTTGAGTTTATGTAATTAATAAACTGCAAACTCAAGTGGACTTTTTTCCCCTCACATTTTTACTGCATGAACTAGACTTAGTGAGAATGAAGAGGTTTTAATAGAGAAACTGCTCACAGAGGTGTCAGCGGGAACGGAGGAACCAGCAGGCAAATTGCAGCACCTGGAGTGGCCTGGTCACTGCCCCTAGCGCTGAGGAGCAGGTACCGCTGGAGCCCTGGGAGGGAGCTACCCGATGGACGCTGGGTCCAGTGAGGGGCTCAGCCACCTGCAGTTCTTCAAAGCAGAGAGGAAACGGAAAGGAAACAGCCTGACCTCCCTCTGCTCTCAGTTCCTGCTGGTGCTTCTGTTGCAGGGGCACAAAGGAGGGCAAACAAAGGCAGAGACTGTTTGCCTTTGGGAGTGGGGGGATTGGAGGGGCCAGGAGAATAATTAGCACAAGAGTTACATTGTCATTTATTATTGCAACAGACACTGGCATTTATGTGTCTTTGCTGAGACTGCATTTCCTGGAATTCCATGGAGTAAGGATGCTGCAAATAGTTTCCTTGCTACTACCTTAATCTTAAGAACCAGTGTGACTCTGTTTTTGGTGGCGGTGAAGTCCCACACCATCACTCAGTGATCGTTAACAATTGGTGTGAATTGCTGAGTTCTCTAAGCTGGAATTGCTCAGCAGCCAACAACTGTGGTGAATCAACAATTGTTTATGTTCAGTCTCTTTAATGTAATCTTACCTGCCTGCAGAGGAGCGTTGGAAATGGCTCTTTCTCCTCTGCGCCCTGGGCGGAGGGCCCAGCTCGCGCGTTCTCTGGAGCGCTGACTCGCTCATCGTGTATTGTGTTCTGCTCGACAGAGTGTGGACAGAGTCTCTCGGGCAAAGCTGAGAGGTGGGCGGTATCTAGCATCATTTTTATTTGGAATTTTTTTCTGCCTCGGGCCCTTCTAAAAGTAACAAATTTCTTTGGACAATTTCTACTGTAATCAGAATCCTCATTCAAGTAGAGTAGTAAGTAGAGATAAAAGCTTGAAGAAGCACCACCAACTCCCTGGGGAAGGTATGTGTGTTCATCTCTGTAGGTATTTATTACACGTGACATTGTCTACCAAGTCCAAGAATATAACAAAAATGAAGACATTATTTCTATAAAGACACACTTTGTGTAAGCACTAAATATAATACTTAGGAAAATTCTTCCTTTCTCAAAGATGTCAAATTACAATTTTCACAAAGTTGAAAACATGACCCTCATGTAAATACAGGATGAACACTGTTGAAAATTTATACAGCTCATTCATGAGGAACAGAGATCTACATAGTTAGTCAGGAAATTATGCTATACTATTAGTTTACTTACTTAGAGACAAAATGGTCAATGTCTTATAAGGCAATGAGCCATAACTTTTGGAGTTAGAAATCATTTTTATCTCTACTGGACAAAATCTACAAGTTAATATGTGGTCCTAATCAATAGTTAAGAGCACGTCAAGCAAAGATAAATCCCTAAAGAAATAATTAATCCCCTAGATAATTAAATAATCTTTTAGGGAATTAAATTAAATATTGGATGGGCCTGTTAAACAATGCTTCACATGACATTGAAAGGGTATTAGTCATCCGTTTGTCTTATTTCCGAGTTTCAGATAACTTTTCTTAAGAAAGAAATAGACTATTTTTTATTTTTCTTAAAATGCAACCTGGTTTTCTTAAGTTTCCTAACTTTGATAGGTTTAAATGTAAAAGAAATAATTACTTTTTTTAAATTCTTCTCTGAAATTATGAATTTTTAAAACTGTGACCCCAGCTCCCACCTTTTGCCATCCATGAATGGATAGGCGGTGGCTGATGCTTGAGTTCAGAGTCTGAAGGTGGTTGGGATGCGGGAGACGAAGGCAAACTGGAAGGCGAGAGCCCAGGTCGATCCCTAAGGAAGCAGCTCATTCGTGGGAAGGTGCATCCGGCATTGCCAGGTCTTCTGACTTTCTGACAGGACCCAGAAATCCATACCTCTATGGTAAATCTCTTGATGTTTAAATATTGGCAAATTAATTCAAAAGATTAAAGAGCACCATATGGGCAACAATTTTGGGTTACCTCTGGTGTGGGACTTTCCATTTTGCAACTTCTTCCATAAGTTAAATAGAGCAAGCTTGGGTGGGGAATTTTAGCTTACCAGATGCTTTTGTACGCCACCTGCGATAGAAGACCAAGGGGTCTGCCCTGTATAAATTTGGATCCTAGAGCCTAGAATGCTTAAGTCTTCTCAGTCCAACAAGACAACCATCCATTGTCTGTGCGCCCATCTGTTCATCCAGCCGGCCGGCAAGCGTGTATCGAGTACAGAGGCATGCCGTGTGGCGCGCTGGAGATATGAACATGAATGTGATTCTTTCTCTCTTTGACCCTTTGCAGCCAGATTTGCGAGTCTCCAATTTTCAACCCCTGGCTGACTCCTTAATCCACTGTCGACGGGCTCCTCCGTTCAGAACTTTTATGAACTTGCTCTTTTCAGAGCAATCCGAGACTGCCTCATTGTGAAATGCTGCAAACATTTCTTAGTCATCACCCAGCTTGATATTTCTGTGGCATTTAAGCTTGTTCTGACTTTTTTTGAAAACCTCTCTTTTGGTGTACGGGAACAGATCCTCTACTGCTTTTCTTCTTGCCATTACTGCACGTCGGTGTTCTAGTAGATTCCTCCTTCTTCCCTTCCTAAATCCTTCGAGTTTTTCATCTGTTTACTTCACAACCTTCCTCCCATAAAATTCATTAGACTGAGTGGCACCAACACACAGTCTGACATCCAGCTGGCCGCCGAGTCCTTCATATTCTATATCCTCTGCGTTCTCAAAACTACCCCCTTTCCCCTGTCTCTACCTGCTTTAGTTCAGGCTCTTATCTTGTATTAATTGTAAGTCAAGAAGTGTTCAACCACAAGTAACAGAAAACAGTGCAAAATGGCTTAAAAATAAGGAGATTTATTCAAAAAAAGTTTTATATTTGGACAGTTGTATGATTGTTCAATTCAGCATCTCATCACAGACAAGTTACTTTCCATTTTTCGCTCTGTTTTCTTTAAGCCTGACCCTCATAATCCCTGGATGTTTGTGGATATTTCAGCATCTCAACAGAAATAATAATATCCATTCAGAGAAGAAGGCCTTCCTTATAACTCATTTTAAGTCCCTGGCCTGATATCCTTTTACATCTTACTGGCCAAAATTGTATAATATATTTCTGTCTAAAACAACATCTGGAAGAGAAATTTAAGGACACTGATCAGTTTACAACAGTTACCATTTTCTTTTCTTTTGGGATCCACCTCCAGTGAGTGAGGCTCATGCAGGGTAGACACATGAAACTAGTAGTCATAGTGATGAAAAGAGCTAAACTCGAGCATGCCAGATGCTAAGTGTTTACTTATATTACTTCATTTAATCCTCACCACAACTGCATTTGGTAGATAGCGTTATTAGTCCCATTTTACCAGATAGAAAACTAAAGCTTAGAATGCTAAGGGTTTTGACCAAGATTACATAGCTATGAGGATTTATACCCAAGCTGCCTGATTCCACAGTTCTATTCTTATAGACTTATGTTTTACCAAACATGAGATATATTAGCATGAAAGAAAGGCATGTGGAGGAAGAGTTTGTTGGTGATGTTTTAGTCTGCTTGGACTGCTGGAACAAAATACCATAGACCAGGTGACAACAGAAATTTATTTATCACAGTTCTGTAGGCTGGGAAGTCCAAGAGCGAGTTGTCAGATGATTTGGTGTAAGGAGAGGGCCCTCTTCCTGGTTCATAGATGGAGTCTTCTTGCTGCGTCTTCACCTTGTGGAAGAGGCCAGGGACTCTCTCAGGCCTCTTTTATAAGGGCTCTAATCCCTTTCATGCAGGTTCTGCTCTCATTACCTAAGCGCCTCCCAGAGGCCCCACCTCCAATCACCATCCCATTGGAGGTTAGGATTTCAGCGTAAGAAGGGGGAGGCACAGACATTCAGGCCACAGCAACTGGCTCCCAAGCGTCTGCTATATTTCTAATACTATGACAGCTGACAGTGTGTTCCTTGTATCCTGTCTTGCTCTTCTCACCTGCCTCTCAAACCAGCTTCTAGACTGCTACAAGAGGGTCCTACCTAAAACATAGATCTGATCCTATCACTCCTCTGGTGCTAATCTGTCAATGCTTCACAGTTGTCTTTAGGAGAAATCCCAACCTCTATCTCAGGTAAATGAGGATCCTCACACCTGACTCCCCAGGTCCCCACCCTAGTCCAGAAAAATTTCTTTACTTCATGCTTTAATGCTGTATACTGAGTTACAGCTTCCATAGTGTACCATATTCTCTCCTACCCCCTTGCCTTTGCACATATTTTCTTTTTCTTTTTTTTTTTTTCATGTAAGGAATATCCTTAGATTCTTTTTTTAAAGCTTACTATATGACTTTTCCTAGATTTCCTTCCCTGACATCATTCTGAATTTGAAGAGCTTCATTTGTACTCCCACGACATTCCATGCATTATGACATATTTTGCCTTCTCCATGGTCCTTCCCTCCCAGGGCACTGTCAGCTGCTTGAGGACAGTCATCGTGCTTCCTTATTCACGTCTACGTCCAGTGCATCTTGGTATAAACACCGAACAAATACACAGAATGACACAGAATGGAATTCAGAAATTAATGAGATGAGACAGATATTTGAAATTAGGTCTTTATATAGCAGAGGAGATGCTATAACAGACCAAATGGCTCAAAAACAGACCCCTATCAGTGCTGAATGCAATTTCCTAATTTCACTAACTTCTAATAACCCATGTCCATTGTGCCTGATGAGTTGTCACACACAGTTGGTGGAATGTAAGGGCTCTTCACAGACTGGGAGAAGGGATAGAGAGATTTATTCCTTGTTTTATTTAATGAACTTCAATTAACCATAAACCCCATAAATCATGTTTTAGGTACTTGAAACATAGAAATAAAAAAGAAGCACCGTTGTTGTCATTTGGTCTCACTGTGTCGTTGAGAGGGATGGAGAAACAGGACACCACGTGGCAGTGGCAGGCTGTGCTCCAGGCCATCAGCAGCGTGCACACAGGGTGGGTCGCGAGCCCAGAGAAGGGTCTCTCACCCATCTGGGAAATGAGGGAAGGCTTGTGTGATGCTTCACAGAGCAGCCAAGTTTGACGGTAAAAGGTGTTTAGGAGTCACCTGTCACGAAAGGCATTCTGCGGGGAGCAGAGGGTGTGCGTGGGCACGTCTCCTTCATTCGCCCTTTATGTCTCCCGTGTTACCAGGAATCACCTTCATCCCCTGCTACTAAAAAACCCAGCTCTAATTGTTTTTAACTATTGCCGCCTCCAGAGGGCCATGTGCCCTTTGGATACTGACAGCTGAGGCATCCTCTTTAAGCGAACGACCCCCACAGATTTCATACCGGCTGGTTTTCTGATTCTGGCCCTCAGTAACTCAGTGTTTCATTTTCTGAAGATATTTTCTGAGAGTGTTTCAAGATACCTTGATCCTTGTTTCAATGAGTACATACTAGTTCCAAGATATACAGGAGAGGTTATGCTAATCACCCAACACATAGATTTTAAATCCATGAGCTACACCAAGCAGACAGTGGGCTACTCCAATTATGTGTGTGCCCAACACTAGCAGGGCAGAAAATGCTCAAGTCAAAGTGAGTAGTTTTGTGCAGTTTGCCCACCCCTTTCAACGAGACTGGGTCTTCCTCGCATTTGTAGAGCTATTCTTCGTGAGGGGTGCCCGCCTTTCATTGTCTCTAAATTAAATTTTGAAGCAAAATCGTGGGTGACATGATGTCTTTTTGGTCCTTTACGACATTATTTTCATACTTAAAAATACTTATTCAAAAATTTTAGTTTAAACAATTGGTACTTGGTATATTAAAGTTATAGATTTTAAAAATAGCTTTTCATGCTTTTTGGTTTAGATTAAAATCTCATTCCACTTATAAAATTCCATTTATAAAAGGTTTTGCAATCATACTTAAGGGAATTTTGAATAAAATATGTCCCCCTTTTACAAACTCAAACACCTTTAAATGTTTCAATATGCATTTATTTTTTACCCTAATAGATCCAATTTCCTTTTTAAGCAGAGTGAAACCTTACAATAACCCAAATTTTTATGCAGTGTCACTGGTAATTGGCTCTATTCTCCCGCTGTCCCCCCAACCCCCGGACCCAGTTCTCCAGTGCTGGGGAAGGGAGGGGGTCTCACAAATCACGAGGTCCATTTCCTGGCCCCCTCTGCTCCCTTCTCGCTCCCTCAGGGGCAGCCTGAAGTGGATCCTTTTCTTCATTTCAGGCTAGACTGACCACATATAACAAGGACTGGCCAGATTTTAGTCAGAAATCTAAACTAGCTTGGGCTAGAACAGTGAAAACAGGCCCTTCGGTTTTGAGTGTCGTGGTGGGCTTCAGCTGCGGTCCCATGTCTGATGCAGCATTATTCCAAAGGCAAAGGCATTACCTTCTAGCTGATATCCAGGACTAGATATTCCTTGATATGTACGAAAAGCTCCTGTCTCTTCAAAGTAAGCCCAGAGTAGCTGTCCATTTAGGGAATTCTGGATATAATATTGCTTGTGAGTTTAAGAAATATATATTATGTAATATTACTATAATATATAATGTGTGAATTATATATTATACCTTATATTATAAATTATATAATAATTAAATATATGGATATATTTATGTGGGAGTGACCCATATATTAAATATATAATCTATATTTTACTAAGGACACATATATAGAACATATATAGATATTTTAACTCTGTAAACACAACCAAGAATCCAGAATTCAGAGACAATCTGGAAAAAGCTCTGGCCTATGAAGACAGATTTGCAAAGGCATGTTTTTGACTTGTAGAAAATACCTCATTGACCCTATAAGCAAAACTCCAGGAATTTTTTTAATGATTGAGACAAATTAGCAAATACAATTTTTCATAGTGCATGAGGGAAGATAGGACTACTAGAAACAAGAAAGCATGACAGCAGGATGTTGTAATAAGAAGCAAGAGTAAGACTCTCGCCATTGATCCCAGAAATGCAGAGCAAGTTAATTGTTGGTCAGACACACAAGGCAGCTGAGTGGGCATGTCACTGAAAAGGGTTCCATGTGAACACTGAGCCCTGTTCCTCAACTGTTCCAGCACTTACTATGTGTCAGGCATTGGGCTGGCCTTCGAGAACACAAAAATGAGCAAGGTAGTAGACGGGTGGCTCTCCTGACTTTTGTATGGAATTGCTTAGGAAGCATATCTGACAGCTGAAATAAGGAATCGATATAGCAATATCTAAAACACAAGATACATTTATGCCTTTCTTGTAATGGTCTTTGAATATTTTTTTCATAATTCTTTCTCGTTGCTTCGCCATCCCCCAAAAGCTAAACTTCTCTGCATGATGCTGGATGTCCTACCACCATATTCCCACAGAGGCTGGGTTACCGAAGCAGCAGGGGGGGTGGATTTTTCCTTTAAGGAATCTACATACATCTACTCACATGCCATCGACCAGAATTGAGTCACATGGCTTATCTTGCTGAAAAGAAGCCTTGGAAATACAGTCTTTATCTGGATAACCATATTCTCCTGAAAATTCCATTGCTACAGAAAGCAGGAGATTGGACATGAGGGAACATCTCCTAGTCTGTCATCTCACCTAATGGAGGAAGATGAACATGTGAATAAATAAGCAGTCACATAAAATGACTTCCTAGTTGCCTTCTCAAAATACAGATTTTATAAACTTAATTCTACCTCCCATGGCCTTCCCATTGAAATAAACCAGAACCTATCAAAACAAGTCTATAATTCATCTAAATCCAATACTACTGAAATATATGTTTACATAATTTGGTGTTCAGGTGCAGCTTCAAGCCCAGGGACACTTTGATCTAGTTTCTTTTTTATTTCTTAACTTTTAAAAAGCTGCATTGAAATCATCTCCACTCTTCCATTTATTCTACCCTTTTTTTCTTCCATATTTTAGTTTTAAAATTCTCCTCATATTCCTGCTAGGCTCCATACATGACCAATGTCAAATGAAAATGATTTAAAAAAAGTAAAAAAAAAAATGCAAAATAGCTCCAGATATTTTAATAAACCTTGGCACATATAAATTTTGCTCATGGTAATGATCCTGAATGTTTTAGGCCATATACTATTTAAGAAAGCTTGGGATAGTTTAAAAATGTCTATCAAAATATATTACTATCATTATTTTTTTCTTAAAAACGCATGATGAAAAATTCACATTTATTATTCGGAAAATTCACTTATAGAATGCCTCTCTCTGTGAAATTACTGGATAGATTAGGTGTAATGGTAATAATAGCAGAAGCTATCACTTACATAGTACTTGAAAACTCCAAATATCTTTAATAGGAGCTCATTGTATCACTGTACATTTGTTTTTTAATTACACTAGGGCAGTGAAAAATTGTATATTTCTTTATATTCCTTCCATACTTGAACAACAATCAACAACCAAGCACCTGTCATGTATAAAGATCCATGCTAGATACCAGTGCTGCCTAGGTGAATAGAAAACAAAAGCATACACACATTTTTCAGAATAGGCAACTGCTACATGAAGAGTAAATAGATATTGATTAGCTCATGGATTTTTCTGGCATGGTACCTACTTGAGATGAGAAGAAATAAAATTAGGCTATTGGTCTCTTTGCAATTTCAAACAACCTGTAGATAAATACCCATCTCTTGGGAAATCATCCTACTCTAAATTAGGGCTAGTCTGGCAAAACTTCCATGGTATTCAGTGCAAAATGTTCCTTTGCCTAATTTCTTCCTGTTACTCATAATCATCCCCTGCCTAAGTATCCCGGGTGCTTATCCTTTTGAAAACAGTTCTTAACCTCTAGATGATCATCCCCCACACTTTATTTTCATATGGTCAAGCTCCCGCTGTATAATTATTTTAATCAGGAGCACCATCTCCTTTAACCATGATAGCAAATGATGCCATTTCCAGAGTAGAGTGGAAAATTGAAATTGTTAGAATCCAATTTGATTTGCTTTGTGATGGTGATTCAAAGGAGATGGGGTGTGCGTGCTGTGTAGGGCCGCTGCCAGACTGGCATCCTTTCCAACCTAGGAAAGGTTTTCGTTTTAGAATGGAATCGTGGAACATGTATCAGTTTAACATTCTGGGAATAATTGAGGAGTGTTGAATGTTGCACTTTAGCCTGGAGGAGAGTAGCACCCACCTAGAGACACTCAATAAATACTGGTTTAGACAGACTGAAACACAGATAAATGTGAAAGCATTGACTTGACACGGCGTCCCCCCAAACCCCGCTGTGCATAAGAATCACATGAAAACTCGCTGAAATGCTGATTGCTAGGCCTTCTCCCCAGAAATTCTGATTTAGTTCATTTGACATAAGGGCCTGGAATCTGCAATTTAAAGAATTGAAAGACTCACCATGCATGACTCTCTGTAGCTTGTACAAAGATGTCGACTTTTGCGAATATTGGGGAAATTTGACATCAACAACCTAAGTCAAGCTGGTCTCAATGAACCGTGAGACTTAAAGGGAATTGGGGCTGGAATTTTCACAGATTTCTTCTGCCTTCAATAGAGGTAGTTGATTTGTTCCTGTTAAACTTTGTGTTTGACTGATGGACACAAATACAAACATTATATTAATACAAAGTCTTAAAGGAGTCAATAAGGATGGACTATTCTATAATAACATTTACTCATTGTGGCCTGGGATACCCAAACTTCCTAATTGCTTGCCTATTTTACAAAACAATATCAAAGTTTGAATGTAAGCTTAGCCACGTATATGTGACCACACTAATCACAGAATGCTGTTATAGTTTATCCACACCAATTGTTTCATTTCTTTGTACCAGATAACTTAAAAGATTAACAGATACAAAGAGGACAACTGTTTGCTTGGTTGATCTCACTATATGTCCACCTTCCTGCCACATTCTTACCAAATGAAAATTTTAAATTAGAAAAATATAAAAATGCAAAGATTAAATTATTTTTATGACTCTTTAATTGCCCCATGTTCCTAAGAAAGCTGTCCTGTCTGGGTAATTTGTAATGGGGAAAGGTGACTTTTCTTACTTTTACTTCATAATCGCACTTTTTTCCCTAGAAAACAGTGTAAACATCGAGCCGACACACTCTGTGTTTCTCGGTGGAGGCTACCATCAGTAAATGCCCCCACCCCTTGCTAAAGCCTTTAAGCTAAATGCCTAAAGGCATTTTCTGACTGTGTCTTGATGTATCAGGGCATAACTGTGGAAGGGAAAAAAGAGGAGAGCCCAGACTCCCCATTTATTGGAAAGTAAACAAAGAAACCCAACTACTGTTCTTAATTATGCTGCTGTTAAAACTGTGTTGGTGATTATGCATGCTAAATTGTTTCTTTTGGGTGTGACGAGTTTTAAAACTCGGTTTCCATAGAGACCAGATAGGTAAATTTGCTAGAGCCTGGCCAGTGAAACAAGGCCGGTGACTAAAGTGAATGCCATGGAGTCGTTTACAGTCCAGCCAGTGACTTCACTGAATACAGGACACTGAGTCCCCCTTCAGTAGACGAGGGGACCAGGCTCTGTCGTGAATAAGAGTATATATAGGTAGAGGCTGACAAGTCCAGGTTTAAATTTAGGTTATTGTCCTATATCTTGCATGGGTTGTTCAACCTGTTTTGGTTTAAGACTTTCCAGCTATAAAATGGGTATAATAAAATTCTCTTTACAGGGTATTGAAAGAATTAACTAGAAGGGCATATCTAAATGACTTCATACAATTACCAGCAAATAATACATGTTTAAGAAAGGTTTAATTCTTCATTGTTTCCTGTGGTATGCATGCAAAGGTTTTTAATTCTGTGCCATCATAAAGAAACGTTTACCAAATGAATGAAATCAAAATTCTTGTCTCTGGGTGCTTACACTCTAAAAGGAAAAAACACATGCACAAAAAACAGCTGAACCAAGTAGCAAGCTTACCATGGAATTGAGGATGGAGAAGACATCATTTGTTCTCTTATCTGGCGTATAAGAAAAGGGATTTTTAAATGACATTTAATTTCAGTTTTCTTTCTGCTTTGCAACTTCACCATAGAAATTTGAAAAAACTTCAATCATGTTTTTTTTTTTTTAATTTACAAAGTGATAGATCTTTTTGTGGTTATATGACAATTTATTTTATAATTTCTCTGTTGAAGGCACTTAGATTATATTCCAATTTTTTTTATACTCAACAATACTATGGTGAATATTCTTATCAAGAAATTTCAAGAAAGATCTTTAGGAGTAGATTTTTAAGATTTTTATTGTTGCCAAATGCCCCTCCCAAAAGTTTGTCTTACTTAACATTTTTATCAAGATTTAAGCAGAGTGTATGGATGAGATTTTGATATGATGCAACAAGGTTGGTCACAATCTTGTTGGTAGATGATTTATAATTTGCTTTGCCTAAAACAGATGATGTCTTCGGGGAGAGTGGTGGAAAAATAAGGAACAGGTGGACACTTTGGCTATTGAAATTCTCTCAAAGTTGAATTCGGAGTTGCGGATAGCCAAATCATGCAGTGGGGAAGAGGTGGGAGCAATGCTCTTAGCTCAAGGACAGTTCCACGTTGTCTGTGAACTTACTGTTGCCTGTGTGCCTGCACAGTCCCAAGGTGTCTGGTTTTCATGCTGATCCCACATCTTGAGACCAATCTCCGAAACTGGGCTTCATTTCCTTCATCTGCGAAGGGGCTTTGTGCAGCCTAGATGTTTTGTGTTGACACTAATTTATTAGTTGTCTTTAGAGTATGTAACTGAAGTATTTCAGCTGCCAAATATTGTCACTAAAGCTGTTGAAAAATCTAGCAGTTTCCTCCTTTGCATATTTTCTGCAAACATGTGTTCCCTTTTCCCAAGTTGAAGCTGTAGTCACATCTGGCTGCTTCTCCTACTTCCCACTCTGCTCTGATGAGTTTAAAGTGTACAATTGATTTAACCAAAAATAACTCAGCAGCTGATGGTATTTCTGGAAACAACTTTTTTTTTCCTCTAAGACAAAATTTTTAAATAACTTAGAAAAATCTCTTTTTAAATTTTATTTTAAATTTTCAGGTGACTCTACTGCTTTGAGAGCTATTTTAGTAGAGTCAGACATGGAGTGAGAAAAGATACAGCCAGGAATTTCATTTTTCCTGAACAAGCCTCACCGAGAGCCTTAGAAATACAAAATACAACATTCAGAAATTAAAATCTCAACCGTAAGTCAGTTTGCTGTAGCAAATACATTTGTCGTACTTTTTAAATTTCAAAATGACAAATAAATCATTTGTGTACCTACAACCCTTTACCTATGAAAATAGAATGCTTAATTTCTTTAAAGGCTGATGATTAGTTTATATTCTACTGGATCTTACTGAAAATGTAATTTATAATTCCTTATTTTTTCCTTAATATACTTTAAGGTGGTGAAAATTGCTTTCTTCACTATCCGCTCTTTGGCACATTTGTTGGCTTCCATCTCTGTCTTTCCCCAACAGTAACCCATCTCCTCAGCCGTGGGCAGGCAAACCCCTAGGCAGACGCTCACCTCTGCCTCTGCCCAGCTCCCTCTCCATGCTGGGTGCTGGGCAGATCTTATAGCATGTAGAGCTGACTAACAGATTTCCACCTTGTTTATCCAAAAGAATTAAATGTAGGGCATTGGAAGAAGACAGACAAATCAAACAAAAGCAGAAGCAGAAATCACACGAGACATCTAGATTAGTTTTGAAAACAAACCAGCAAACTAGAATTGTATTGTTCTATGTATTTTCATGAATATCACTATTGCCCTTAATAATTAAGGGAAATTAAAGTTTTCCTTCAATATTTTAGGGATTTTAAAATTCAAAACTCTGGAAAGTCAGGAGGAACCCTAAACAGTATTGATTTGGTTACGAGGGTGGCCATAACTAGATGCCACAGGCTGGGTGGCTTAATGAACAAAAACATATTGTCTCGTCTCACAGTTGTCCAGGCTAGCAGTCAAGAGCAAGGTGCTGGCAGGGCTGTGCTCCTCGTGAAGCCTCTCCCTGGCTTGCCCACGTCTGCCTTCTTGCTGAGCCCACACGTGGTCCTTCCTTTGTGTGTGCACATCCCTGGTGCCTCCTCTGAAGCAGAGACCTTATAAGGACACAAGTATTATTGAATTAGGACCCACATGAACAGTCGTATGTTAACTTAATTATTTTTTGAAGATCTTATGTCCAAATACAGACACATTCTGTGGTACTGGAGTTTGGACTGCAACATATAAATTTTGGAAGGACACAATTCAGCTCATAACATTCTACCCTCTGGACCCTCAAAATTCCTGCCTTTCTCACATGCAAAATGCAGTCATCCCATCCCAACAACTCAAAAGTCTTTACTCATTTCAGCATCAACTCCAAGTCCCAAATCTCATTTAAACATCATCTAAATCAAATATGGATGGGATTCCAGATATGATTCCTTCTCCAGCTGTGAACCTGGGAAACCAGACAAGTTATCTGCTTCCCACACACTACAGTGGGACAACATAAGGCAGACGTTCCCCTTCCAAAAAGGACAATCGGGAAGAAGGTGGGGGTCAGGGGTCCCAAGCCAGTCCAACTCCCAATACGATGAATTCCATTAGGCTGTACAGCTCTAGAATAATTATTTTTGGCTTGATACTCCATCCTCCAGGCCCACTAAGGTGGCAACATCAACCCCTGATGTCCCGGGTGTCAGTTCACCCCTTGAGGCCTTGGGTAGTGGCAGCCTGGGCTGCTGAAACAGAGGTGGCCCCACCCTCTAAAAATGAGCTGGAGGCAGCCTTGAGTCCTGGGCCTGTGCCATCCAGGACCTTGGCAGCAGTGACGGCCCTTCCAATCTGGGAGTCACCTTTGGGGTCCTCCTTCCCTTTTCCTCAGTGATAACACATGCTTGCAGCCAGAGAGCTCCGTTTTCCCATCCTGTAGAATCCCAGAAGTCTCACGGTCTTCCTTCCTTCTGTCCTGTCTCCGTCACTTTAGTCCATGCTGGGAGTGTCTCTCCCATTTCTGTCTATTCCTGGCTTAAGCTGAGGTGGCTGATTAGACCCATAATCTCTTTACCGAGTGACTTTTTGGGCCACATCCTTGATGTCCTCTCCAGAACACACTTTCTACGTTTTGGCTACATGGATAGGCTGATAATTTCAGAAATCAAATTCTGTTTTTTTTTGACTTAACAGTTCCTTTGCTTTATCGTTTTCCAATCAAATTTTACTATAAACAGTAAGAAGAAACTAGGCTGTGACTTTGACCATTTACCTAGAATTCTCTTTAGCT
This sequence comes from Propithecus coquereli, assembly GCF_000956105.1. Classification (NCBI taxonomy): domain Eukaryota; kingdom Metazoa; phylum Chordata; class Mammalia; order Primates; family Indriidae; genus Propithecus; species Propithecus coquereli. The sequence continues at coordinate 1,656,935 of NW_012149452.1, forward strand.
AAATATCCAAGTTCATCACTTACAATTTCTAAGTTCCACAAAACACTAGAACACAGTTCAGTAAATTTTTGCCACTTTATAACAAAGATCATCTTCCTCAAATTTCCAATAACACATTCCTCATGTCCATCTGACACTCAACCAGAATCACCTTTAACATCCGTCTTCCTGCCAAAAGTCTATCTAAGGCAATATAAGATTGTTCTAACGTGTGCCTCAAAACTCTTCAAGTCTTTGGGAAGTGGGTAATTCCAAAGCCACTTTCACATTATTGGGTATTTGTTGCAGAGCACCAACCGTGCTTCTCTGTATGGGATCTGGTTTAGCTTGCTGGAGCTGCTGAACCAAATGCCGCACACTGGGTGACTCAAACAACAGCAGTGTATTCTCTCACAGTTCTCAAAGCTGGAAGTCCAAGGTCGAGGTGTCAGCAGGGTTGGTTCCCTTCTGAGGCCTCTCTCTTAATTTTCAGTTCGTACCTTCCTGCTGTGTCCTCACCTGGCCTTGTCTCTGGGCACTCCCGTTCTTGGTGTCTCTTCCCTCCTTATGAGGAGACCAGCCACACTGGATCAGGGCCCCAACCAAACAGCTTTATTGCCAATCACCTCTTTAAACTGACGTGTTTCTTAATTTCTCTCTTAAGCTCAAGCCATCAATTTAAGCACTTCTCCTTGACTGTACACATTGCCTTGTCAACACGAGCACCTTAGCTTTTTTCAAAGGACTGCCAAGAAAGTCCACCAAATAAATTTCCCCTCTAAGAAATCCCTCCATGGGAAATTCATTGTATTTCCTTTTTGGTAGGTGGGCTATTGAGGGCATTTTCCAGTAAACTGTTTTTATGTCCTCCTAATAAGAGTCTCACATAAAAATTTTTTTTCCAAATTAAATATTTAAAAAATTCTTTTATCCTCCTATGAGTTTGTAAAGTCCCTTCTTATTGTAAGAAATGTATAACTGATGGTATCTTTCTTTTCTCTTTTACTGTCAAAATTGAATTTTCAAAATTTCAGAATTTTATTTTCTGTTTTTACTAGGATAGTCTTCATTTATGCTTTATAATGAATTTAGGAGTCATATTTTTCCAGTTTCGTTGAGGTACGGTTGACAAAATTGTATATATTTAAGATATAAATGATGTTTTGGTGCAGGTCTACGTTGTGAAATGAGTACAAAAATGAAGCTAATTAACACATCCATTGCCTCATGTAGCCTTTCTCTTTCTTTTCTTTTTTTTTCTTTCTTTTTCCTTTTCCTTCCCCTCTCTTCCCCTCCCCTCTTTCCTTCCTTCCTTTCTCTTTCTTTCTTTCTTTCTTTCTTTCTTTCTTTCTTTCTTTCTTTCTTTCTTTGTTCTTTCTTGCTTTCTCCTGCTTTCTTTCCTTCCTTCATTCCTCTATTTTTTTTATTTCCCTATTTCTTATTTTTTATGGTGACAATCCTTAAGATTTACTCTTAGAAAATTTTATGTATGCAATATGATGTTATTAACTAGAGTCGCCATGCTATACATTATATCTTCAGAACTTATTCTGCACAACTGAAGCACTGTACTCTGAACAATGTCTCCCTATTTTCTCTATTCCCTAGCTCCTGGAATTCTCTGTTCTACTCTCTGCTTCTGTGAATTCAAAGTTTTAGATTCCACCTATAAGTGAGATCATGCAATGTCTTTCAGTGTCTAGCTTTTTTCTCTTAGCATCATGTCCTCCATGTTCATTCATATTGCTGCAAATGGCAGAATCTCCTTTTTTAAGGCTAAAAAATATTTTCTTGTATGTAAGTGTATATTAATATTACACATATACATATACTGTATATATGTAAAATATATGCGTGGGTCTATATCTCTCACATTTTCTTTATTTTTTCATTAATGAACATTTAAGTTTGTTTCCATATCTTGGCTCTTGTGGACAATGTCACAGTGAACATGGGAATGTGATATTTCTTTAAGATTATATTTTCATTTTCTTTGGGTATATACTTAGAAGTAAGATTTCTCGATGGTAGTTCTATTTTTAATTTTTTGTGGAACCTCCATACTATTTTTTGTAAAAGCTGTATCAATCTATATCGCTACCAACAGTGTACACAGGTTTTCCTTTCTCCACTTCTTCATCAACACTTACCTTTTGTCGATTTTATTACATCCATTCTGAGAGGTCTGAGGTGATATATCTTGCAGGTTTTGTTTGAATTTCTCTGATGATTAGTGATTTTGAGTACTTTTTCATATACTTGTTAACCATTTATAAGTTTTCTTTAGAAAAAATGTCCACCCAGGTCCTTTGCTCATGTTTAAATTGGCCTATTTTTTTCTTTTGCTATAGAATTGTTTGAGTTTCTTATGTATTTTGGTGATTAACCCCTTATCAGATGCATGGTTTACAAATATTTTCTCTCATTCCCTTGACTGTCTATTTGATTATTGGTTGTTTTTTTTTTGTTTGTTTGTTTGTTTGTTTTTTTTTTTCTCCTTTGCAGAATCTTTTTAGTTTGATGCAATCTCACTACTCTATGTTTTCTTTTGTGGCCTGGGCTTTTGGAGTCATAACCAAAAAATCATTGCTCAGACTAATGTCAAGAAGACTTTTCCCAATGTTTTCTTCTAGTAGTTTTACAGGAACAGGTTTAATGTTCAAGTCTTTAATCCATTTGGAGCTGATTTTTGTACATGGTATGAGATAAGGGTGCAATTTTACTCTTCTGCAGGTAGATATCCAGTTTTCCCAACATCCTTTATTGAAAAGACTATACCTTCCCCATTGTTTGTTCTTAGTGCTCTTGGCAAACAGCAGCTTATGTAAATGATAAATTTATTTTGTGGCTGTCTATTATGTCCTTTTGGTCTCTGTTTCTGCTTTTATGTCATAGTATTATGACTATTGTAGCTTTAAAATATATTTTGAAATCAGGACTTGTGATGTTTCCAGTTTTGTTCTTTTTGTTGAAGATTGCTTTGGCTATCTGGGGTCTTTTGTGGCTCTTTATGAATTTTAAGATTATTTTTCCTATTTCTGTGAAAAAAAAACACTGGAATTTTGATAGAGATTGCATTGAACTTTGGGTAAGTATGGGTATTTTAACAATATTAATTCTAATCCATGAACATGGGATATCTCTCCACGTATTTGTGTCTTTTACAATTTCTTTCATAAACGCTTTGCGGCATACAGTGTACAGATCTTTCAACTCCTTCGTTAAATTTATTCCTCAGTATTTTATTCATTTTGATGCTATTATAAATGGATATTTTTTCTTTTTCTAATAGTTTGTTGTCAGTGTATAGAAATGCTACTAATTTTTGAATGTTGATTTTGTTTCTTGCAACTTTACTGAATTCATTTCTAATAGATTTTTGATACATTCTTTGTGATTTTCTATATATAAGATCATGTCATCTGCAAACAGGTAGGCAGAAACAATTTTACTTCTTCCTTTCTAATTTCCAATGTAAATTTTTTTTCTTCTTCTTCTTCCTTTTTTTTCTTTCTTTTTTTTTTTTTTTTGTTGCAATTGCTTTGACCGGGACTTTCAGTACTAGGCTGAATAGCAGTTCCCAGACCAGGCATTCTTGCCTTGTTACTGATCTTAGAGAAAAAGCTTTCAATGTTTTAATGTTGAGTATGATGTGAGCTGTGGGTTTGTCATATATAGCCTTTATATAGTTGAGGGGCATTCTACTTCTAATTTGTTGAAAGATTTATCATGAAACATTGTTGAATTTTGTCAAATTATTTTCCTGCATCTATTGAGATGATCATATGATTTTTATCATTTGTTCTTTTAATGTGGCACATTGCATTTATTGATTTGTGTGTGTTTTATCATCCTTACCTCTCGGAGAAAACAGTGTACCAATATTCTGGGTGCTGTGGAATTCAGTTTGTTAGTGGTCTGTCGAGGATTTTTTACATGGATGTTTATCAGGAATGTTGGCCTGTAATTTTCTTTGTCTAGCTTTGGTATTAGGGTAATGCTGGCCTTTTAAAATGAGTTCAGAAGTATTCTCTCCTCTTCAATTTTTTGGAAGGGAGAGTTTGAGAGGAATTGGCATTAATTATTCTTTAAATGTTTGGTAGAATTCACTAGTGAAGCCATATGATCCTGGGCTTTTCTTTCTTGGGAAATTTTTGATTATTGATTCAATCATCTTACTCATTATTGATCTGTTTAGAATTACTGATCATGTTCTTATTGAAAATCATCTTATACCAAAAAATTGAAAAGACATAAGTAATAATGTTTTTTTCTTTCAAGGAGCTTAAAGTATTTTTAAATATAGAAGTTTATTACACACACAATTAAAAAAAAATCCAAACAAGTGATAACTATTTATGGCTGAGTTGATCAAAGAAATTTTCATGGAAGGGGTAACATGTATAATCAAATTTGAGGCATGGAAATATTAGATTAAAAACTTTAGAAGATTTTAAATCTGTTCTCCTTTTCTGAATATTCCTATTCTGAAATCTGGTGACGCTACAAAAAAAAAAAAAAAAAAAAGGTTGAATGATTCTTCATCACCCAATTTATAAGCTAAATTCAGTGATAATTTATAATGTAATATGTAAGCTAAACTATTATCTGTTGTCTGTTATGAAATTTCACATATCCTTAGAGTCCTATAAAAGCCTCCTCACTTTGTTGGCTGGTTTACAGGAGGGGAGCATTCCAGGCTCCCAGGAGTTAATCAACAGGAGTCTCTCCTGAAATCACAATCTAAGAACTACTGGGACCTACTGGGCCTTTTAAGACCTACCTGAGAAGTCATGGAGTGTTATATCAACCCTGATCAGTCCCTAGCTCACTGAGATTTAAAAGAAGATATAAACTTCATTTCCCAATGAGATAAGTATCAGAGAATTTCAGGACTGTCTGTGAAAGCACCATATGTATATATATTTCTTATTTAAGAACACTAGTTTCCAAATATTTTAAAGAAATACTTGCATTAATGTCTAATTTAAGCCAAATAGGGTTATTGTTCATAAGAAAATATTAATAGAATTCTGATGGATTCACTGTTATTGTTTTCTGTTGTAGACATCATCCTTTATCTTTGTTACATGCACAACAAACAAAACACGGATACTAAGCAACTCCCTGACTAGGTAGAAAAGAGCATTCATTGCACATGAAATGAGTCATGGGAAGCTTAACTCTGTATGTAAATGGAATCAAAACCAAATTTTGTTTTACATTTCATATCTCTGAAATTGGAATCAATTTTACAATCAATGGTTTATCTCTGTTGAACTGGCAGCAGTTTTTATTTCTTAGTGGTACATAAAATAATGATAAAACTTATTATCAATGGTGACCTCTTTTTACCACATTTGGTGGAATATGATAGTTGCTATTCACAATTCCAGAATAATCAGAGATTCTTAGGATACAATAATACTCTCTATTTTGAGATATTTTCTATATAACCAGAATCAAATCCTAGATCTTAGATCTTGCTTGACTTGCACTATGCTAGAAACCTGTAACCCTCAGAGGTGGGTTTTTTTTTTCTTTAATGTGCTTATTTTTCTAATTTGATTCTAGTCTTCTACTAAGAGCAGCCAACAATGCATTAGCTGTCTCTGTCAACTGAAAGGCCCTTTAATTGACTTGTTTCTATTGACTGAGATCCTAGAAGGCAGCCTCTGTTAATGGTGTACCCTGACGAGAGACAAGGAGCAGGTTTGCCAGCCCCAGCGTTGAGTGCTAATGCAGTATATCATGTTATTTTCCAATCACTTAGCTTTTTCTTAGGATAGCAACAAAGTGACTTCTTGAAGAATGGAGACCTAAACCATGTTAACTGAAAAAATATATGCCTGGCTGTGAGCAATGTCACTACAAGTATTCTGGTAATAACCCTATCTTAAATCTTAGGTAAAATAATTTATCTTTTAGGGAATTATATTGGAATTATAATTATTACTAATCTTTTAATGGGGAAGATTTTTTTTTGTTGTTGTGTATTAGGGGTGTGTATGTACCAACATATATATCTACTTATTCAATTATTATTTAAAAAAATAATATATGCTAGGCATTATAATGATTACTAATCATCCTTGCCCGTAAGTAGATTACCGTCAACCTCTCATAACCTCATTTCTTGCTCTCATCTTCTATGATGTGGAAACATATCAGCTAGGACATTGTAAGTCCTGAGTCAACACTAGCCAATGTTTTCAGATTTTTATTTTGAAAATTACTTTCTATTGACACATAAAATTAAACAGTTATATCAATTGGTCATTTTATCTGATTTTTCAAAATGTGAAATATTCTTTTAAATGGTATATTTCTGCCTAGAAACCAAAATTACCACTTCCACATATTTTCTGATTGTAGAATATCTTTCAGAATAATGAAATGACCTTTGTGGGCTATCGTGGAACCGAAAATCCTTGAAGGCAAGAAATCCATAGCTTTGCTCTATTTTCTGTCATGTACCCTACAAATAATCATAAGAAGGAGAGTAGGCTAATACATATTATTCAGATTTGGGGATGTGCAATAGGAGATACAGGCATGAAATCCTATTTTTATTACTATCATTATGCTGATGATCCTCTGGCCACTTCTCTCTGGTCTGTGTAATTGCAAAGTTCTTCATATTTTATTCATTAGAAGAGCTGGGCTGTGCCCATTCTTCTGTTGCTGCCTCGCACTGTTTCCAACACTTCCTAACGGGTGTGATCTGTGGGCTCCATCAACTTTCTGTCTGTGCCTTGTTCAGACCTCTAATGAATATTAGACTTGCAGCCATCAGTTATGTTCCAAGTACAGAAACAAATAAATAGATGGTTTTTGTTTGTTCATTAGCATTGTGGAAAGCATACTCACTCTGTCTCTTTCATGCTTTCTTTGACGTATTTGCCCACCTGTTGTAACCAATTTGAAGGGAAACGTGATTCATGCAGGTATTTACACAAAAGATTCTTGCTGTCTCTTTTCTTTTCTTTCTTTTTTTTTTTCTTTTATCATACCAGATAATGCCTACTAACCATCTGCAATAGAATAGTGTAGATAGAGTTGTGATTAATTCTTGTTGAATCTGTGATTGCATTCATGTGTTTAAAAATAAGAAATTAAGAGTTGTTGTTTCAGGAGATTGAAGAAAGGGATGTGATGGGAAGGGGGAACAAGAGAGGTCAAAACAATTTGGGGAAAGGAAGTGGGGAAAGGGCAGAGAAAGGAAAGATAAAAAAGAAGAGAGACAGAGACAGAGACAGAGATGGAGGCAGAAAAAACAACCAAAGAAAGGGAGAAAGAAGAAGTAAAAAAGGGATAAAGGCACTTAGGCAAAGTCTGGCAGGAAAGGGCGCGCGCATGTGTGTGTGTGTGTGTGTGTGTGTGTGTGTGTGTGTGTGGAGAGGAAGGCGATTCTCCATTGGATACAGCAATTCAAGAGTCTGTTAGATAAACGCAGCAAACCCTCCCTCCTTTTAGGTTTCTTTGTTCAACATCTGGGTGAAAATTTATTCTTTTACTCTGAATACGTTTTCCATCTTACTGTATTTTACTTAAAGAAATTTTAAACATGTGTTCAAAAGTAAATAGCCTGTCAGGAATCAGTATTACAGCTTTCTCGAGTGCCTGGCTGGAAATGTGATTCTGTTTTGTTTTATGATGGGTGAGCTCAAGATAAAGTGTTGGTAAAATTGTGAAGAAATTAGAAGAGAAACTGCAGAATTAAATCTCGGTTGCCCAGCTTACTTATTTATTCCACACTACTTGTCTCCTTTCAGCAGCTATTTAAATTCCCATAGAAATTATTAATAAAATGCTATTGTATTGGTATGGTCTGAATATTTTTGTTCCCCCAAAATTCATGTGTTGAAACCTAACCCCCCATGTAAGGGTATAAGAAGAAGGGGGGGCCTTTGTGAGGTGATTGGTCATGAGGGTGGAGCCCCCACGAATGGCACTGGTGCTCTTACAACAGCAGCCTGGGAGGGGGCCCGAGTCCCTCCCACCATGTGAGTTAGCAAGGAGGCACTGGCTCTTGACACGACACAAGGCAGGCCGGCTCTCACGAGACTTGGAAATTGCCTTTATTTTGGACTTCCCAGCCTCCAAAACTGTGAGAAATAGATGTCTGTTGTTCATAAGCTACTCAGTTTGTGGTGTTTTGTTATAGCCACCTAAATAGACTAAGATGCATATCAAATTTATTTTTTATGAGAAAAATGTACTGAATTTAGTATTTTTTGACCCAAGAGCATTTATTTCAAACTTTCTACAATTTACAGTGAATTAGTTGATAAAACGATAGGAAATATCAGTTGCCTTACATAAGCATTCTTACCCTCTGTTGCATATTTTTCAACACAAAAACTCCACCAAATATGCCATCACCATGAGGCATCTACAGTCTGTTTGAAAAACTCCTGATATAAACCACACTGGATTAGTTGTTGTCTTGATAAATGGTAAAGATGACTTGGAGGTGGGTCTGTTGACATGAATGATCACAATGGCCTTTTGATTGGCAATACAACATTCACTCCTTTTTCACTTTATTTAGCACACAATTATTGATTTATTGAATGCCTTATTTAAGCCAAGATAGGATCTCTGGGAGAATATGTATGTATTAATATATTATATACATACACACATAGCATAGTAAGTAATCAATATTCTTCAGTCTTTGGAAATATGGGGAAAATGGAATTTCATACATATAATTAGTCTTAATATTGTATAAGACTTTGGTTCTCAACCCCCAGGCCATGGACCAATACCCGTCTGTGGCCTGTTAGGAAGCGGGCAACACAGCAGGAGGTGAGAGGCAGGTGAGCTAGTAAAGCTTTATCTGTATTTACAGTCGCTCCCCATCGCTCACATCACTGCCAAAGCTCCGCCTCCTGTCAGAATAGTGGAGGCATTAGATTCTCGTAGGAGTAGGAACCCCACTGTAAACTGTGCATGCGAGGGATCCAGGTTGCATGCTCCTTATGAGCATCTAATGCCTGATGATCTGAGGTGGAGCTGAGGCGGTGATGCTTGTGCTGGGGAGCAGCTGCAAATGTAATAAATGTAATGCATTTGAATCATCCTAAAACCATCTTTCTCCTCCCACCCCATCCCCTACTACTGGTCCCGGTCTGTGGAAAAATTGCCTTCCATGAAACTGGTCCCTGGTGCTAAAAAGTTTGGAGACTGCTGGTATAAGGAATTTACAACTTGGTAGGGAAAATAGACCTTATATTCAGTTAATAGAAATAAGCCAATATAGGTGTTAGCATACAATCGATAATTTTTATGTTTTTTCAAAGTCCTATACAATTAAGAAGAGGACACATTTTCAAATAAAATTTCTAGAGATGATTTCTTAGGAGAAAAAAGATTTAAGAAGGACTTTGGAAGAGAAGAGAAGTAGAATTTACATATCTCAAAATGTAGAGGGGTGGAAGTCAACCATTTCTGCAGGACAAAATTACGTCAGCAGAAAGTGAAACAAAACAAGATGTTTTCTTCAACATGAGCAGCAACTGAATTTAATTGAAGAATAACATGTCTAGGAGAGTAGACAGATATGAAAAGTAGCTTGGGGCCAAGGAGTAGAGACTTCATAGATCAGATTGCGAGTTTGTTTCTTTGCTTAAATTCACTAAAAAATGAGATATTATCGAATGTTTTGCTGCCAGAAAACATCAGACTGAATGGTTAGTGGAAGAAAACAGCTGGGTGCCTGTGTGCAGGGTGTAGTGGGTCATGCACAAGCGGGGTGTGAGCCCGGGCTGCAGATGTGGCAGGCAAGGCCTGACGGGAGAGGGATTGCTAAGGAGAACATCAGCCATTGCTGTCCTGATGGTCAGGAAGCTAGTTTGTTAGATACAGCACTAAACTTCTTAGCCTGGAAACGTGGGAGAGCATGAAATAAGCCTGGGTGGGAAGGGGGACGGACACGCCACATTACTTTTGAGGTGCTGATGGAGCAGTTACATGGAGACGTCTACCAAGTAGCTCGAGAAAAACTGCAGGGCTGGAGAATCTAGACTTTGTAGGCATTTCTGTGTAAGTAATAGATGAAATACCCATGAAAGAGGACAAAGAAATCACCCCACATCTCCACGGGCCAGGTGTAGATTGTTGTTGAGTATGCATCCCCAACCCTCCTGAGGGTATTCCCAGTTGTGTTGGCTCCCTAATGATAACCCTCTATCTGTTGATTTATCTAGAAAACAAACAACCCCCCCCAAATACTTACAGAAATAAATGTTCTAATACGTACTCTTGTTTCTAACAAGTCCAATTGGCTGGAATGCCTGTAATTTTGCTCGATAGCTACCTAAGGGAGTGACAGGTTAATCTTGTAACCAAGAAGTGGAGGAAGTGGTGAATACAGCTACGTGGAGGGGCCAATGAATAAACGGAAAGGGAGAGAATGAATTCAGGAAAAACTTCATCACGTTCCCACAGAAACCAGTGAAAAGTGAACAAGAGAGAGCCATTGGACGTGGGGACTGGGACCTGGCGACCGGGTTGTGTGTGTGTGTGTGTGTGTGTGTGTGTGTGTGTGTGTGTGTGAGAGGCAGAGTAGAAACAAGTTACAGGAACTTGAACAGGATCTCTCTATTCTATCCAAAGGATGGGACAGAGTTTGCTGTAGAAAATGAACCAAAAGGGAGAGAGAATGGGTGCTAAAGAAAAATGAGTAGCTGTGAGATGTACCTCTCTGGGGAATCTTCTAGGGAATTTGTAAGAAGATTAGCAGCATCAAATGAACACTAACTAGATTGATTTTGGACCAAGATGAAAGCAGAACAACTGTATGGCCATAAGAAATACATTAGTTTGGTGACCTTTTTCTCTGGTACAAGTCAAACTTTATTTTTAGTCTATATTTCATTTGTCTCCTCCTATTATCATACCTTTCCTTAGCTGGAACTGATTAACTTAATACATGTATTATGATACAGAATTAAACCTAAAAATAAGTAGCTCATTAGTACTTAGCAATCTGTGGTGTCATCAAACAAGAATTCTTTAAGAAAGAAAGAGGGGGAAGGCTTGAAAATCTTGAATAAATTTCAAACTTTGTGATTATAAAATTTTATTATGTCAAATTTAGGGTAAAATTTTAGTGTCGCTTGGTGCATATGAAAGAAATGAGAACCTTGGGCCCTGTTCCCTGAATGTCTGGGACGGCTCCACGAGTGTGTTCTTAGGAGCATACCATATTATTTTGATTCAAGTGCCAGAGGCTACACTTTGAGAAACACTGATCTAAGATTTCTAGAGAAAAATTTCAACTGGTTCTTGGTTACATGATTAACCTGTTACTCCCTTAGGTAGCTATCGAGCAAAATTACAGGCATTCCAGCCAATTGGACTTGTTAGAAACAAGAGTACATATTAGAACATTTATTTCTGTAAGTATTTGGGGGGGGGTTGTTTGTTTTCTAGATAAATCAACAGATAGAGGGTTATCATTAGGGAGCCAATACAATTGAGAATACCCTCAGGGGGGTTGGGGATGCATACTCAACAACAATCTACAGTTAACGAATGTCATGATTATTTGATGGATACTATTATAATATCGACTCAAGAGCAATTGCTCTAAAGCCTTATGGTATCTTTTTATTTCTATCTGTAATAAGGCTAAGTTTCACATGGTACATAAAAACATTATTGGAGCCATAAGATCAAAATTCAAGTCTTCCCTTCTGTGTGATTTTAGGGAATTTGCTAATCCATTGTAAGCTTCCATTTCTTTATCTGCAAAATGAGAAAGTCTTCAGAGCTGTCTGAAGAAGGGCTGAATGAGATATGTTGCGTGAACCCTGTTTTGAATGCTAATGGCATGGAAATCCAGTTTTCCTTCCCTGGTTGGAAAACAGAAATAGCAGGTGCATTCATAATATTAATAGGAATGACTTTAGATTTTTTTCCCCTAGAATTCTTCTCTCCACTCAACATTGGCCATTTTCCCCTCTTGACTTTTTACATGTACTTAAAATTTCACTTCAAATTTATTTCATTCTAACTTGCATTAAAACTAAGTTTTAGTATTTTCTTTCCCTCATCTACTACATTGTGTGGATTTTGATGGCAGGGCTCATACCTGTTTTGTATTTTATGCCATAATCAGCAAAGTGTCCTGTCCATTGTCAATGTTTTATAGCATTTTGTTCAATACATGAATGAACTGCTTTGTGAACACCTTCCTATATGCTGGTCTCCTCTATGTCACATGTATAGCAAGCATTTATTCAAAGGCTTAATATGTGTCACTTTGTGGGACTGTCACTAAAATGACAAAAATACCTGATTTCTTCAATGGTAGCCTAAAATACCAAAGATAAATATACCTATATAGAAAATAAAGATATCATAACCACATATGTTCCTGCAAAACAAGGGATTTAAAAAAACAATTTAATGCCATCTGTGGACAATCCTTGTAGGCTGATGTGTCTTTTTCTTGGTGTCTAGCCCTTTGTTCTTTCAGAAAATATATATTTAGTTTCTAGTGCAAGCCAGGTACCATTCAATATGTTGGGTATGTACTCATGAATAAGTCTCAAAACACAAATTCCAGATGAATAAAAAATGAATTATAAGTACAAAACCATAAAGCTAGAAGAATATGTAAAGATTGAGAGGAAGAAACCACACAACATCAATAGGTTTGACTACATAAAATCGAGAACTTCTATACTTTAAAATAAGAAATGCCAAAACACATTGAAACGAAAGTGAACAAAATGAGAATAATATTTACCTAATGATGACAAGGCTTTGAAATCTATGTACATAAAATTTTTGTATAAATTAACAACAAATAAATGGGTGAAGAGAACAATCAATCAATTAACAAAGGAAAAGACAGAAAAATTTAACCAGTATATGTTTGAAAAAAATGATTGACCTCACTACTGAGTAAAAAATAATTCAATTTAAATAATCTACCATTTTACCCCAGTGGTCTGGCAAAGATGTTTGTGTTTAATAATATTCCATATCGAAGAAGGTATGACGAGTTAGGCAGCCTGGTTGGCTGATTATTTCTGGGATAATTTGGCAATTTATAACAAAACCTTAAATCATTTAGGAATCTATCCTAAGGACATAATAATCAATGCACATGGTATTTATGTTTAAAGATAGTCTTCTCTACACTGACCACTGAAGTAAACAACATAAATGCTCAGCAATAAAGTTTTGACTAAAAAGAAAAAGGAAAAAACATAGAAAAAAAAATCAATAAAAGAACGGTTGCAAGCAGTAGTAAGTACTTCTAAGAACGTAACAGAGCGATTCTGGAGTATTTTAGATGGGCATAACTGAGAAGAGGTGAGATTTATCAACATTTTCAGGATCCAGTGCTAGAACATGATCAGCCTCTGCATAGCCGTTGGGAAGAGAGATTCTTGCAGCGCCGCAAATGTGGAACAGCATCAGCGAGGGCTGGAGGCGGCCACAGCAGAGAGCAGCGCCAGGCTGGGGTGCGGGACAGAGCAGGCCGAGAGCTCTGTGGGAGCCGGGCTTGTGGAGTCTTGTGGGTCATGGTGAGAAGTCGGGATTTTTTCTTGTGGCATTGATACTGTACGATTTTAATTAGAGATAAATCATCTGATACACATTTTAAAAGTCCCTTTGAATGCTGTAAGAATAACTTCTGGGAGATAAAGCAATAGTGGAAGCAAGCATTTTACTTTATGTAATCACCTACAGAAAAAGATCTTTGTGGCTGCAGCAGGGGTCTGTCATTTACTGGCTGAGTTACCAGTGAGTAATTTCACTTCTATTAATATTTATTCCTTTGTTTCCTTATCTGCAAAATGGATATAAAAGTACTGTATTTACCTCACAGAGTTGTTGTGGAGATTGAATGAACGAAGACGTAAAAAGTGCACAAAACTGCCTGGAATATTTTAAATGCTCAATAATTGCTAGATGTTTTTATTGGTGTCACAGGTATACATATATGCATTAACCTCAGTACCCAAATTAATTATGATTCTCAATTTCTATGATCATGTGCAGGCGTCAGGTATTTTACTTCTCCAACTCTGTTTCTCATTCATTTTTTTTTACTGCATTAATCAGTACAGATCGAGCTGTGCTATAGTCATGAATTTGCCCCATCCCAAATGTCTGCAGCTTAACACAAGGGCTTCTTTCTTCTCACATCACAGTTTGATGTGCATGTGGTCCTCGTCCACTTTTGTCACCTCACATTTGGAAATGACTGCTTTTAAGTTTGTCATCTCCGAGCAGTTGAGTAGTGAAGTGAAGATCTTACTTCAATGCTGAGTCATCCCTTTATTATTGTCAGTTCCTACGAGTTTATAGAAGTGTCTCATTTTCATCCATGAGGTCCACAGTATTTCAATGTTTTCAGCACATTAAAAAGTAAAAAGGTCTGTGAATCTTTGTGGAGGTTGGTGTCCAGGACCGGAGCCAGTCCACTGTAGAGTCCTAGGGGACTAGAGTCCTCTGGTGCAGTGTGACTTTGGGCAAGTCATTTAACCTTATTGAGATTCTTCATTATAGCTCTTTAGAAAAAAAATTTTATAGAAATGAAAAGTATTTTTATATTCTCCCACAAAAATGTACACAATGCCAATAAAATCATTTAAACTAATCGCTTTGGCCCCCTCTTTGTTCAACCATGAGGGATACTTGTGTTAGATTCTAGAGAGCTTTGTCCAGTCCAGCTGCTGATGGTCCCATCAAAGTGACTTTTGTCACTTGTTTTGAGAGGGAGTATCATTAATCTTTTCTGTTTCCCCCTCTCTCTTTTGGGCTCACTTCAATTAAATAGGCAGGGAGAAGAGAACATTGAACAACATTATAAAAATGTTAATTCCTAATGTCACTGACTAGCCCTTAATCACACTATTAGACACATGTTCTGAATTAATGATCCTGACCAGCGAGCAGCGAGACCAAGATTGACTTTGATGAATGCCTGCCATTACTTCCTGATATGGATGAGGTTGTTTTTCTTTCTGACTAAATGTCTCCTCAGAAATGAAATTCTATTTAGAGAAAATGGGTATATAAAATACTTTCTTTGGTTGACAGAAGCTTCTTTTCAAAAGCAGTATTTTGATGATTTGTATTTTGTTCCTAGGGTGAGGCATTTGCTGCAATCACTGGTAATTTCTTGGCCTTATGACTTTGGTGGCATCTCTCTCTACACTTATTTTTTAAGCCAACGATGTTTAACTACAATCAATGAAATAAAACCTGTTTAGTATGCGCAGAAGTCTCATTATTGCAAACAGTCACTTCCTAAAGACGTTGCGGTGGAATCAGATCCCTCCTCTGTGGCTCTCACCTGCACAGTCGCCTTCCCCGTGGAACCGTTTGCCGAAGTCCTCGGCACAAAGCCTCTCGTCAAATGCCACCACTCTCGTGAAACCTGTCCCTGGGCTCCTGGACAAAAGTCGTAGTTTCTCACTCTGGGCTGCTCTAGAATTTTGTTGGCTGCTGTGTTTGGACAGTAATCTCACTCTGACTTGCATTACTCTTAGCTGTGTACGTGGCCTTCTCCTAAATGTTATCAGCCCCTTTAGGGTAGCAAAAATCTACTAAAATTTGTATCAGTGATATATCACACCATGACCTTTACAGAGCATAGAATCAAGAAACCATTCAATGCATTGATAATATATATAATTTATACCATTTTACTTAATTATATTATTTTATGAATCATATATTATATATACATTTATAATTTATATGCAATATGTATATATAAATACATATACACACACACTCACAAAGCTTCCAATCTTTCCTCATTGTGTGGACGGAAGCTGTGAGAAAGGGGTACAAGATCTGGCTGAATCAGGTTGCAGTTGAGTGACCAGCCATGGGAGTAGTTTCTCCAAAGTTCTATGAAGAGTTTCTAACCGAAAATGTGGGTGGGTGGTATTGATACTTAAAGAGATGGGGCAGGACTCTCACCATTAAGGAAAACTGCTGTCTAACTTGCAGGGACATCAAAGCACCGTGTTCGAAGTGGGCAAAGATAGGCGTGGGAGTCAGGGTTACATTGCAGTAATTGGGACTGGGCTGGGACAGGACAGCGTGAACCCAGTGGGGTCTATATGCGGAGGGAAGAAGGGCAAGTGGAGACGGCATTGGGGTGATTTCCCGAGTGAATACGAAAGTGCATGCGATAACTGCTTACGTTTATGGGTGGGAAGTTAGAGAATTAGCTGGTCTGAAACAGAGTTTATGATTCCCTTTATTTTTCTCATCCAACTTTATGTCTCTTTATGTTCCAGACTATATTGCAAATGCCCTGAAGGTGCGGGCATCATCCATCTTTTGATATACTTCTTTATAATCCCTGTAGAAATTTGTTCATGTGATTGATATATAATTTGTATTTTGTCAGTTATTGTCACAATACTCCTATGTAGCCAGTTGCCAAAGCTCAGTGGCATGCACCATTCAATCCTTATTCTTGGGCTTACTCACCTGTGTGTTCACTGTCTGGGGCCGAGGCTGGAGAGGTCATGACCATCGAGAGCCTGTTCTCACGGTCATGGCAGAGAAGCTCTCAAGGACAGGTGGAAACAGGCATGCCTCTTGAGGTCTGGACTTGAACTGAACTACTGTCATTCTGCCCACATCCCGTGAGTCAAGGCAAGTAGCAAGACTAAGCCCAACGTCACTGGGACAGGGATGTCTCCTCCCCCCATGAACCCACTGTCATATTTATTTGCTGGTCAGTATAGACACGTTTGAAGTTGTAAGAGTAAAAAAATTAATGCTGAAACTCTTCCAGTTTGGCATATTGAGTTTACCAGAATCTAAGGCTATGAGTATATTTTACTTCTAAACTCAGAAGTAAAATAAAGGAAAACAATAACAGCAGTGACAACAACTTCTCAATATGGTAGCGCTGTCTCTGTACATTTATAGACCTTTCCAGCCGCATTCTGCTACTGTGTGGAATTTTGCTTGGGCTGTTCATAACAGCAAGAGGAGACCACATTGTCTTGGCCGTGGCTGTAGTTATCACCGGGAGTCTGTTGTGTCACTGTTTTCCGGGTTGTCAAGACTTTAATTTAAACTACTGCAAGATTGAAGAGGGTTGTCCAGTTTGAATTCTGTTCAACAGCTCATAGTGATTAAGCCATAAAATTCTGCAATTAACCTGTTTCATGAATTCTCCCGAATTTCCTACATTAGGAAAATCATAATTTGAACTAAACATGTACAAGTTGGGTTTGTGTTTATACTTTCTCTATAAAACATATATGTGTGTGTGTGTGTGTGTTTCTGTGTGTGTGTGCATATTTTTTCCTCTCCCTTTGAACCATTTCCCTGTATGCAGCATGTGCATATTCCACTTTAGGAAATCTTAGCGGCAGGATGGTGTGCTTGTGCACACAACTTTCTGTAGTGTTTTAAATTCAGATATAATACTTCTCTGAAACATTTCATAAAGGAGTTGATAAGGGCTCAAATCTCCGAGTTCACAAGTAAGGATGCAATATTACACTCCTTCTTCCTCCTCCTCCTCACCCTCTTCCTCCTCCTCTTCCTCTTCCTTCTCCTTTTTCTTTTTTCTTCTCTCTCACTCTCTTTCTCACATATACTGCCTCCCAGACTCCAATTCACTTCATAAGGCATTCTAGAATATACCATTTTATTTTTTATTTCTGTCTTCCTTTGGCTCAATTGTGAGAATTCTTTTGCAAGTTTATGTCACATCATCTTATTGAGGATAATTTGAAACCTAAGCACTGGTGGCTGACAGTCTAGATGGGAGGTACAGCGCACCCAGAAGTTACTGCAGTGGAGACAGGCATGGAGAAGGACTGCCGGTCTCCGAACTTCCCCTCCGCTCTGGTTAAGAGGGAGGGAGGCTCACTGTGTTGAAGTTCTCTTGCAAGAGGTTTTATGGGCAAACCTGAGGCTACATATACCTTCATTCAGTCTGCAATGCCAAGCGGTGAAATAATGGTTTTGCAAAATTTTCTACTTTAACTTATTTGTCAAATACCCTAGCTACTTTAAAATTGGGGAGAAATTCAGGCCCTAAAAAATGGGCATAAAAATACTGAAAGTAAAAGCTCAAAAAGGCATTGGACATTTGAAAAGAGGAAGCCAGCTATGAGGTGTAAACTGTCCCCTCAGGTTGCATGTCGTCTGCAACAGAGCCACAGCCACTCGCGGTTCTCTCCCTGAAACTTGGGGTGGGGAGAGCTGAGAAGGCCCCAGCACGCAGTGCTGACGTTACTTTCTGCTGTGGCACTGTTGTTGTGTGGGAACGTGTGATAGGTAAGAGATGTTTATTGATCAATTGTGTTGTCTTTGTTGTAGTGAATGTAATAAATTATCCATCACTTACAATTTTTTTAGTTATTTCTCATGACTTAAATTCACCCATATATATTTTGCTGGAAGGCCTTAAGTTTTTCAACCACGAATTATTTTCTCCCAAAGCAGAGTATAGTGGAATAACATGGAGGTTAAACCCAGAGACTCTTAGGCAAGAAGACTCGGAATCAAATCCTCATTCTGAACTTGCTAACAGTAGGGCCTCAAGGCACCTAATTAATCCTTCTCTGCCTCAGTTTCTTTATCTGTAAAATGGGAAATAATACCTACCTTGTAGGATTGAGATGATTACATAGGTGAATGTATGTGGAGCATTTCAGGGCACTAGCTGTAACCTAGTAGGCACTCACCGATGTTTCCTATTGTCGTTTTTATAAACCTCATGGTAAGTATGATTGATCTTTTTTTTTTTAAATAGTGTTTGGTATTTATTTTTAAATAGTATTTGGTATTAATAAAGGGCAAGTGATCACTTTCTATGATCACATATTCTGTGCATTCTAAGATAAGTATTTTCTTAGGAGGTTATTTAAATAGTATAATACATAAGTAATCTGAATTTTCCCAGATCTTGTTTGTGTGCATGAGATCACGTGATGATAATATTTCCAAATGCTTAGAAGTAATGCAAAGTATTACAGTAATCCCTTTCTGTATCATGCATAGAAAGGGGCTTGCCACTTCTGCAAGGCCTCTGAGGCTGCTACTGAGAGCTCCTGGTGGGATCTCCCAGGGGGTCTCGGTCCTCCCTTCCTTTGTGGGAGTCCTTGCGGTGCACAGCTGCTGGGATGGTGCATGAAAAACTGCTGCCGTGCCAAAGGGTTGGCCTCTACAGTCCGCAGAGCACAGTGCCTCACGCAGATGTTACTTTCACGGTGGAGACACCTGTGTTGCACCTGTGGGGTGCACAGAGTTGCTCCCCATTCTGCTTCTTGTCAAAATAGACTAGCTTCTTGGTTGTCAAAACAAAACTGTTACCCTCCTCGCCCTGAGCCTACCACATTTCATCGAGTTCTTTGTTTATTAGAAGCATCTGAAGAGGTATATATCTGCATTAATAACCCCATTTCATAGAAGAAATTGAGATTTCAGAGGTGTAAAGTATTGATCCATTAAGTGATGCCAAGTGTCTGCTCAGCTGTGTGGTGGACACATGCCCTATTCGGGGCTGCCCGTCAACTTTCGAACAGCATTTCTGTGTCAGAGAAGATTCATGTTGTGAGTCCTGCTGCTACAGCGAAGAAGGCAGAATCCAAATCCCCAAGCTCCCTTGCAGCTGGGACTCAGGCAGGCAACTCGGGCTTCACCCATCAGCCCCGCTGTGAGAAGCCCTGACTGGGAAGAGAGCACCAGGAGGCAGGTGACACTTGCGGTTGCTATTCTGTGAATGCAGGGGCCACAGAAACCTCTCTTGATGGTGACAGGCTTGCTGGCCTGAGCCTCGGAGGGAAGAGGTCGTGGGGCAGGCAGCACATTGCTGAGTCGATCTCTCCGCGCCTGACATTCGGGGGCAGCCAAGCAGGCAGGGGTCCCCCGCTGGGCCAGTTCTGCACATGGTCACGCTTAATCTCAAATCCATTTCTTTTATGTTCATGATTTGGTGTAGGCTCAATGTCTTCCTAATAAATACGCTTTGCCTTGGAACTATCAGAGTGAATTCTTGGCTTCTGACCAAGAACCTGATCAATCTATTTTACCTGTTTTCTACTACCTATTTGTTTTTTTCTGTTAACCTTCCTATTAGAATTTCAGCAACGTTTTGAAAACTGCAGTTTAAAAACCTGTGTCTGTAGATTCTAGAAAATGCCCCGATTTCCTCTTAGGCCTTGTCATAGCTTCCGTTTCCTTTGTCTGTGATGCTCCTGTCCATGTGGCCACATGTGACTTGCCCCTGCCTTTACGACTGGGGGGTGTATCTCTGCATCGAGACCGCCCGGACCAGCACAATGTAAAATTGCATCGCGTCCTTCTGCAGAGCACACTCCATCCCCTGGCCTGCTGTATTTCCCCATACCTCTCATTCCTTTCCAAATACTAAATTATTTGATTATTATTATTGTCTATTTCTCCCAATTACAGCATAAACTCAGGGAGGGCATGTTTTGTCTGTTTCTTTGTTTTGCTTTGTTTTGTGAAGTGATTTATCCCAAGTGCCTAGAACAGTGCTTGAAATATTATCCTTAGTAAATTTGTTAGATAAATGTATATTTTAAAAATCCAATATTTATAATCATTCTTTGTTCTTTCACTTTTGAAAGAACTTTCTGTAGGGAGAAATAAAAATGCAATTTGTACCATGGCCCAGATGGGTAGCTAAGGTGTGGTTTTTCTTCCAGACTATCCAGTTAGAGTCAAGAATTAAGGGAAATCAAGCCCCTATTTGATCCTGAGTTTCCTCGTTTGCTGTGAACACCCCAGTATGCCACAGGGACAGAGACACAAGGATGGGACATCTGAGAGGAAAAGTTAGCAATTGCCCTCCTGCTTTCATACACACACACACACACACACACACACACACACATTTTGTTCTCTCTCCTTTTTTCCTTTCTTTCTTTCTCCTTGTTTGTTGACAATCAGTTAAAAGTATTTTCAACATTTATTTTTTTATTTCAAAATATTTAGGGGTTACAAATGTTTTTGTCACATGGATATCTTTTATAATGCTCGAGTTGAGACTTTTAGTGTGCCCATCGCCCATCACCCAAATAGTCCTCATTGTACCTGGCAGGTAGATTTTCACCCCTCCCCTCCTCGCCCCCTTCTTGATTCACAATGTCCTTTATATCTCTTTGTGCCCGCGTGTGCCCACTGTTTAGCTCCCAATAATTACAGAGTACACGTGGTGCTTGTTTTTCCATTCCTGAGATACTTCCCTTATAATAATGGTCTCCAGTTCCATCCAAGTAGCCACAAAAGACATCATTTCATTCATTTTTATGGCTGAGTGGTAATACATGATACGTGTGTATGAGGGTGTGTGTGTGTGTACATATATACACACACACATACATACATATATACATATACATATACAAATATACATATAACATTTTTTTAACTGATTCACAAATTGATAGACACTCAAACTTTAAACTATTAATAATTGGCAGACATTAGGAGGGGAGCACCAAGAGGTCCAAGCGGTAGAAGACACTGATGGATTCAAAACAAAAGAAAGTCTTGGATTGCTACTGGGAATTCCAGGGGCTTAAAACACTAGATAGAAGTTTGTAAAGCTACTGGAAGCAACATATCCACCAGAAGTCATATACAAATTGGTTGTTCTAAACTTAAACCATTAATAATGAAGCCATTATTATGCTTACCACCTTGGGGTAGTTGACAAATGAAATAACTCGTGATGATGTGGAACTTGACTCTGTGGTCTGGGTTCTAGATTCTGGGATGAGAGGCCCAGGCTGCTGGAGAGCGAGAGAGGTCAAGAGTTATCCTTTCATTCTTGGGCCCAAGGCCGACATTGGCAAATATATTCAAATACAAAATGATTTATCTTTGTGCTGACTGGACTACACACTGGGTTGATAAGCTGACTCCAGTTCAGAAAGTACCATATGCTCTAAACCAACCTGTTAGCCCTCTAGGCCACCAAAGTGTGACTTACCGGAGCAGAGATTTAGGAAGAAAACAATTCATGTGAAGTATTTTACAATAATTTATAGATATTTGAATCTAGGGGAAATGAATTCATACCATTTATAATTATTCTTGAAAAGAAGACACTGGTTAACAGACATCCCTAACTGGGATTCTAGCTTAGAAGATAATGAAAGGGATTGAACTATTTTAGCAGCAGAGTGCAGGGTGCTATGTGGGGTGAGTCAGTCTGTCAGGTGGTCAGCTCTGTGAAACGGCACCCCTGAGATGCTTCTGCTGCTCATAGGACCTTTCCTACGTTTTCCTCATGACAGCAGACAAGGGGTGGGAACCCGTGGCCCTCCAGATCCCCAAGTGCAGCCCTTCAACTGGATCCAAAATTTGGATCCAATCAAAAGGCCACACTCAAGGACCCAGAAGGGCACATGTGGCCCCGAGGCTGCAGGAAACCTATCTCTGACTTCCATGGGAACATTAGCAGTGGGGGAAATTCAGAAAAAGTTGTTGCTGTTTGTATAGAGAGAATATTTGTAAATTATATGTTTGTACATAGGGATTTACATGTAAACTAACATCTTGATTAGGCAAAGTTCCAACAGGAAAGCATCCTCAAATATTATTGTTCTACTTTAAAATTGTGAATGATAAAAATGGACCTTAATAAATATTTCTTTCACTTTTTTAAATAAGCACATTTTAAGCACCTAAACTGAAATACGACAATAATGACCAAAGGGAAGCCAGGCCTCACGCCCTTCAACCGAATGTTGAAGCACCTCTATCTCTAGCTACACCCCTGCATATGGTATCGCCTCCTGAATGATAATTCTAAGCTGTTTAAATGTTCTCAAACATAAAAGAAAATCTAGCAAATTTCACGAAATCAAACTTGTAAAGAAAAATATTGACAAGAACAGGACTCAAACATGGTTTTCTGTTGCGTGTAGAGACTGGGAGTCAAGGCTGCACGCCAGCTCCCTGTGGTTAAACACAGCCTACACGAGGGCTTGTCGGCCCACACACTACTAGCCTTCACGATGTTGTTATTTTTTTCCTCATATGTTTGAACTTGGAATTTATGACTGCTGTTAAAAAAAACAGCAGAAGGTATGGCAACCCCGGGACTAGTCTTTTCATGACAAAAATGAGCGGCAGGTAGGTGAGGACGGCCCTCCCTGCTGAGCGAGCTCTCCCCTGCACCGGAGTCGCCATTCGCCTCATCACCCACCAGACGCTGAGGACAAAGGTCGGGCTAATCTTGGCCCTGGTGCCGTCGTTTTCTCTTTAATAGTTTTAAAATGAAATTATTATTTTAAAATCCATATATGAAATTTTATTTTTGGTCTAAAATCTGGCCCAGTTTACTCAGTTGTGACACTGGCCTGATCTGGTAAGAATTCGAGTTTGTGACTCTGCCTGTGAACGTTGTCATTAATCGACATTTGACCATAAAATACTTCAGTGAAAATGTTTATATGTACATACGTGTGTATGAATGTAAATATCGATATAAACAGAGAGAGAGAGAGAGAGAAAGAGCAAAAGTGGGAGGGAGGGAGGAAGAAAGGAACAAAGGAAAGACGGAAGATGGATCATGTACGTTTTTTGAGACATCTTCATCTCAGTTTCTGTGACACCCCCTGTGTCACTTTAGGCTTGTGCCACCCTGACCTGTGAAACGTCTTGTCTTTCAGATGGAGCACCATTTACCTGGTGGATCGGCCGGTCCAGTGAAAGACACCCGTACTGGGGAGGGTCCCCTCCTGGGGTCCAGCAGTGTGAATGTGGCCTGGATGAGAGCTGCCTGGACATTCGACACTTTTGCAACTGTGACGCTGACAAGGACGAATGGTAATGAGAATCATGATCTTTCTGCAGTTGCGGAAGCAGCACATTAATCAATGCATAAAATTTTCCCAAAGAGAGAAGGACATGGATGAGAAATTCAATATGAACTAGAGTTCCCTAATGGTTGTGATTTTTTTTTTTAAGTTTGAATATGGCGAGATACAGGTTATTTTTAGCGCTATTACTGATGTTTGTAACATAAAAGTCACGTGGTTACAATGTCAACTCCTTATATTCTGAACCTTTCATTTCAGACGAAGGAATGGAATGTAATATTGAACTTTGCCATTGAGTCAGGCCTTCTGTGATGTGCGGAGCGTAGGTTTTGGGGGCAAGAGTGAGGGAGGTAGGGATGTGTGGTCATGCAGACTGTTTCTCCGTGCTCTAGCTGTGTTCTAGGCACCAGCCTTCCCCTTTGCTGCCAATAAAAATATAGCAAAGAGAATTTGTATTTGTTGAGCATCTGCTTAATCCTCACAGCAACCTACAAATTCCACACAAACTTCTCACTTTCGCATATTAAGGCTGAGAAATGTCCATTACAGAAAAATCAAATAATTTTCCCAAGGTCACAGATGTCTGGCAAGTGACATATCCGGAATTTGAACTCAGGTGTATCTGGGGCCAGAACTTCTCTTACTCTCCTAACCAGCTTACTCCTGTAAAATGAAGTTCAGTTTGGAGTTTCCTGCCCATCACGTTTACTTCCCCATGTCCTCCACACAAACTGCTTGTTTTTCACTGTGTTGGTTATGAAAACACACACAGAACATTTCCAAATACACGTTTGCTTTGACTGAACTTAAGGATTCTTTGGTTGTGGCTTAGGCCATTTTACTTGTTTCATCAAATGCTGCTCAATTATAATTAAGAATTCTTACATCAGGCTGGTCTCATCCCAGTTAAAATTTCTTTTAAGTGTTTTTCTTTCACTGTTCAAATGAAATGGAAGATTGAGTCAAAGCCTCAGTTCTGCGAGGAAAGGACTGAGTCTTTGGCTGCATTGGGTGCCAGGCCAGTGGACCCCCACTTCAGAGCACTGCAGGGCTGTGTGGGCTCCAGGGCAAGTTGCTGTGGTGCCTTCCCCCAACCCCAGACTCTTCGTGCATACGGGAGATGGCAGATGCCGTGGACTGGAGGTAGAATGGACTTGTGCATTCTTTGAGCCCCCACCTTACTCTGCAGTGAATTCCACTGCAGCACTGTGTTTGCCTACAAACCAAATATACTTGTATCCAGGGTGGAGACTGTGTCTTTTTAAACATGATATCCCTGAAGACCTGCTCCTGGTGCTGTAGACGTTTGGTGATGATTAGTTGAACAGATGAGTTCAGAAAACCGTTGAAGAGCAGGAATTATCATAAAATGGCATCTACGAGCTTGGGAGATACGTGTGGAAGTGTTGGATGGTTGTGTTGCCAGGAAAACATATTCAAATCCTCCTCTCCCAGCCGCTTAGATTCACTCACTTCTTTGATTTATAAGGTCACATTCACTGTGCATGATGTTAGACACTATTTACAGATTCATAGACTTGAATGGAAACCTGTTCCCCTCATTGCCTATGATCGGAGAAGTGGATACAGGAGGCAGAACGCAAAGTTGAAAGTTGCTGAAGGGGACGTGTTTCCCCTCGTTGCCCTGGACCCTGACTCTTTCCTTAGCTGGATTCCTGATCGCCGCCCACTGTCTCTTTCCTGCGGTGCAGCCCTTTCTTTGCAGGGTGTGTGCCTACTGCCTCAGTGCCCCTCTTCTGGGGAACAGCTGCCCAGGGATTAATTCGCTGCCCACCGGGTGTCAGGGGGAGGGAGAGTAGCATCACATCACTTAGACATGTTGCGCTACATCCCTTCTCTGGAACTTTCCACTGGTCATCTCGTCCACTCAGCTTCCAGCCTCTCTCTCCTTTGACCTGTTCATGAGGTCCCTGCCCTCTGAACCCCCACGTGCTGATTTCACTGCGTCATGCAGGCGTGCTCAAAAGGACGCTTCGAAACATCCTTCCCTTCACCTTCATAAGATAGTGCATGTTCCATGAGCCTTTCCATGTCCTTTAGAGCCAGGGAAGGATCCCTATCCAGTGCCACTTTCTGTGGCAAGCGACCTCTATTAGGGCATCAGAATTTAGTATTAGATAAATGTGTTGTTCAACAACCAACCTTCCAAAGGTCAAGAGAAAAGAACTGAACCTTCCTGGTAAGGCTGCCTGCTTCCCCCGTGGCTGTCCCAGCATCGCATGTTGAGCACCTTGGGGCAAAGCCCAGGTGAGAAGCAACCGGAAGGTTCCTTCTATCATTCTCATGAGGGAGAAGAGACTGAGATTCTGATTTAACTCTTCTGGGTTTCGTTCACTGTCTTAGCACAAGTCATACCCTATGATAAATGGTTTTGTAAAATAATTTGTTATAGAAGCAACTGTATGTACTACTCCACCTGACATTTAATCACTTCTCACTGATTTGCTGAGTGCCTACTCTGTGCCAGACACAGTCTGCTGTGCAGACAAAGTCAAGGGCACGGCAGTCTCTGCCCTTGAGGAACTCTCAGAACAGTGGGGAAGAAAAAGGTAGTTAATAATAAATGAATCAGTGTGATGAGTTTGGTGACAGAGATAAGTGCAGGTATGCCTGGACCTGGAGTAGAAATGGTCTGAGAAAGTTAGATTGTAAAGAAAAGTAAAGTTTTGAAGACCCATAAGAAGTAGCTAAAGAAATAAACAAGTTAGTGTACTACAGGTAGGAGGAACCTTTGTGTTTAGACAGGAAAATGTAAAAAAAAAAAAAAAAATCACCAATTCTCCAAAAAATGAGTATATTGGTGTGGCTGTTGCACAGTTCTCATGTGGGGAATTCACAGGAGACAAAGGCAGGGAGGAAGGGAAAATCCAGACCTTAGAGCTCCTTGTAGGTGAAATAGCAATTAGCTAGCTTTGCCCATACAAGGACTATGGACACTCAATATACAGACATGAGACCTGGCCGATCCTTGTAGAAATGCATTCATTATTTACCTATCCCACTCTATTATTTACTGTAGAAAGGAAAAGTATTAATACGAAAGCTGACACAATCGTGAAATAGTCAGTAATGTTCAACATAGTTTCAACCTCTTTCTTGGCTGACATACGGTCAAGCTGGCTTTTCACACGTTTCAGACTTTTGTTTTAGACCACTGTGTTTCATATCACTGGCGTTCTGAGTGATCCTGAGAACTTCAGATTCATTTGCCTTGTAAGGTCCCTCAAGTTTCTGCTCTTGTAAAGTTAATCAGAAAACTGACTTGGGCTGGTGTAGCACCTAGTGGATAGCAGTTTACTATATTACAACTCCTAGACGGTGTTGTCACTTAAAAATGTCTTTTATATCCTGAAGTGTTCTTAGTATTTTATATACTATCATCTAATATTAACTTCTCATATTAACAACTCCTGAGGTTGGTTTTACTACCTTTTTCCCCAGAAAAAGAAACTGAGGACCTGAGTGACAAGTGGCTTGGTTAAGTTCACCTGACTAGGGGGTAGAGTTAAGATTCCAGCTGAACCCACAGGTGCTCCTGTTGACTCCATGGAGGAGCTGCTAATGTTGGGATCGTGGATTGTGAGGACGGTGGAGAGAGCATCCGGGGTCCCTGAACTCACATCGGTGTACACGTGCTGCTCAGGCTGAGTCTGGCTGCTCACTTTGGCACCTTCCAAGCCTCTGGTGACTGATATATTTTTTTTTTTTTTCTGTTTTAATAAACCTCTGTAACTGAATAACCTAATATTTTATATTTCAATGAGACCTAAATAAATGAGGAAAATGAGTGTGTGTTTTAGGAGTGGGTGACAGTGAGGCAGCTCAGGAGATGACGATTGGTGGGGAGAGAAGAAAGAAATCACTCAATGAACCTCAAAAGCACCTTTCCTTCTTAGAGTGAAAGGAAGCCCCAACTAGACGTCTGAATGAGGTGTACTGTAGCAGCGGTCCCCAACCTTTTTGGCATCAGGGACTGGTTTCATGGAAGACAATTTTTCCAGGGACCAGGGGCAGGAGGAGGGTAGGCGGAGCGCGGGTGGTGATGCGAGCGATGGGGAGTGGCTGCGAATACAGATGAAGCTTCACTCCACAGCCAAATGCTCACCTCGCCTCCTGTTGCGCAGCCCAGTCCCTAATAGGATGGCGGCGGGGTGGGGATCGCAGTGCTATAGAGCTGATTTCTCAGAGGTTTCTATCTTAGCCAAAGTACTAAATAGGAAGAAAAAAAGAAGGGAGGGAAAGAGAGAGGGAGGGAGGGAGGAAGGAAGAAGGAAGGAAGAAAGGAAGGAAGGAAGGAGTTAGAATAATAATTTTACAGTTGGTGACTGTTTGGAAGGAACTTCTCTTCAACTTAGTCACGCAGTCTGTAGACATCCTCCCAGATGGGTGGCTTGGTGTCTGATGCAGCTCCTGTAGACTGACGGACTGTTGAGAGCAAAAAAGGAATCCAGCCACAGCTGCAGGCTGCAGCCTCTGTGACAGCACGGAGGGGTCCTGGCTGTGTGGGAGGTGGAGGAACAGTGACCCAGGAAGAGGGGTCAGAGACAGCTGGGCAGCATGTTGGAGAAGGCAGGGGACCCACAGTGTCCCTGTCAGTCATGACCCATGTCCCAGGTGAGGAGTTTTCTCATCCAAACAACCAGGTTGAACAACAATGAAGCTCTCTTGCTTAACAGTAGACCACTGTTTTTTTTTATTTTAGAAGAAAGTCCAGAAGTTTTTCATTTTTAGTAACTCTGTTCTTTGCCTCCTGCCCTTAGTGTACCCTTCTGTGAATTGATAGGGCAAAAATAGAAATAGAAGATGATGTTGGGTTTCAATTCCGGTCATCTGATAATCCAAAAAAAGGAAATCTATTGTTCTTTTTCTTAAAGAGCAGAATATTTTTAGGAGATGTCCTTTTCTTTCTTTCTTTTTTTTTTTTTTTTTTTTTTTTTTGGTATATGGAATCATGGAGCTTGAAGCCACTCTTTAGCCCTTTATTCTGCCAAAGAAATTATTTAGTAAATGTTGCTGGATTTGTGAATGAAGGATGGATGAATGACTTTTGTTGAACGTATTTTTATCTCTCTGTCCCTCTGTCCTTAGGTAGGTCAGGCCACAGCCATTCTAGGAATAAGAGGTATTTACTTCATTGTTAGCCATTACCCTTCTTTGACAATCTCACAAGAAATATTTACCTAAGTTTAACCTAAATGCCTTTTGCTGCAGATTGATTTTCTCCTGGTATCAAAAGTAATCATTTGTCCTTCTGGGCCTGGCTTATTTCACGTTAACGTGGCACACTCCAGATTCCTTCATGTTGTCACAGGTGACAGGGCTTTCTTATTTTTTCAAGTTTGAGTAGTATTTCATCGTGTGCGTAGACCACATTTTCTTTATCCACCTATCCACTGATGAACACTGAGCTTGTTTCCATGTGAAGTGATAGCTATGTTAACTAGCTTGATTTAGCCATTCCACAATTTATGCATATGTCAAAACATCATGTCGTACACTATAAATATATACAATTTTTGTTGTTCAATTAAAAATAAGCTAATTTTGAAAAAGTAGTTAAAAGTGACCATCCTGCTCTGAAAGTTATCTTTTTATACTATATTTTCCTTCCAAATGAACTTGTCTCTTTGTAAATGAGTGTCCAATCCAGTCCCCAGGACATTGTCCTTCCTGAAGGCCCCTCATTCCCCTCCCACGAGGCTGACTGAGATGACACTGCATGCATCCGAGGGCTTCAGGGTTTTGTGTTTGCGCACCCAGGTCATTCTTTGATCTCTCAGATCTCCTGCGATCTCCCTAAAGTCTTCACCTTTGAGTTTCTCAGTCTCAGTGCAGCTGGGGTGCCTCATACCAGACAGCATCCTGAGACCAGGCTGCAATCCCCAGTCCTGAGAGAGAAAATAGGATCACCTCAGGGCACACCAACGTTCTATTTCTTATAAAAAAAATAAATCACACCATCTCTGTTGATTGAATTTTATTATTCATGAATCTGTTTATGATTTATTCTACTTCTTTTGAGTTTTGGAAGTGCCTTTCCTCCATGTAGGCAGGAATTAGGAGGGTTTATTTGGGTTTTTACTCGCTTAGTCCCTGAATCCCTACTTGCATCTTGCAACAGAATCAGGGCCTCTTGTGTTGGAAGAAGTACGCTGGGCAGGTGGTGGGCCCTCCATGCCTTAACTGCTGAGTGACAGAATGAATGAATGAAGGGAGAGAGGTATTTCCTGCCCACCACCCCCATCTTCTCTTCCTGGCCAAATATGCCTTCCACTTGCCTGTTGTTGGCTGCTGTTTTAGTCATTGAATTTTCCCTTAAAGGATACATTCTGGGGTAACTTGATACTGGCTTTGTTACATTAATGTTCCCATGATGGGGTTTCAGATTTACTTTTTGAAACGATGTTTTGCGGTATATCAGAGTGGAAAGAATATAAAGGCATTGCACAATCAAGAGAAGAAGAAAAAATGTGAAAATATGGAAAGGAACTTGCAACCAGAGGTTGAAAATTCAAAACCCAAATATCACATCATTATTTTGTGGAATTCTAGATGAGGTAAAATAGTTGCTATTTTGCCAAGGGTAACATTAAAGAAGGCTTTTACTTTGGTCTTTCTTTTTATTTAATGATGCCAACATCCTGTTATCTATTGGGGGATAATATCTAATACGAACTGTTTGATAAGTTGTTCTGGAAAAAAAAATAGCTATGAAACACTCCCTTTGTATGCTTGTAGCAAACAGTTAAAACACGGGCTGAGGTTTCTACTACATCAGTTATCTGTCAAGCTCTGCAAACACACTATGGCTAAATTGTCTTGAAGCCTCATTATTTGAGCAATTGCAAAGTTGTGTCTGAAATAGAATTCAAAGTCAATATTGAGATTAAGTTTTGCATTTATATAGCATGTTTTCTACAAAATTTTGATTTAAAGTTTTATTGTACATAAAACATTGTCATTTTACTTAAAAATGCAATCAGACTTTGGCTTCTATTTTGATTCGCTGACTTATCGCAAAGTTCACAGAGTTGACTCCCTCACGGCAGCTTACTCAGACCCAAACCAGTTAGATGCACTGCTCGCCTCTGTGTCTTCTCTGTGTGTCTGATCACAATGGCCAGCTCTGGTTCACCGAATTTTTAATAATGCATAATTGGGATTATTTTTCTGATTTTTTTTTGTTTTATGGGCTTCTTTTATTATGAAAGAAATATAATAACCTTATCATATTCAAATATATCAGAAGTATTTAAATAAAAAAATAGAAGCTCGCACCTTACTTTCACTTTAAAGTACTTACTTCCACCCCATGTGCAAAATCTTACTCCTAGATAATAGGTGGCTGTGTAGGGTTTTTCTACATATAAATATCTCCCTATGCATATAACATATTAATAAATATATATTTGTTCGGTTGTTAGCAAATGTAAGATAAAAATTAAACATATAAATCGGTAGCTTGCTTTTTCCAAATAAAATATATCTTGGAGGTCTTTCTCTTGGCATTGCCAAACAAGCATGAAAAAGAATACACTCCGGCCATTTTAATGGCTGTACAGTATTCCATAGCCTGGTCATATCATTGCTTATATTACCACTCCCAAGCATTTGGTCTGTAATTGATTTGTCACTACGAGAAACAATGCTGCAATGAAAATTGTTGAGTCCTGATTTATCCCCTTTTCCACTGTCAAATGAATATGTGTAGTGAGTAGAATCCCAGCTTAGAATTGCTAGATGATGCGCTTTTTGACTTCGATAGATATGGCCAGATTGCTGGACGGACTTGAGTCTTCATGCAGAACACAGGGGAATCAGTTCATGATCGGCTGTCCTGACCTGTGGGGTGAAGTGATCCTCCCCCTGAGGAGATAGATTTACCACGGGGATATTTAGAACTTGCCAAAGTCAGAACACAGCCACATAGGAAGAAATTTGTTCTAACTCTTTTTAATCAGAATTTGCTGGACCCTTAGCCAGGTATGGCTGAAGGGGACAGCCCCGACTGGCCGGGACTTTGGTGATGTGATGTTCTTCCTCACTCTCCTCTCTGCCTCTGTCATTTCCACCCCGCCTGGGGCTGCTTCTGCAGTCCACTATGATGCTCTTGGTGAATTAGAAATAAATACTGATGTCTGCATTTTTTTTCTTCAAAGCATAGTGTCTTTGTCATGTAGAAGAAGAAGAAATAATTCTATCTCCTTTGCACATCTGCCTTATAGGTATTTGGTGAAAATGTCATGAGCTAATTCATGTAATACACTTAGAACACACAAATTGTAGCAATTTTTGCTAGCAGCATTGTCATTTTCTGGATGTAAAATGTAATGAATCTCTAAGAAATATTTTATTATGTAATGGAAAGAACAAATCCTGGATTTGTCGCTGTTAACTATAGAGTCTAAATCACTTAGCCTCTCTGAGCTTCAGGTTCCTTTTTTAAAAAAGAGGAGGAAATATCTATCTCCGGGGAGTACTGGCTGAGTTAGCAATAATTTGTGCATCTAGCAGATGTGGCATGGAGTCAGTTCGCAAAGATTTATAAGTCATCTTTTTATTTTTATTTTTTCTATTTTCACAGTATCTTACACAATAAGGGACAGCATTGATTGATAGAAGTTAAACTCAAATCTAAGAAAAGTATTCGTATACATATGCAATTAAATGAATAACACAACAGAAATAATTGCGTGCCAGCACAAAGTTCATTCAATCCTCAAACTGTGGGTGGAGTAAGGAAGTAATGCCGAGGTTCCTTCTGCCCCAGACAGGGCTGCCCTCGGAAAGTTTTCCTAGTAAAACTCACCTGTAAAGGATGGAACTACCATGAGTAGAAATAAACCCAGAGATTGTTTGTAAATGTGCAACTGAAGAGTTTGTGGACTTCCAGAACTCCTGCCAAGGTGACCCAGGTGTGATCTCAGGGAATGCAGGGCTGGAAAATGATTGCAAATTAGTAAACTGAAACCTAATCAATTGAATTGTATCTCGTGTGGAGAAAGCCTGTGTGCACAGAATAGGGATGGTCATCCTAAGAGGCGCCAAGGACAGCTCAAGGACTGAGGGCCTGGTGTTGTCATTCCAGCTCCGTCCAGAGGAGACGTACACTAAATGTGAGAAACACCAGCTTCCATTCATGAGAGAGCTGCTCTCTGTAGGTGTGAGACCCGTGTTGGAGCACAGCAGACATTGGTGGGTACAGGCAAATGCTTCGGGGTCTAAATATGGGTTCAAATCCCAGCCTTTTTATTTGCAAATGATGCACCCTGAGAACTTTTGTCACCTCTCTGAACCTCAATTTTCTCTCTTGTACAATGCAGGTCATTATTATAACATCATCATTTCAGGATTAAATAATATCATGTGTGAAAGTATGCTCCAGTGGCCAGGAAAAGGCAAGTGGCAACCACCACACTTAGCTCAAGAGATGTGAGGTGCTCAGCTGAATCCCAAAACCATAATACATTCTAAGAATAGCAGCCTCAAACTCTAGGAGAGCCTCTATCTTGCAGATCATTTTCTTTAGAAAGATCTCTCTGTAAAAGGCGAGTGTGGTTTTCAACAGAATTTTATTGTCCATTCTACTGTGTTACATATTTTGGAGTTTGGACTTTACCTGTAAGAGATAGAGACCTCTTAAAAGGTTTCAAGCAATACCATATGAATCACAGTTCCCATTTTGTTTCTTGCAGTAATAAGAAGAATGAGGGGAAGGGAGAGAATGGGGAGATTAGAAGTGGGGAGCCAGCTAAGGTGACCATCCCCGAGGCCTAGGCAGGGACTGTGAGGTCTCAAAATAAAACCAAGGCTAGAACGGGGAGGAAAAGGCCATTAAATGAGAGAAAAAGAGGTGAAATTAGTGGACGTTGTTAATCAAGAACAAGAGAGGAAGTAAGGTAGAAGGGGAGAGAGGAAGACCTGCACGTTTATGGCCTCAGCAAGTGAGTATGTAGGGCAGGTCATTCTTAGAGGTGAGTAATAAGGCAGGCAGGAAAGCTGACCCATGGGACAATGACTAGTGGAGGAGATTTGAGCATATTAGTTTAAGGTGCATGTTGGCTTCCAAAGGAGATGTTTAGCAAGCAGTTGAATAAATACATATTCATAGAAAAAGTGTGTGTGTGTGTGTGTGTGTGTGTGTGTGTGAGGAAAAAAGGCAGATGTAAAATGTAAAATGCTATAACACAGTGAGGTAACTTAGCAGCTGGCATGTTCTGTGGAAATTAGCAAGTTAGTGAGGGAAGTCTCCCTGGAGTGAAAGAGGAAAAGGCTGATTGTTGTAGGTTGAAGATGAAAAGGGAACAGAGGAAGATGAGATAAAAGAGAGAATGCAGACAATTATCTAAAGAGAAAGGAGAAAGAGAAGTAACTAGATTGAGAGGTAGGGCTGAGGATGCCTAAAGCATGCAAGCAGAAAGGCAGAATTTGCAGTTGCAGGAGAAAGCGCCCTGAAAAAGCAGGAAAAAATGGGATTCAAAACAGAGGATGAACCATTAGCCATGGGCAAGGGAGGATCCTCAACCACGAGGAAGGGAGTCACAGTGGGTACAGATGGTCTAACTTTGTGGATACCCTTGCCATATTGCTGATTAATGTTGAGCTTATTTTCTATGTAATATCTACCCATTTTCCATTGGGGAAAACAATAATTATACACACACAAGACAACAAATGAATAAATGTCAGAGTGAATTGTATGCAAAAAGTGAAATTAGGACAGAGAAGGAAGGGAGAATGTAGACCATTTGAGGACATTTTTGAGTAGGAATCAGATTTGAGTTTTGTGAAATTTGGAGAGTTGGACAATATAAACAGTTGATCTGTTCCAGAGAATGAGAGAGAGATATTTGGGATTCATCCAGATCTAAGTGTTATTGAATCATGAATGTGCTATGCAATCTGATAGCTTTGACTTGTAATCTACTTCTTTCCTTAGTTGGACTGATAGCAATCTAGAAAGGTATATATTTATGGCACTACTGATTGCTTCTTTCTTCATATCCAGGACATGCTCAACAAATTATGCCTCCAAAAATCTTCATCAGTGTTAGTATTTTTTAAATCAATTTTACACCTATAAAATCTTCAGAACCATTTTAATTTCTTAATAACAAAGTAACATTGAGTATACCTTGTCTGTGTTATGCCAACAACTGATTTTGTGTTCTCACGTCTATTTTGAAAAGCCCTCTGGTTTCAGGTTTCTGGAGTATTTATAGAAAAAAATGTAGTTTCTCAAAATATGAAATATATACTTAAAGTGTCTTTCCTCCCTCTTCATGTTTCTTACACTAGGAACTGAAAACAGAATTCCAGATATGATCTGGTCAGTGTTGAACACGGTGGGATGGATATTATCCTGGTATAGACCCTGTAATGTTTGACCACAGTGGGTGTTTGCGTGTGCTTTTGTTGGCAGCCAAGTGACCTTTTAGCTCATTTTGAGCTTCTTGTTACCTAATCC
The DNA here is from genome assembly GCF_000956105.1 of Propithecus coquereli. Classification (NCBI taxonomy): domain Eukaryota; kingdom Metazoa; phylum Chordata; class Mammalia; order Primates; family Indriidae; genus Propithecus; species Propithecus coquereli. The sequence continues at coordinate 1,692,218 of NW_012149452.1, forward strand.
CCTGGGTCTTTTTTTTTATCTGGAAGTCTAAGAAGGAAGGCAAAAGGAAAATAACCGCCCCTGAAACAAAGCCGAGATAGTTGTTGGCAAGCATCCACGCGGCACTGCAGACTACAGGCCATTCCTCCGCGGCAGGCCAGGGAAGGAGGGCAGCGTGCAACCCACGTGAGGGAAGGGCGCGCGGAGTCTCTTGAGTTGATCCACTTGGATTCGCACAAGGGCTTCAAAGGGAGCTGAGGTCTTGAGTTCTTCCCGTGATATTCTAAGTTTGTCTGTCATGTCCGTGTTTTATTTGCCACTTTTGAGTGACCAAAAGAGGGAAAGACATAAAAAGGTGAAAAATACACTATTTCTCTTAATAGGTTCAGGCACCCAAATCACTCTACTAAAAAAGTTTCCAGAGCAGCAGTGAACTCCAAATTGGTTGATGAAAATGAATAGCAGACCGTGACATTTCCTCACATGAATGGTACACTAGAAAATCCATGGCTTTCACCTTTGCCCTGCTCGTCTGAATTTGGTAAAATCCCGAGATTCAGATAGTTAAACTGAGATAAAACTACATTTTCTAATTCTGGGCCACATCCTTGCTCTTGAGATATTTGAGTTTTTTCTTGACATGCGTTTTGTTTCTTTTCTTTATGTCATGCTAAAATGTTTTTTGAGGACCACATGTCTATTCCTTCTGCTCTGACAGTCTCCATAGGCTGGAACCTCTGGCTGTCCTACTCATTCATTCCCACGGTGTGGTTCACTTTCTTATTTTCTGTTTAAATGTTCTTCATATTGCACATTTTTATTTCAAACTTTGCTGAGAATTTCAGTAACTATTGATTGAGGCCTTACTATGTGCTAGTCTGTGTATTAGTTATTTTATATACATTATCTACTTTGATTTATACAACAATATCAAATTAGTATTATTATCACCATTTAAGACAGAAGGAAACCAAGGCCCAAGTGACCTCACTGACATTATACAACGAGTACATTGGATTCAATTCATGTTAGTCCAGTTCCGGTGACAATACTTGCCCCCTACAACACAATCATCTCTCAACTGTACTCATGAAGGGATCTGTACCTTGTTCCAGAGGAAGTCAAAGTCTCAAAAATGGTTACCTGGGTGTGAGAAAAGTCAGATCTATAGCTGTAGACTCCTCGTGTATCAATAGTTACCACTGTAATTTGAAAAATTTTTTTATGACTAAAATCCATAACTACCATTACTACCACTATTACCCTAAATGTCCTACCTATTGTTTTGAAATATTGAAATTATACCTGTCATTCACAAATGAAATTAAATACAACCATATTCTCAGTATGACCCTATCACCACACTTTTTTTTTTTTTTTAAGAATTTTAAATTCATTGCCAAGATTTGAAAATTGAAAAATTTTACATTAATATTCTAGTCTGACTCACTGGTCTTATATTCATGAATGGCATAATTACCTGTTGCTAATGAATATTACTGCCCTGCCTAAAGGAGGGCAGCCACTTTCTACCAGTCTATGTTTTTTCACCCTGACACTGAAATTGTGTGTCAGTTTCCATTTATTACTAACACAAAGCTGGATTCACTCATTTGTATTATATGCCTGACCCCTGTGGGCATTTGAGATTGTTATCTGTTTCTGTTTCATTAAGCAACTTTGGAGAGCAATTTACATTTTTTTCTTTTCAGATAAAAAATATTTTAGTAATGTGCCTTGCATCATCAATCCAAATATGATTTTTTCCCTGTTATTTGGAAGAGAGTTTCATGGTTAGAGTGCTATTTGTATATCCCAACACTCTGACACAAGGGCATTAAATTGATGTAGACAAGAGGCCAAGTGCACAGAGAGGCAGGAGTTGGCATTGACGGACAGACTTCAAAATCCACCATTTTCACCTTGAAAATTAAAATGGAGAGAAATAAATCCTATAGCAGTACAGAATTTCTTCACGAGAAAATCAGGATTTGGTCTTCATTCGACTTGGGCTGTTTACAATTTGTTTCAAAATCTCTGCTTGAAAAGATATTGGAATGTGAAGATTTAAATTTATTCCTGTGTCTATGAAACACTCACAGAAGTACTTTCAAGCTGAGACAAAAGCCTTATTCCATATGCTTTGAATGGCCTTTATATACAGGTACTCAGGTAATAGATAGAGTATAATACATTCCTCTACATTTTTGGTTGATAGACCTGAGGGATAGGCGTGCAAGTGAATATTTGATTTATTTATAACCAAGATGAACTAATAGGTGTTTTTCTCCAAATCTCATGAGTTGGATGATAAATCTTAAACTTTAATTTCCCACATGTGCTGTGTAGTGTGAGCTCTCCATACAGAATCATAGCTGGATGCATAAAAAGATGAATTGGCTTGCCTGGGGCCACAGAGTGGTTCAGGGACAGAGATGAGAACTAAAATAGGTGTCACCAGTACCGTTTTTGAACATTTACCATAGATCAGGCACCATGCTAAGTGATTGTATAATCTTATTTAATCCCCTCAATAACTCTGTGATGTAGATATTGTCTCCATTTTAAAACTGAACGCCCTGAGGATCTCAGAAATGAAATCATCTGTCCAAGCTAACACAGCTCCGAACTGGGGACTGGGATTACCAAGCACATCTGCGTGCTTCTAAAACCATGTTCTTAAAGACATGAGACAGATACTGGGATACCAAAAATGTGACTTGGTCTCTGGCCATTCTGCTGTGTGACCTTATATCTAATATTTCTGAGCCTCAGTTTTTCCATTTGTAAATGGGGATAATGACACCTACTAAGTAGGATAGGATTATTGTTTGTGAAAAAAATACCTATGCCCTTATATATTCCTGGTTCAACATAGTTACATATCCAATTCCAGTTTCTTACATCTAATTTTCACTCTCAGCCAAATGGTGTGGCCCTTACCATGAGTTTGAAAAAGCAACTTATAAAGAGGGAAAAAACAATGGCTTACTCCTATTTTTTTTAAGTTTCTGTCAAAAGGTGACTAGTCAATATCTTATTTACATGATTCACCAAAAAAAAAAAAAAAAACCAACCAGAGTCATTAACTACCAAGATCTTTAAAACTAAGAACAAAATGAAAAGCAACAAAGCAGTAAGTAGTATATTGAGCTTAAATGTTGTAAGAAACATCTAGAGTTGATTAAAACCTGTTGGCATGTGGCTGAAGCAAGTCCTTGGAGTAATTTTCAAGTGGGATTTGTGACACCTATTTCAAGTTAGTTACTGAAAGAGCTGATCTCTTTATGAGATTGAGGTGATGTTTAATGTCACATTAGCACACGCTGGGCAGGTGGGATGTTCTTAGTCACAACAAGCAGCAGAAATCTATGTAAACTATCTGTGTTTCTGCAAGCACATGTAGGGAGGATGTAAAATCCACTTGTTTTTGGAAGCTGGCCGTGGGGTTTGTCATTGGCATTCCTTCCTTTCACACACGCTTCTGGGATGAAAGGCCTTCTGTTATCTTCCTCCCTGCTCCTGCCTTGCTGCAACCGCCCAAATCGCTTTTGAAAAGAGGGGTTTTGGCACACAGTCCCTAGATTATCCACATTTTGTCCTCCTTTTTTCTTAAACTTATGTTTTTCAGGGCAAATGATACTGGCTTGCTTTCCTTCAAAGACCACTTGCCTGTCACTCAGATAGTCATCACTGATACGGACAGATCAAACTCAGAAGCTGCTTGGAGAATTGGTCCCTTGCGTTGCTATGGCGACCGTGAGTACTAAATCGAAAGAAGCTTTCTTTCTGCATTACATGAGCACAAGGTGTTTTTACTACCTTATCCCCGTTTCCTGCAGTCTCCCCTAGTCTTGAAAATCATCCACATGCCCAGTGCTTCCCCATACCCCACTGAAAATGACGAATCATGCTTAAGGATTTTCTCATTTGCAGGACACTTCTGGAATGCTGTCTCATTTTATACCGAAGCCTCTTACCTCCACTTCCCTCCCTTCCATGCGGAATTCAGTGCCGATATCTCCTTCTTTTTTAAAACCACGGCTTTGTCTGGAGTGTTCCTAGAAAACCTTGGCATTAAAGACTTCATTCGGCTCGAAATAAGCTGTAAGTGCCCTCAATTCTGAATCTAATGTAGCTGGTCAACAGAACACGTTTTGGTGTTATCCTTGCCACCAATCACTGGTACAGATTTATACCACCAAATTAGTCTCACTGGACATATGTAAAATTAGCAGTGATAATTTCTAGTTCCTTTTAATGCCTTATGATTTATTATGATTTCTCAGTATTTAATCAGTCATTCTTTCATCAAAATATGTGCATTCCCAAAATTCCCTTGGATACCTATTACACTGTCCATTGTCTGATCCATGGGTGTTTCTTAGCTGTGACTTTAATCTTCCACACCACGGGGCTTTTTTCATTACACTTTCCATGGAAAGCTAAAGAGATATTATGCATTCTATTCATATTTGGGATCCACTTTTTGTTGTACCTTTGCTCAAAAAGTAATTTCCCGACTTATCTGCCAGCTCCCGTGGTTTTTCTACCACTTCCCCGTGAACAGTGGTGTATCTAATAAAAATAATACCAGGATGTGGTCATCCTTTAACACCCAGGCCCTACATACAAGCTATGTTCAGTAACAATCGTGAAGTAAAATGAAAAATAATAGAAATACAGGTGGTGAAATTTTCTATTGCTGAACATATGTAATCATGCTGGTAAAAATGTATTCTAGTACAAAAAAGGAAATAAAATACATTGTTTTGGCCGGATGTGATGGCTCACACCTGTAATCCTAGCACACGGGAGGCTGAGGCAGGAGGATCGTTTGAGGCTAAGAATTGGAGACAAACCTGAGCAACATAGTGAGACCCCATTTCCACAAAATATAGGAAAATTAACGAAGTGGGGTGACACACACCTGTAGTCCCAGCTACTAGGGAAGCTGGGGCATGAGGAGCACTTGAGTCCAGGAGTTTGAGGTTGCCGTGAGCTGTGATGATGCCACTGCACTCTAGCCCGGGAGACAGAGCATTTTCACCAGAAAATCCATCATAGATTTCTCTTATGTTAGGTAAAAAGTTGCAAAGTCCCTAAGAATTTGACATTGCTTGAGCTCTCTTAGGCTGGAGTTTCTGCCTCCAACCCCTGTGGTTCTGAACCTTTGTGCACTCAGCAGTAACTTTGAGTCAAACCATGTTAGCACAGCAATAGTAAAGATGAGAACGAGAATCTGAGTTCTCCCTCTTGAAAGCGAACACACGTATTTGAGTCTGCATGTTGAGGAGCCAATGGCAAATCTGGAGTTCTCTATATAAATTTCCCTGTCAAATATAGTATTTATTAAGTGGTAGATAATAAAAATGTACTAGTTTGAAGTTTGCATATACATTCTTGAAAATTAACGGTAGCTTCAGCATCTGTTAAGACTTAGATCAACAAAGTATTTGTTTGGTGGAGGAACGTTTTATCACTGACATTGCTTAGAATTACTGTGTGTGGTGATAATAAGAAAGCGTGTGCATTTCTAGTTACTTTTAATATGGTTTTAGGTTCTCTGTGCTCCGTGCGACCCCTTATTGCTTGCACACAGGGTGGACTGCACTTGCAACCTTAGTGTGCCCGTGACCATGGATACTCACGCTTCTCATTAGGTGCCCCATCTATGTGTGTCTAAATGAATGTTTTCCATAGTTTGATTAAGGCAATTGACCATATCACAATAAGGATGTGACCGCATAAAATGCCCTCGAAAGCATGAGTAATGTCTCAGCAACAGAAATTGGCAATTTGAGAGCTCCAGAAGAGGAGACAAAAACACTGACTGGACGAGATGGTGGTGGCGTTTAAGTCTCCTAAAAATCTCCAAGCTGCTAAGTGTTTCTTTCGCACTTACAGCACGATACATACAAGGAAAGGGATCTTCTTAATTGGTAGTTTTAACCTCCTTTTACTCCAACGATTTAGACTATTAATGGGAGGAAGCTCTTGTGGCTTTAGTGTGAAATAAGATTCCTCATACCGACCTTGGCCAGCCTCTGAAAATGGGAAGTCGAGTGCCAACTATTTCGTAATATAAATACAATAACCTCAATGTAAATTTAATAAAAATCAGGCCCCACAGCCTTTTCATTCATCAAAGCAGCGGCGAATGTCATGGTATATTATCACAAGGTAATGACTGATGATTTAGCTTTAATTACATATCCATGTTCAATTTGTACTTTGTGGTACAGTATTTTGCCCTTTGGGTTGTATAAAAAGTGTATTTGATGCAGGTTGGGATGAAATTTGACAAAAATAAAAATCCATTGATGTAATTGTTTGTTGTGTACTTTTATCACTAGATTGGAAAATGTAATTTTCCAAAACAAGATTTTACATAAAAACATTGAAAAGTTCAAGTCCTCATAGTTCTCAAAATATTTTTTATTATTAATTTTAAGAAGAAAAAAAGCTCAAATTGGGAAAAAGGAATCTTGCATTCCTTATTTACAGCTACACTCAAACTTTGCATTTTAGGCAGATGGAATTTTTACCCTAAAGGGTTCATAGCAAGAAACCTCTACAGACCAGCTACTTGGAAAGGAAATAGCATTTTAACAGATGCAGTGGCTCAGAAAAGATTTCTCTGCTTCCCCAAGGGGTGTTCCTCCATAACTATCTGAGCAGCAGTTTCCAAGGTTGATATATCCAAATGGTTGGACAGGGAATGGCAGGTTTCCATGAAATCTTCAACCCTTTTCCTTCCAGGCTGCTTCCAACTAAGATATTTGAATTTTGTAGCCTTGGGAATAGTCTGTATTCTGTGAAAAGGAAAGCACTTCACTATGTTCTCAAGTCTTAGTGAATGTGTTTCAAATGGGATTGAGGAAAAAATTACCTGTTTTGACAATTATCTTACAATGGCTGTACAGATTGATACTTTAGAGTAGGTGAGGGGATGGGAAGGCAGTGGCTTTGCGTCAGTCTGGTGTAGGGAAAGAGCCTAGACTGTAGAACTCAATGTAGATTCAAATTTCTGTTCCTCCAAGTGGGTTTGTGAGCCGCCTTGGGCGAGTTCTTCCCCCTTCTGTCTTATTTAGACAACACAGGGTTGGAGACACCCATATGCCAACCAGATGCCTTTGGCTGCAATTAACAGAAAACTCAATCTGAACTGGCAAATGCAAGAATGGAAATTCACTGGAGCATGTGACTCAGTCCAGAGGAGGCAGGACTGGCTTCATTTCTGGTTGAATTCAGCAGTTTAACAAAGTTACCAGTGGTCTGATCGTTTTCTCTCTTTGCTTTGAATTCTGAATGTCTACTTCTGTCTAAAGCTAGCCTCGCTCCTGGTAGAGCTTTATCCCAGCTGGCGAGGAAGTGCTGCTTTCCCAGCTACAGGCAGTCCTCCTGGGATGCAGCTCACCTGGCCGCCTGGGCAACAACGACTGTGGTCAGGGAAGTGCGGACTGCAGACCGGTTTATTCCGGGGCCACCCCTATACCTGGGAGGGGGCTAGTTTTCCAGAGCCCACGGAAAAGGGAAAGAGGGAATAGTTTTCCAAAGCAAATTCTGAGTATTGTTAGAAGGGGGATATTCCTGAGTTACTTAGTGGAAAAAAATTTTATGTGTGTGTGTGTGTGTGTGTGTGTGTGTAGAGAGAAAGAGGGAGAGAGATTTAATTTCTAAATTTCAGAGACATCATACTAAGAATATTATCAAATGTAATGTTGACTGAAAGATACTATAATCAGAATGTCAGAAAATAGCAAAAATTAATATATTAATAATTAAGTTTTTGTTGAGTTGTTGAGCAACTACTCTGACTAGACACTATACTTGATTCTTGACATTCATTGTTTTATTTTGTTTTCAAGCAATCCAATCTAGGATTATCACTATATAATACTGTGGCTATCATTGTTCAATACACAGATGAGGAAGATGAGCCCAGGGAGGGCAAGTGACAAGCCCAGAGTCCCACAGCTGGGAAAGGTCAGGGCCCAGGACCCCACCAGAACTTTCTGGCTCCTTACAGCAATGCTGTCCCTGCTTTGCAACACCACCTCAGGAATCAAGAATGTTAGAACTCAGGAGAACATAGAGTTATTTACCTCCAAGTTTTGAAGCATGGGTCATTCAGGAAGCCCCTGTAATTTTGTGCAAAACTGTATGTGCTTTTTATTTCTGGTGGTAGAGATCATGGCTGTCATCATGTTCTCAAAGAGTTCATGTTTACAAAAAAGTTTAACAGTATTTCATTTCAGAGATTAATACATGGGAGGTCAGATGGTTCATTGACTAGGTTAAGGCCTTGCAACTTCTTTATTCTACAAATGGACCCTGAGCTCTCTGTCATGCCTGATGGGGGTGGGGATTGAGGATGCAGAAGTGGAGCTGTGGTTCCATCTCCGTGAAGCTCGAGACTGAGTACTGGGGTAGAAGGGCTGAGTGGGTCCTAAGGATGCTCTCAAATGCTGTGGTTCCCAACCCCTGGGCTGCGGCCCAGTGTTGGTCTGCACAGCCGGGCTGCACAGCAGGAGGTGTGTGGTGGGCAAGTGAATGAAACTCCATCTGTATTTACAGCTGCTCCCCATCACTCGCATCACCACCTGAGCTCTGCTTCCCCATGACCCCTTGAAAAAATTGCCTTCCATGAAACCGGTCCCTGGTGCCGAAAAGGTTGGGGACCACGGCAAATAGGCAGGGGGGCAGTTCAGGAAGAATATCACGCAGGAATCTTTCCTTAGAAGGCTTCTCACTTCCTAGGAGCACGCAGTAGACACTCTATTACAGTACTCACCATGCCCTTTCCTTGTCAGTCTTCTCAAAAGTAAACTGTGAGCTCATCTTGTTTCTGCATCTCTGGATTCCCAGGGTCTAGCACAAGGCCTGGCTTGATGACCCACCGAAAGGCAGAGGACACTCCTTAGCTTTGTCTTGAACCACAGAAGGGTAGATGGGGAGAGAAGGTGTTTGTCAGAGGTTGGAGGAAGGCGAGGTTAGAGGGAAAGTTCCCAATGGAGCTCACGCGATGCTGCCACAGGCTTCCCGCTTTCCCTGCCAGGGCGGTTGGGTTATGTCCACTCCGCCAGGAAGTGGGAGCTAGCTCAAGTACGCCTCACGTCCCCTGCCACAAAGTCACCCGATCTTGGATGCATCATTCATTCCTTCACTCACGTTTTTTGGTTTTTTTTGTTTTTCCCAATCAGTTGTTTCCAGGCATCTATATTATCTATTCTAGCTTTAACTGCGAAGGGGGACTGCACAGGTTTCAAGGTCCAGAGGTTTTGTGATTTAAGGAGTGATTTAAAAAGTGAGCTCTAGAGACACATCAGCTGGATTCAAGTCCTGACTCTGCCCCATCCCACTGGGGCAACTCACTTAGCTACCCGTACCTCAGCTCCCCAGCTGTAAAGCATTACGTGTCTCATAAGGTTGTAGCAAGGCTTAAGTGAGTTGATCACGAAAAATGCTTAGCAGAGTACCTGGCTCATGGTAAGCACTGAATAAATATTAGCAATTATAATTGCATTTTATTTATGCTTCCTTGGTTCTAGGAGAAATGGCTTAAATATAGTAGGTCTTTAATAGTTACTTGAATAAAATTATCTTTAAAAGAATTTCCAAGGACCCTAATATCTTGGTATAAACCTAAAAAAAGTAAATAAAATTGCAAAATTGCATTTAGTGTGTGCAATGTTACAGTGTTTTAATGAATAAAACTTAATTTGGTGAGAGCTTCCTGTCTGAAGGGTGCAGTGCTAGTTGCTGGTTATACAGTAAATGAGGCATTCATCAAGAGTTTGAAGACTAGTCAGGGAGACAGTAAACAGATCATTGTACAACAAGGGGATGGAGATTGGGGCAGGTGTCAGCAGAGACAGGAAACCTGACATGGAGGTGGTGGCAGGGGCCAGGAGGCAGACACAGAGGAGAAGCAAGCCCTCTGTAAAGATATGCTGAGTGGAATTTAATATCCACGAGACCAGCTTTGTACAAAGGCTTTTAGAAAAATCTTTAACATTGCTCCCCCAAATTCCCACTAATCTTTACCATGTGTTCTATAGAGAAAAATAAATGTGCAACTGAGTCACCTCTTAGTGTTTTTTGATTTTGGGGTGTGTGGGGCTGCAAGGTGGCATTGGTGGTCTAAATAGGAAACAGGAATGACACAAGGGGCCACCTTCACTCTTACTTAGTCATCTAATTACTTATCATCCAATATGTTCCCTTAAATTCTATTTACTTTAATGCATGAATTTGTAAACCAAAGCCAATGTACCTGGCTTGGCAAATCATGCAACACAGTAATAATAACAATAGCTATCACTTGTTGAGCATGTACTATGTGCCACGACAATTGTAAGAGTTTCACCAGGATTCATGTGTAAACAGCCTGATGATTAGGTACTGTTTTTATTCCCATTTCTCAGATGGGAAAATTGAGGTATAGTTAGATTCAAACCTCACCTTTGGTCACAGTGGCTCCAGAGTCCATGCTCTCAAATCTCTTTTTTACAGCTGCCACCATCTGCCCCTCCTTAAGATCAGGGTGCACCAGAAAGCAAAGCAATTCAAGCTCTCAGTGAGTTGAAATTCTGCACAATGTGGTTTTCTTCTACTGAGGAAGCTTTATGTTAGAGTTTACAGACTTAGGAAGAAGTGGTCCAGGGTGATGTTTGACTTTGGCATTTCTGATAATTTAGACTTTGTCAAATAAATATCCGTTTGCTGTTTCAGGGGATAAGGGAGAGGGAACAATTGCAAGGTGACAAGAAGGAAGGGAATGTCTGGTGCAGGAAGCTCTGGTCATGCAAAGGAGATTGTCCTTTCCTCAACCTCAATTTAAAATCAACCTTTCCACTTCTTTTAGATTTAGAAAATTCTTGTGTGGTAATGGAAAATGCAATATAATATGCTCAATAGAGCAAAACAGTGAAGAATTCTGCCTTTGGAGTCAAATTCTACTTACTATCTGGGAAACTTGGAGAAAATTATTTATACTTTTAGGAACTTTAATTTTGTCACTCATAAAATGGGGCTAATGATGTATTTCTTGTAGAGTAGTTTTGAGAATTAAAATGAGACACTCCCTGTCATTGTTTAGCATGGTGCCTGGCGTGGAGTGTGTTGTACCTACTGTGCTGCCATTTCCATCTCTCTCTGTTAATGTTTACACCAGCACCACCCAACACCACCACCACCAGCAGCACCACCATCATCACCACCACCGCTGCCATCACCACCACCACCATCACTACCACCATCACCACCACCGCTGCCATCACCACCAACACTGTCATTATCACCACCCACCATCACTGCCGTCACCACCACCGCCATCACCACCACCACCACCATCATCACCACCACCACCATCACTACCACCATCACCACCACCGCCATCACCACCACCACTGCCATCATCACTACCATCACCACCACCACCGCCATCACCACCAACACTATCATTACCACCACCCACCATCACTGCCATCACCACCACCCACCGTCACCAACACCACTGCCATCACCACCACCCCCCATCACCACACCATCACCACGACCATCACCAACACCATTGTCATTTCATCATCATTAGAACTATTACTCCTGATTGGCTGACACCTGGCTTTTATGATTATGCAGATTGTTAAAGAGGCAGAAAGAATTATGTAAGGAGTCTGGCATGAAAGTGAGAGGGTTGCATTTGGTTGCAGGCACTGTAACTTGTAGCCCCTTTTTGGGTGGGGAGAGGATATCATGAATGCTTGTATTACATGCATTAATGAAATATGGAACAGGGCACTGGGCTTCCCAGGGCACAGATCTCCTCCTAGGCAGTGGAGCTGCCTAGCTAACCCCAGGCCTATAGAGATCCAGGAGGACACTGCTAAAGCCAGAATAGTCCCAGAATACCCAGAACCTCAGCACCGATACGTGTTTATCAGATAGGCATCAAGGGCCCAGGTCCCGATTTTGTTTTCTGAATTTACGCAACAGGAACCAACTGGGGCAAAAAGAAAACAAGAAAAAAAAAAAAGAGCTTGGAACATGTATATACACATCATATTTGGTAGTCGTTACTATCAATGGTGATTTCAAAGCTGCAGGGATTTTAGAAGTCCTCTCTACATTGATATTCACTTACGATTGTTTCTCCCGCGCACATGCTTGTGCCTTGGATGCACTGATGACTCCCTTCATTGTTCTTCCTGTTCCTCTTTTTGGTTTCAGCTCCTTCAGAGATCACTTTTGCCATCGATGTTGGTAATGGCCCTGTAGAGCTTGTGGTCCAGTCTCCTTCTCCTCTGAATGACAACCAATGGCATTATGTCCGGGCCGAAAGGAACCTCAAGGAGACTTCCCTCCAGGTAGACAGCCTTCCGAGCAGCACCAAGGAGACCTCGGACGTGGGCCATTTCCGACTGCAGCTGACCAGCCAACTGTTTGTAGGTAGGCGACATCTTAAGGTGACCTTTGCACTAAATCCCTGTAAGACGACTGCATGACCAAGGCCCAAGGAAAATCTCTCTTTCATTTTAGACCTGGGAAATGATTGAAGTGTGTCATAAAGCATTTATGATCCTACATTTAATTCTACAGATTATTTCTTTCTGGCTTCATTAGCCACGGCAATTAAAGATTATGCTACCCCTTAGCAGATTTGGGGGTGATCCCAGACTCTTTGTGTATTTCCTCCTCGTATATATTATCTTCAGATGTCCATAGACCCCCTTTTTATCATTATAATCAAACTCTATTCTTAGGAAAAGGATACGGCGACTCTTTACACCTTAGTAGGTGTGTGCGCTAAGTCAGTGGGCAACTCTTCCTGGTGATACCTGACTCCTGATAATTACTGTTATGGGCGTAATGAGATAGTGGAGCCATCTCAAAGGGATTTCAGTCATTAGTAATATGATTGGGAGAGGAACTGTCCCTTTATAAACTAGAAGCTTCCTTGATACTCCCTGAAATCACACCACTTGGAATCATCCTGTGACAATTTGTTTGTCTGAACTGTCAGCCACTGCTGGTCATGGGCTGAGAGGGATCCAAGGATCCAGATGTCATTGCCTGGGTCATTCCTCCCTTCCCTCATTCCGTAAATAGTCAGTGAGCATCTGCAGCAGGTCAGGCACCTTGTTGAATGATGGGGATTGAAAGATGAATTAAACAATGGAGTTCATGGTCGTGTGTGTGTGTGTGTATGTGTGTGTGTGTGTGTGTGTGTGTGTGGAGAAACCAGGAGAGAAGGGTAGAAGTAGTTTCCTGGCCTAATATAAGGTCAGCCTTATAGCCATTATTATTATTATTATTTTTTTTTTTTTTGAGACAGAGTCTCGCTGTGTTGCACGGGCTAGAGTGCCATGGCGTCAGACTAGCTCACAGCAACCTCAAACTCCTGGGCTCAAGCGATCCTTCTGCCTCAGCCTCACGAGTAGCTGGGACTACAGGCATGTGCCACCATGCCTGGCTAATTTTTTCTATATATTTTTAGTTGTCCAATTAGTTTCTTTCTATTTTTAGTAGAGATGGGGTCTCGCTCTTGCTCAGGCTGGTCTCGAACTCCTGAGCTCAAACAATCCACCTGCCTTGGCCTCCCAGAGTGCTAGGATTACAGGTGTGAGCCACTGCATCCAGCCTATAGACATTATTTTAAAAAGATTTTTGACAGTGGATTGAGGAGGCCTTGTAAGGCTTTAACATACAAAAGGAAAAGAAAAAAGAAAGAAAAGAAAAATAAAAGCTGTAAATGTTAGACATATTGCAATACTACCTAAGCTAAGAGTGTGCTCTTATATAAAACTTGAAGTTTGGATGCTTAGAACAGTGATGTAAATAAGTGATAGAATTTGTCAGTCTGCCCAAATTTAACTTTCTTTTCCTTTCTGTTTATGTATTTATTTACGTTCTCACCAACTCCCACACTATGTGCCTCCACGACTAGGGATGAAATGCCGTCAGCACGCTCTGGGTGTTTCCTACTTGCTCCCTTTAAATTTAGGGTTGTGCAACTTTAACTATGAGGACAGTAGTCACTAACATCACTCCAGCTAAAGGAAACAAGTAACAGAATGTGAGGATGTCATATTCTCTCTCCTCAACAAGAACATATTTCTTTATTCTTCTGTCATGTTTTACAGATCCAGCAGAAGCTATGTGATTAAAAATATTTTTTATGATTGTAAGTCATTTGCTTAATTAATAACCTGTGTAAGTGATATGATTTACTACTAAAATATTTTTTTAATTTATATTTCTGCTTTAATTCTATTTAAACATCACATTTTATTTCTCTGAGGAAGTTTGCTAGTCATCGAAATTTAATATTTTTTTTTTGGTGGAATCAATTGAAACGTTTTGCAATTTTTATAAATTATATTCCATGCCAAAGTTTAATTTATCTTCAGGCAGTATTTATGAATCTTTCTGGCTAAAAGGTATATACAAAGATGGAATCATATTTTTTACCCTTTCATGTAAATTTCATGTAGCTATGAAATTATCATATGGACTGAATATGTGATAAACTTTGTGCAAGTCAGAAGGGAGAGGAAGCAGCTGCGTTTTGTGGTGGATTTTTGTCTGCAGACATCTCGGTTAAATTGATCACAAATGCAGCGCGCTGCAAGAACATGTTGATGGGTCTGGAGATGTCTTGCTGGAGCTGGAGCAAGGTCAGCTGCGGCGAGAGCACCTGCTTCTGCTATGTTTCTCTCCAATAAGTCCCATCTCAGATGTTACTCTGCTTTATTGAATTTGTCTTAATGTACTTGAAGAAGAAAAAAAGGCTGCTGGAGGTCATTTTAGTCTGTTGGCTTGAATTTTACTGTTTAGTGTTCAGAAATATGCGCATTTAGAAATGTCAGGCGGGCAGAAAAGCTGAAATCCCAACATTTCCATTTTGTGTAATTCAGGCATTCAATAAATAAACAAATAAATAAATAGGCTCTGCCTCATTATAGTCACCAAGATGAAGAATTGCATTCTTTATCATTCAGAAATTTAGATATTCTAGATATTTATATTTGCTAGGCAGGGAAAGGTACAATTGGTGTGCACTCCTTTACTGGGATAGATTGAGTGTGGCATCACTTAAATATTAATTTGGATGCATCTGTCTAGATACTTTTGTCCACTGAAGGATCTTTCAATCAAAACAGAGCGTCCTTCAGCATCGCAATCACTGGCGCTGCCGCTGTGGTCATGAGTGCTTCCTGAGCACCAGAAACAGGTTGCACTTTATAGAATAGGATGTACCTCTCAGCACTGCCCCTGCCATTGCAATGTGACAGCTTGAAGTGCTGATACATGAGTCAATGCACGCTGGATTCTCAGAATCAATATTTTAACTTCAGGCTGTTTCATCACCATGATGGTTAGGGACATTTGCAACCATGCCATTGCACTGGTCATATTTCTTTAACAGAGTAGGAGAAACTCCATCACATGTAGGTTCTGAAAAGTATGCTGCAGCCGTGTGGCGATCGCACCATTGGAACTACCCATGGCATCACACTTTATGTTTTATTTTTCTATAATAATGTGTCAGACAATATGAGGATGAGGCAAGAGAAACCCAGGGGCTACCACTTATCGTTGAAAGTGAAATGAAAAGATCTGAATATGCATTTAAGGTCAGCCACCAAGCAGCCATGAGACCTTGGTAGAAAAATAATTAGCCCAAGTGTACTATTGTCTTTGGCTGCAGAATGAAAATGCAGAGTCTGGTAGCTGATGTTTCAAGACTCGAAGATCTGCTATCTGCGTGTACATATCAGGCGTGACAGTCATACCTGCCCTCATGCCCATGTGTATGTTGGAGCAAGGAAAATGTCTCATTCTCCAAACCTAGCTATGCTGCAATCATGGAGTAGAAATGTTGTCAAGATGTGGGCCTATGATTCTCATTTTATGACTTTTTTCTTCCTTCCTTTTTTTTTTTCTTTTTTGCCCTTTCATAGGCCCACTTTTTCCCCTAGCCCAACCCTTCTATTTGTGTCAAGATAAACTGAAATTACTCCAAACTTATAATCCCCTGGGGAAAATACTATACTGACTTGATAAATAATAAAATTTAGAGAGATTCCTCAAAAATTTTACTCCCGCTTCCAGGCTGGTAGGGAATTATTATTCCTATTTTCAGGTGAAGCGTGTCAGACTCAGAGAGGTCAATAGTGAAGCCAGGCAGGCTTGGCGTGCACATGAATTCTGTGTTCTGGCACTTCATAAACTCGTGATCTGTGGCATAATGCAGCCTCACAGATGAGCTGCTGCCCTGTCCCCTTGGAATAGTGACTTACATTGTATCCTTGTGAGGGCCTCGTGAGGACAGTCGTCCAGGTGCAGGCCGGTAGAGTTCCCCATTTGGGAAGGTGTAATGTGTCTCATAGTGAAGGAGGAGGTATCCATTCTCCTCACATTAAAAGATGATTGGAAAATTACCTTTCAGCATATCTATTGTGCATGGAGGATGATACTTGCCATTATGTCCATAGTGAAACAAAAAGTGAAGAAATAATTGTCTTTTCAACATTATGTAAATCTCTGATTATTGTATCTAATTTATCCCCCAAAGTTTATTTTTTTCAAAAGTTAAATAATATGTCAAGTATACTCGAATCATTTTTTTAGGAAAAATATAATATATGACTTCTGATGTTCCCCATAATAATTACATAAGGGAAGTTGCTCTGATTAGTTTAAGAAGTTGGTAAGAGACCTCTGAACGCTAGCAGGCAAGTCCCGCGAGCGCCTCCCTTAGGTGCTGTATGAAAAATGCCTGGAAGAGCAGTAGCCGCTCAGAAATGCTTCTTCGGTGAAAAAAAAGTGATGAAAAACCATGATTCCTCATCCACAAAATCAGATTCTTATAGCTTGAAAATGTTTTGAAAGTACACTGCTTTTGATTTTATATTCAGGGAGGAGAACAATTGAATCACCCTTTCAGGAAAATTTTCTCTCTTCTTGAAGACATGGAGAGTGGGATACATGTAACCTACATTTTACCCATTTTATTGTTTTCTGCACCCTAATATGCAAGGGATATTTTAGAAATGTTTGTCTACAACCTCTTCTGCTTTAATTGAAGCTCATGTCATCATCTACCGGTCTCCATTGGATTAATAATGAGCAAGGGAAGCAGAATGGAAAAGGGTTTTTTGTTTGTTTTTTGCCATTGGCAAAGCATATCAGGACTAGTGCCGTCTTTTCTAAAGGGTAGTGCGACATGGCGTCATTTTCCCATGCAGCCCAGAGAGGGGCCCTGAGAGTTACACCACACGGAAACCCAGTGTTAGAAACAGTGATTTGATTCTCCTGGCACTTCCAGTTGTCAACATTAATAACTCAGTAAAAAATTTAAAGAAAAAATTGGAACAGCACCATTTATGTGGAGCTAGGTTTCTAATTGTAAAAAGAAACTCAAACCAGATCTTCCTGGACAATAAAACAGTCCTCCCTGAACATCCAAGGGGCCAATCTGAGGGACAGTAGACAGGGGAGAAGCCCAGGTGCCCTTGGGCTGGCGTGACCCGACGTGGGAGCAGCCGCAGGAAAGCTCCAGTTTGGAAGACAGCCGGCCCAGCGAGGCAGGCTGAGGCTGTGACACCACCTAGAGCCAGTTTCCATTTCTCCAAGTCTGTGGCTACTGACTCAGAGGAGGAGGTGAGAAAGTCCTCGAGCAGAGCGGCAGAAAGGAAGATGAGGTGTCAATACCCTCTACAAAGTGCTGTTGGCGCACTGATACTCATTCCCATTTTGTGATCAATTTCCTTCTAATCCTGGGAGAAAGGGATGTGGCTTCAAAGCCACTTCAGTAGCGCAGTGATTTTGTAGAGGAGGAGGTAAGCCTTGACTCAGCTTCCAGCTTCCTCATCCACCTGCTGTGTATAGAGGGGACGTGTTGGCCTGTGGCTGGGAATGCTGTCGATAGACAGTCCTCATCTGTCCACTTCTTCAGGAGCTGCCTCAGCTGTAGGGAGATGTTTGACCAAGGGCACGTCCTTCCCAGGGGCACCCACTGCCAATGACTGACTGAAACCACTGCATAAGGCACGAGCCACTGTGTCCCAAAGAAGAGCCCTCTGACAGTTTATCCTGCACTCCTGGCACTCCTAGCCTGCTGTCGGGCCTGTAAGGCAGCTCACCTCTCCTCGGCCCACTCCTACTTCCTCTTCTTGCTGTCCACAGTGTGGCTCCCAAGACTCCCCCTAAAATGTCCCACCCTCTTAACTCCATCCCAGAGCTTGCTTGCTGGAGAACACGAGCAGAAACAGAACCAGATAAATTTTGCTGTGCAACTTTTTAAAAATCATATTAATTTTCTTAAGTAGAATGTATTCTTCATTCCTCCCAAAGACTATCCATTAAAAATGTCTCCCCCTCCCCACTTTCTTCTCCAAAGTACTCTTTAGAGCTGATGAGTTCTTTAGAGCAAGGTCGCATCATTTTGCTTCATTACCCTCGGAAGTCTTGTTCCTCAAACTAGAGTGGGCTCGACCATAGCCCTGATCTACCCGACAGATTCCTCTTCGTTCATAATAAGATTTTTGACGATTCAGATTAACTATCTCCTGTTAGGGGAGTCTGTTCTGTTCTGGTATCCCCCACATGAGCATGTGCATCACGCCACATTACAATGACCTGATCGCTGCCTCCTCCCCTCAGTGGTCTCCGTGAGGGAAGACATATGCTCGATTTACCTGTACATCCTCTGGGCCTGCTGCAGTTTCTCTGGTATACTCAGTGTTCAGTAAATGTCTAATGAACTAATGCAAGTGAACAAATGCAGAATTCCAAACGCTGGCCATTCCATAGTAGTGTTACGGTTTCAGGCAAGTCACTTACCTTCTCCGAGCCTCAGTTATTCCATCTGTCCACTGGGCTTAATAGTAATCAACATCTCACACACCAGTTTCAAAGACTGAAGGTGGTGATGGACGTCCCTCTCTGGGATCTCCTATTAAGGGTTATTAAATAAGAGCTGCAAGAAAAAGACCGTTTCAAATGGGAAATGATTTGTGCCCTGACCTCAGTAACAATGAGGCACTCCTTCTGGAAACTCGGGGGATTTGACATTTAAAGGACACACTCAATTGGCGTCATAGCTACAGGGGGAAGGAGCCTGCCCTACACTGGATTTTACCCCTTCAGGAATCAGCAGAGGCGGCCCCGCACTTGGTGTGAATGCCTCACAGGCTGAGGGCAGGGCCTTGATGAAGGCGAACGTGACGACTGCTGTTTTCTTAGCAATCAACTTTACAGGTAAAGGGATTTTCAAAACCACATTTTCAAATCGCTGCATGGTTCGCAGCGCCCGATGCAGAGGTGCCATTGCCAGATTGATTTCTCGTGGCTGTTCTTTTCCCCCAGTCTGTTCAGTAGAACAGCCTTTTTTGAATGGAGAATCTCGTGCCGATCTGCAGCGAGAGCCTGTGCCCTGAGCAGAGCCGGGCCCCCTGCCCTGAGGCCGGGGCACCTTCCACGTCCTGCGGGAAACCGCGGCCCGCTCGCGGCGCGGTGCTGCCTGGCCGCCTCTTCCCGCCCGCTTCCCGGGCTGGGCCGAGGCTAAGGCAGCAGCAGAAAGGCCGTGTTTTTTCTTCTTCTTAATTGATTCCCTTAAGCAGGATGTACTGTGCATTCCTCCAGGGGCCGGCCTCCTCTTCTCCTACTGCCCTGGCCAAAAGACTGCAAAGGCCTGCGGGGCGTGCCGTGCAGTCGCGAGCCGCCGCACCGGGGCGGGAGGCAGCCGGGCAAGGTGTCCGCTCCTGCCCCTGCCCGCCACCCGCTCCGCTGTGTCCTCGCTCCTCCTTCTGTCCTCACGTTTTTTTATCCCATAATTTTTTCAACGCATATTTTCTGGGTGCGTGCTCTGCTATCAGCCCCGGGCTGGGCGGCGGGACACGCGGACGAATGAGACCATTTCCTCTTCAAGGGGTGCAGGCCGAGGCGTGCGCCCGGTGTTAAAGCGGGTCCTTCGTGCCGTGGTACGTGGGGCGTACATCCACGGGGTACGGCAGGGCAGAGTGGAGCGGCGCCCACCTCCACGTGGAGGCGGGTTCCACGCCTACCCCTCACGGCTTGTGTGACCACGTCCTGCCTCCCCCTTCCTTACACCGGGGAAATCGGGTTAATGCGAAATTAGCAGAGTCTGCTAGGCAGTCAGGCAGCCTGGGACTCGTGTGCACACCGTGTGTAGGGAGAGATCTCTGACCCTGTTTGCCAGTCACTTGCTGAGTTAGCTCCCTGGGGGCACACCTGAAGCCCTGATGCCCCAGGGCCCCGGAGAGATGGTGCTTCCACGCCCGGCTGCCTGCCTGGGGCACTCGCACGCGGACCCTGCACCCCCACCGCCGTCTGCGCTGCGCCGGCGCCCTGCTTTGCGCTCGGGGTTGTTTTAAAATAGCGAGGCGGTGCCCTTCTCAACAGAGGGGTCGGGTGCCCTTCTGCTCTCATTCCCCACCCGATGCCACCCAAACTTTGTTCTCAAGAATCCTGCCCTCCCTCCTTGTCATCCCACCCCATCCCTTCCCAGAGAAAGTAATCCATAAAAATACGGGGGTGGAGATATTGCCAGGGTGATGTTGCTGCCCTGCAGGGCAGATTCAGGCAGAGGCTCACTGGGGTCTCACCCACATGGCCACTAATAAGAAACAGTCCTTGATAGAGGGTCTGCTCCAAAAGCAACAGTGTATGTGTGTGTGTGTGTGTGTGTGTGTGTGTGTGAGGGGTGAAGGGGTGAGGGGAGAGAGAAAGAGAGAGACAGAGAATTTCCATTTTTATTTTGCAATATCTCAACTATTCTGGGGTTTCTGACGCCTATAGCTTTACCCTTTTTGTCGGAGCATGTTTCATTATGCATTTCCTCTGGTTCTATCATTTTTGATCCTTTGGGCTATTCACCTTCGCTTTTCTCCCCTGTTCTCTCCTGCAAGGCCACCTTGCTTCCTCCCTTTCATTCCTGAAGGCCATTTAACCTCTGATGGTACCGCACTCTCGGCAGGAAAATGTGGATGATAATGTGTCCTATTTGGTCCGTGCTTACAAAAGACTAAAAGCCCTCTAGATATTTCAATATTTTATAATTGTTATTATTATTATAACTTTCCCTGCCATTATGTATTGTGAGATTAACACCTTTTTTATGTACTAGAATGTCATATGGGCCTTAAACATTAGGAAAGATCTAGTTTAAACCCAATACAAGAGGAGGTTATAAATTAATCACAAACCACAGATAAAAATGGAAAGTAGAAATCTAGATTCCCAATAAATATGCTAGGGCTGGGAATATTTTAATCCAAATGCTCACATTTTTTTCATCTATGGTTTATAGAATAATATTGATGTTTAGCATATTGACCAGAGAACTTAAAAAAAAACATCATTCTGAGAATGTAAACAATTAAAACTTTCATTTCTTGCTGGTGGGAGTATAACTCAGTACATCACTTAGGAAAGCCATTTTGTATTATCTAGTAAAGTCAAACATACACCCTATGACCCATCCCCTCTACTCCTAGGTATACACCCGACAGAAATGTTTACCACAAGAAATATGGAAGGTTGTTCATAGCAGCACTATTCATAATAGCCAAAAACTATTCTGCTGTGCCCGAGGACAGTAGACAAGATGATAATTTATGGAATGGTTCTCACGCCAGGATGTTATACAGCCGTGAGAATGAACAACCACATCCTCCTTCACCCATACAGGCAAATCTCATCAATATCGTCCTGGGGGATAAAAGCTGGTCACAAAATAGCACATGCAGTATGATTCCATTTAAATAATACTCAGTCTCCGATGTCAGAACCAAGTTAGTGGCATCCTTGGAGGGGTGGTTACTGACCAGAAGGAAGTCTGATGTTCTGGTAAAGTTCTGTTTTTTGATCTAGGTGCAAGTTATTTGGGTGTGTTCAGTTTGTGAAAATTTATCAAGTTGTGTACTCCCATGTACTTTTGTTTTTGTGCTATAACACAAAAGAAAAAATTGAACAAGAGCCTCAATCATTGAAGTTAAGTTTTCTCATTATCATAACTTTTATAGTAGTTCTCCATATGGGATTACCCTAATGTATTTGCCCTTCTCTTGTCAGACACTTCCCTCCCCAAGTTTGTGACAACTATGTGTAAAGGTAAAGTAAATACCTCTTGTTGTAATCTTCCTTCTGGCTCCATTTTGGGTTATTTTATTTAGAAAGTGCAATAAAGCCAATAATAATAATGCTTTAGTGGCTCTTGATATGCATTAGTGAATTATTCTTCAAAAGTTTTTTCATAACAGTCATTTCTACCAAACAAAGAAATTGTTTTAATCTGTTGTTAACTGCATCCAAGTTCTCAACAAGCTCTTTCCTAATTTGTTGAGGGCATTTGGCATTGGGTTTGAGGTGCCTCAATTGGTAGTGAGGATTAGATCAGAAAGTGTCTCTGAAGCACGGAGAAAGGTAACTGATATGAGATAGACTCTTAGTTCAGATCCACTATTACCGTCATTATTTTGCCTTCTGTGCATACAGTTAGCACTACCAGTACTATTGAATAGTGTGGGTTTAGTGATTAATGAGCAAGAAATCACTCTATTTGGCAAAATTCAACCAGATTCACATCTTGTCCTTAAGGAAATAGCATTTTGGAGTTAGTGTCTACTATGATTTTTTCCTGGTACCCAGACTCTGCCAGTTGGAGGGAGCAGGATGAAAAAAGAAGGTAACTGATGGTTAGTGTACTTGTTTTTATTCAACATGTATATGTTAAATGTATATGCCACTTTAGAAGTTGAGATCTAGGTGGTAATGTACCTGAACTTCAGTAGCAAACAAGCAGCTCCATGTTCAAGGGCAGAAAAAGAAGGAAGGAAGATGGAAGGAATGAAGGACAGAGGGAGGACGAGGGAGGGAAGCAAAGAAGGAAGGAGGAAGGAAAGATGGCACTGCACAAATTTTTGTGAAATAGTATCCCTGCCTGGTCCACTCAGTGGTTTTCCAGAGGCTTCTCTGCAAAGGAGTTTTGCTTGTGCGTGTACCAGAAAGAATAGATCCACATGAGAGAAATAGAGGCTCTTGCACTTCTGCTCAAGGAGGGCACAAGGAATTGAGATGCTTTTCTGAAAGCAATGAGCATTTGTCGAGCTGACACATGGAGGTTTTCTAAGACAGGCTTAGAATGATGACAGTGAAGTTTTTAAGAGTTGATTCATACTCAATCCAAGGAAACATCGTCATAATGAACCCACTTGATACCAACGGCCAACTGAAGAGTTTCATACAAAATTGCTTCTAGCTAGGCCAGCCAACTAATGGTCCAAGTTGTCAAGAAGAGTAATACAGAAGCCAAGAGGATAAATGTATGGGCATAGATTACTTGGTGGAAGAAAACATGTAGGAGATCAGAGGAAGAAAGTAGAAGAATCACTTAGTTGTGTCATTGACACAAATTGTCTAATATAATAGTTCATTTTAGGGTTTTGGGGTACAGAGCTGTATGAGGGCTTTGAAGGTCACCAGATCCAGTATGACTCCTCGCTCTGCCACATAAAATCTGTTTGACTCTTGACTCTGGCCAAAGCAATCTTTCTGACGCTAAGTTTTCTCAACTATGAAATGTGAGTAACATGAAGAATGTCTTCTTTACCATCGAGAATTCAACAAGTTTGGTGTAAAGTTGCTAGCATAGAACTAGTATGTTTGAAATGTATTTTTTAGAATGAGAGGCATCGTTCTGCTTATCAAAGAGCTCTCAAAGAGATTAAGGCTGAGCCTCAAAAAAAATGGTGTTAAGCTGCTCTAAGTATAATGGTACATGTTTTTGTCCTTCCAACCTTACTGTGAAATGTACAAAAGACAAAAGGCAAACAAGTAAAGAGAAAAGTATATTAGAGCAACAGCTGAAAAATTAAATACCCACAAGGTTCCAGGGAGACAACAGGAATGAATGAAGTGGTCCCAGTGGGGCCTGTGGCCAAGTGGAGAGTGCATGCCCTATCTTAAAGAAGCTGGCCCCACGGCAGCTGCAGCTAAGGTTTGCCGTGTAGGACAGCAGGTTCATTTTTAAGAGATCTTCTGATTTTTCAATAAGGAACTTACTAGAATTAAAAATTATATATTTCCTGCTTTTTAAAAACTAACAACTAATAAAAATAATTGAACACTGGGTGAGCAGAAAAATAAGTGACTAAGATATGAGTGTTTATGGAGTGCTGGTGAGTGTGTCTGCAATTGCAGGGGTGGAGTAGAACAAGCAGGAGTGCCTGGGGGAGATAACATACCAGGTACATAAAACATACGTGACGTGATGAGGTCCAAAGTGTAGATAAACCAAGCGGTGCTGGGCAGCCAGGGGTAGTAGAGAATGCCTGGCACGCGGCTTGGTGCAGGGAGTATGGGGGGAGGGCACTGTGGAGGGAAGGGGAGGCCAGATAGCCCTTGCCCTATCACCACGTGAAAGAATTTCAGCTTGATCCTTAGGACAGTGGCTGGTCTGTGAAGGGTATCAAGCAGGAACAATAGAATCAGATTTTCAAATTTGCATTCATTCTGGCTACAAAGCAGTGAACAGATGGGAAGAGTCAGGGCTGAAGGTGGAATGTAGTTGTGGGGATTCCGGTCGAGGTGAGAGAAGCTGTACGAGAGCATGGTTCTGGGTGGCAGGTGCATCCAGGGATGTCTGGGAGAGGTACTTGGGGGAGGGCTGGGTTGGGGGAGGATGACTGTGACTGAGGAGGAGGAGGGAAGATTACTGCCACATTTCTTCACAGTATTTAAGTTTCACCGAAGATTCAGACATCCAGCAACACTCTACACATAGTAAGTGTTGTCATCAGAGAATGCAGAGAACCAACAAGCATTCTGTGTGTGTGTGTGTGTGTGTGTGTGTGTGTGTGTGGTGAGGGGGAATCTTTTAAAAATTATTCTATCCTTGGTCTACATATTTTTCTTCACAAAGAAAAAGCAACCTAACCTCTAGTTTTCTCTTTGTAAAGAATAAAAAGCAACCAGGTAAAAATTGAAATTTAGTTCAATGTGCCATTTAGTTCGCAGCTCACTGCGACACTGCGCTTTGTCAGTGTCTGTAATTGAAACACCCCTTGTTTGGGGCATTCTCGCCAGGCTCTGTACATCTCAATCCCAAGGAGTGCATTTCTGCTGGAGAAACCAACAGAGTCACCTTCTTTTCCATTTATAAATTTGTTGACTAAGTCACACGCATGAAAATGTGCAATAGATCTTGCATCCTTCACCTCTGCTAAAAGAAAAATGACACTAACAGGATATATGAAGAGTTATTCAAATCCACCATGGGGAGTGACTGCAAAATAAGGGAAACAAAACCAAACTAAACATTCAACTACATAAATCCACCCCTCTTTATTCTACACAATCTCTAGGAAAGAAATAATGAACCTTCCACTATAATCAGCTTGTGTTTATAATTGATTTATCTTGTGGTTAAAAGGAGATTTACTCACCAAAATTGAGACAGACAGGAGAATAGCAATCTGGGTTTGGCCTCCTGACCTGCTTGGGTATCACTTATCGGAACTGAAAATACAATGGAGTTTCATCATTACTTTGGAATAAGAGACTAGACATATCTCTTAGGAATGTTCTGTCTTTGGATACGGCCAGTGCCTATCGTGCATATATTTATGGGTATGGCAACCTGGTGTGATTTAGGGAAGGCAGACCCTGCCCCTCAGGCCATACTCCCTAAGATCACATTTCTTTTTATTTATTTATTTATTTTTTTTAATTTTTATTTCAGGGTATTATGAGGGTATAAACATTCAGGTTACATTTTATGTCTTTGCCTCACCCAAGCGAGGATTAGAGGCTTGTCCTTCCCCTCTACAATGCTCACCGTGTCCTTTAGTTGCAGGTTTACCCTCCCCATCCCCTAATCCCTGGAGAATATGACTGCCATGTGATCACCATAGTGTTAATCAGTTAGTGCCAATTTGATGGCGAGTACAAGTGGAGCCCTTTTCTAATTATTTCCTTACCTTCCCCCACCCCACCCCACCCACTCTGGGGCCAGGCTGACTAATTCCA
The DNA here is from genome assembly GCF_000956105.1 of Propithecus coquereli. NCBI lineage: Eukaryota > Metazoa > Chordata > Mammalia > Primates > Indriidae > Propithecus > Propithecus coquereli. The sequence continues at coordinate 1,718,255 of NW_012149452.1, forward strand.
GGAATTCTTTACATTGCTTATTCATTCCTTTAATTAACAGTTTTGTTTCTTATTTAACATCTACATTCCCTGTTTGAGACAACACCTTTTCAACTTCGATGGGAACATATTTTTATCTGATCATTTCCCAGACTAAAATTTAAAGAAGTTGTGAGATAAGGGCCTAGCAATGAATGAGGTGCAGATGGGAGATGCCGAGGGTACAGAGGATGAGTGACAAGGTGGTCCTGCCCCTGGTAGTTTCCCTTATCCCTTCTCCCTCTCCATTAATACATCTGGTAGACCTCGAAGACCTGTGTGTCTCCTCCACTCACCTGTGTGTGTGGACTTGAGTCCAAGGATTTGAAAGAAAGCTCGTGTTCTTTAAGGGCCTGCTGTAACTCTGCCTTCTCTGGGAGCTTCCGGAATTCATTGTACCAAATAAATACCAGCTGGTGGGATTTAGCCTAACTTCCTAGCTTGCCTCTCAATACATGTTTTTCTGATATCAGAGGGGTAGGCTGGTAAAATCCTGGATTTCCAATGGGAGCAAAATACTCTGAAATTTCAAATCTTCCTTATTCTTGAATAATTTGCAAGGAACATACAAAATCTCTCTGTAACCTTTAAGATACACCCTCAGCAGAAAGTTGGGTTACAACCCTATTCTGTATTCCAGAAAGAGAAATCTAGCTTCCCAATAACAATTTGAGGGTGAGCTCTAGAATCAGTCAGCACACATATTTTAAGGACCTACTGGTTCTAGCCACTGCAGAGGCTCAAGAGAAGGATACGGGAACAGCAATGATTGAGCATGTACCGTATTCGGTGATGTTAACTAAGCCTTACCATACACACATGAAATAATTTATTCTTATGTTACAGATCAAGTAGCTGAGGCTTAGGTAATTCAGTGGTCGGTATGCTAGTCAGTGACTGACATGGAGTTTGACCCATGTCTGTCCGCCCTGTATTCTACCCTCTCCTAAGTACCCTGTGCCACACTGTATGAGCACTAAGGAAGCTTGCTGCAGTTTTCTAAGTTGGTATAACATCTTGCCAGAAGGGACAATCCTACTCTGTGCCTTCTACTTCAAATGCAAGTGTGCTGTAGCCTGTGTAAGAATACATCTTATTTTATTTTATTTTCAGGGAACATGGTCATCTGAAGTTTTATTCTTAAACCTATAAAATACAGGATTCCACAAGGGCTATGTCTCTCTTCTTTTTGGGGGAGTGGGGTAGGTTAGGGGGTTCCCAGCCTGGAAGCACATGCAATTTTTTGAGGCTCTTTGAAATCCCAATTCTTATTGGAAACTTTGGTGGAAAAATTTATTCAGCACAGCCTGAGGACAGAGCAATAATTAACTGTTTACCAATGAAGATATTAAACCCAAAAGAATTGAGCCTACGATACCTTATATTTTTTTCCTCTTATGTTTTACCTCTTAGGGGGAACATCATCAAGACAGAAAGGGTTCCTAGGATGCATCCGCTCCTTACACTTGAACGGGCAGAGACTGGACCTGGAGGAGAGGGCAAAGTTCACGTCTGGAGTCAGGCCAGGCTGCCCAGGTCACTGTAGCAGCTACGGCCACATCTGCCACAACGGGGGCAAGTGTGTGGAGAAGCACAGCGGCTACTTGTGCGACTGTACCAATTCTCCTTATGAAGGGCCCTTTTGCAAAAAAGGTACGCTAAGCACTCCTGCTTCTCCCGTGTGCAGGGTTGTAGCTCCTCCGGGCTCCGGTCAGGCCACGTGCTGCCTGTGCCCTTAGACAGTCTTCGTCATTTGCTCCCCCTCTCTCTCCCTCTGTCTGGAGATTGTGCATAGCTCCTCCACATAATCACATCCACTTGTTATCATGTGTGCACACTGGCGGTGCAACTGGACTGGATGGATAATTACAAGAGAGCACGCTTCCCATGGCCACAGAGCCAGCTGAGTACAGGAAGGGATGGACTCTCGTTTCTGTTGTGTTAGCTGGATTGTTAGTGGCACGATAGTGTCTCCAGTTCCAATTCCTCAGTTCACAAACGTAACCAAAGAATCATAGAATCTATCCCCAGAGGAGCCTTAGAGATACTTAAGCCGTCTGAAATTATTTCGACAACAAAGGGAGTATAGGTAAAGCAGTAAAAACAATACTGTGTATCTAGTGAAATTTCGCTCTTCTGCGGGTGACTTCAGCAAAGGTCTGAGGCTTTAACAGCCCTGCCCAGAGGCTCATGTTTACTTCATTGGTGGGCTGGGATTGGAATGCAAGAGCCAAAATTCCTGTCCCAGGGCTTTTTCCATACCTGTTCCCAATCTTATCAATTCATTACATTGACAGAACTTGATCGTGATGGATGCTCTCCTTGCACAAGGAGTGACGGTCCTGGTGTGAATTCTCTAGGTAAATTCCAGGTACCTCTAGAAACCATAAAATCTCATTATTCAGGATAAATACTTCGTATTTTTCAAAAATAAGAACAAAAGATTTGCCTACTATCAATCTTTGCAGTATTTTTAAGTTTATTTTATTGATGGGGAAAAAAGTTTGTTGAGCAAATAATGTCAACAACATTACAAAAGCAGCACTTTAGCTATTAAAATAAACTGTTTTAATCACACAAAACACCATTTACATACAAACAATGGTGGCAATTATAAATAAATCCTATCGATTCATTAGAACACATTTTCCAAGCACCTTTACCAAACAATGCTTTATTTAGTCCAATTTACTGTTGGAACTTAAAAACAAAATGGAAAAGCATCCTGTGTCTTCTCTGAAGAATACTATAAATGAAGCTCTCCATTCATTCATACTTGGGACTTCACCCCAATTAGTTTGAATTAGTTGTTTAGTATTGCTGAGAAGCACAGGATGCTCCTCGGGAGAAAATTAATGGTACAAATTTTAGGGCCAACAGTGTGTTGGGCCTGGCATGGAAGCTCGAAACCAAGCAGGTCCTGTCCCAGGAGGCTCTTAGTGTGAGCAAAGACAAGCGAAGGGCTACTGGGTGTTCACACCTTGCGAGGCCTCTGAATAACTTACCCTAGAAAACTTACTCTGAGTGCCACCCTGAGGGTGGGCTCACATGCTACAATAAACACGTACAGAATAAACACTACCAGGCCCAGTCACTAAAGTGCATAAGCATTATTTTATATTAATAGCACCTATACCCAAGTCTTGTGTTTGAAAGAAAATGAACAGCAGACCTCTCTGCATTTTTCTGGGGACATCATTCAAACATCTTATAGATAATATCATTCTAAATTTAGCCAGTTGTTTTTTGTTGGCTCCTTTCTCTGAAGTAATTCTTATTAATTTTCTTCTGTCCATGCCACTGTCTCTTTTGCCTGTATATGTTGGAATATTCCCTGTGCTCCCTCCAATATTTTTATTTTGATCCATAAGTTAAATGGACAAATGTATGCCTAGCTTTTTTAGCATGCTTCATATTTCAGTTTCCAAACTTGTCCCTCCTTCTGATAATCCTAAGGAAATTATTCCCTCCATATTCAGTACTTGGGATGCCTGTACGATGGGCTTTTTCACCAAGTCTTTGAGCCATGCCAGTTGCCTCTGGGAAATGTGGCTTGAACGAAAGTGGGAGCCATCAGCTACAAGACAGCCCTGAACAAAGGCTGCTTTCTCCCGGGGTAGTCTTTCATGCTTCCTACGATGACATGGTATATTTTAGGGAAATAGTTTGTAAATACCAAACATAGCTTGGGTGGAATTAGGGACATTTATTATTACCAACCCCTGGGGCAGAATTACAATTCATTGGCCCATTTTCTCTTACTATGATGGTACAAAGAAAAATTATCATAAAATTAACTAGCAATTATCTGCAACATATATTCCTGTCTCCAAAGTAGTAGAACAGGTATTAATATGTTAAGTTAACATATGAGGGGTTCATGAAGGTTTAATGGCTTCTAATAAGTGTTAGAACTAGATGTCCAGCCAGCATTTTTTTGGTTTCTTTTTCCTTTTTATGACCCTTATTTCATTCTATGTAAGAATATGGTAATAGAGGTCCATCTCTCCACACATGTAGTTTTGTTTTGTGTGTTTCTCTCTTTTTAATTATTGAGATGTAATTCACATATCATAAAACCTTTAAGGTGTACAATTCAGTGAGTTTTAAAATAGTCACAGAGTTGCACAATCATCAGAATATTTTCATCATCCCCCAAGGAAATCCCATGCAAATTAGCAGCCACTCCCCATTCACCTCTCCCCACAATCCCCAGAAACCACCAATCTATAGATTTCCCTATTCTGGACATTGCATGTAAATGAAATCATGCAATTTGTGGCCTTTTTGCATCTGGTTTCTTTTACCCAACATAATGTTGTCAAGGTTCATCCATGTTATAGCATTTTTCAGTACTTTATTACTTTACGTTATATTGCTAACCAGTATGCCATAGTGTGAAAAACGCCACTCATCAGTTGGTGGATGTTGGGATGGTTTCATGTCTTTGGCTGTTATGAACCATGTTACTATTAACATTCATGTACATATTTTTGATGGATATATGTTTGTATATACCTAGAAGTGAAATTACTGAGTCTTATGGTAGCTATACATTAAACCTTTCAAGGAACTTCCAAACTGTTTTCAAAGAGGCTGCTCCATGTTACATCCTCACCAGCAGTGTATGAAGCTTCCAGTTTCTCCACAGCCTTGCCAACACTTATTATTGTCCAACTTTTTGATAGTAGACATCCTATTGGGTATGAAATGATATCACATTGTGGTTTCGATGCACACTTCCCTAATGACCAATTATTATTCAACCTTTTTTCATGTGCTTATTGTCCATTTTTATACATATCATTTTTTGGAGAAATGTCTGTTCAAATCTTTTGCCATTTTTTATATTTTTTTCTTTGAAATGTTCAGTTGTAAGAATTTGTTGTATATTCTGAATACAATTCCTTTATTAGATTTATGATTTGCAAATATTTTCTTTCATTCTGTGGGTTGCTTTTTCACTTTCTTCATAATATCTTTTGAAGCACAAAAGTTTTTAATTCTGATGAAGTCCAATTTATTTTTCTTTCTGTTGCTTATGCCGTTAGTATTACACCTAAGAAACCATCACCTAATCCAAGGTCATGAAGATTTACACCTCTGGCTTCTTCAAGAGTTTTATAGTTTTAGCTCTTAGGTTTAGATCTTTGGTCCATTTTGTGTTAATTTTTCTACAGATTGTGAGGCAGGGGTCCAGCTTCATTCTTTTGCATGTGGATATTCACTCGTCCCAACACCATTTGTTGATGTGTGTTTGCCCTTAGCCCTGTAATCCCCCAACACACACATGATTAATGAAGAATCTGGTTAAGATTGTCATGGTGTTTTCATTTAAATATGTTTTAATTAAAAATGTTAGATAATATATTTGGAAATGTATTTGGATATACACTTGGAAGTCTAGAAAAGTTAAAACCCCATCTAGTTACTCAGAAATCATCATTAAAAAGAAAATTGTATTTCTTTCTAATTCTTTTCCTTGCATTTAATACAACAGAGATAATTTTATCTGCTATATTTTGTATACTGAATTTTTAATTTTTTTATTTCAAAAGCATTCCTATATAAGTCATAAATCTTTTTAAGCATCAGTTTTAACAATTGCAATATATTACATCTGGTGCTATGTCCTTCCCTTATTTAATCCATTCTGTCACCAGAGCATTACAGACCACAGAGTAATAGTGGAGCTCTTGGCACCACATCTGCCCAGTTTCAGACTTGGGCTCATCTGCAATCTACAGTGTGTGACGCTGGTCATGTAGCTCAACCTCTAGTTTCTTTGGTTTCCTCATCTATAAATGTGGAACACGCAGGAATCTTTCACAAGGGTTGTGCTTAACATTCAATGAGCCCTCCACAAAGCACTTGGGATAACTCATGGCATATAAAGTCTCACTAAATGCTTACTATTGTTCAAAAATTTAGATCATCCCAAATTTCGTACATAGATAATATAATGAACACATGTAACAGAATTGCAGTGAAAAAAAAATAGTATGTACATTTAAGTACTTTTTAGGTATTGCCAAGAACCTATCCAGAAATTCTGTAATATTTATATTCCTTCCAACTTATCCCATTTTTTTTTACGGAAAAATGGCAAACATACACTGTTGCAGAGAGAAGATTTTAAGAACCCCCATGCTCATTATCTACTTTCAACAATTACCAGCTCATGACCATTTTTATTTCATCCACATACTCACATCCTGTCCTCCTCTACTATTTTGAAGCAAATCCCAGATATAATATTAACTCATCTACAAATATTATAATATGTATTGCTAAAAGATAAGGACTCATTAAAAACACATATCCATGGGACGAGTAATATTAAAAAAAGTGATAATAATTTTTGAAATATTCACTCAATTTTCAAATTTCCAGTTGTTTCATTTATATTTAGTTAGTCTGATTTTTTTCTAAATTAATTACAGCCTGGATGATTTCCAGGTAACCACTAGACACTTATTACCCAGGACTCCTCTTTCTTTTTGTTCTAATTTCAAATTTAATTCTATCACTATTATTAAGACCAGCTACTGTTTGAGTTCCTACTAGGTACTGTGCTTGCATATATTTTCTTCCAAGCCTTCCGCCCATCCCAAGATTGAATTCACCCCGATTTATATTTGAGCAGCCTGGGGTTGAGTGGGGCCCTATGACAGCAAGAGATGGGCAGAGCCAGGTTCCAGCTCCAGGTCAGCCAGCTCTGCAGTGGCTCCCAGTGCCGTACTGTTCCCAGCTCCTTCTCGCAGCTCCTGCCACACGTCAAGGCCCAGCCAGCGCTGAGCTCCTCTCGCAGGTTCTCTCGGGCTGCTTGCGCTCTCAGAGCCACCCGGCTCTGGGAACCCTGGTCTCTGTCGCTCATACATCAAGCCCCAGGCTAACTTCCATTGGTGTTTATTTTTTTAAATGTGTGTCTTACTTCCTCAGAACCTAGCCAGCATAGTTCCTTCCACCGGGTGGGTGCTCGAGGGATATTGTTGATATCGGCACTATCGCGGTGGAGTAGAATGCTGGTCATTAGAAATGACCTTCAAATTAAGTTTTTTCGTACGTGTGATGGTTTTGGATATTCAGACAACTCAATTTATCAGACCAAGAAACTTAAACTCTTAGATTATAAAACACAGAAACTGAAAGAATAACAGAGTCTCAGTGTATAGCTGAAGTTAACATTATGCTAAAAATAGACAATATCTAAACATTAGTTAGAACTGGGGCTGGAGGAAGAGTGACAACAGAAATTTGGTGCGACATTTCTAATTATAAAGTGCTTTTTATTTTTAATTTCTTGTCCTGAGTACAAAGAAAAAAGTAATATACTGCACAGGCCCATATCTAATATGCTATTAATAATGGAATGCTCTGAATTAGATGTCTGTTTCAGCATACACACAAACATCAAATAAAAGCCCTTTATTCTGTTAACTAGGAGATGGTAGCTCAAAATGTAGGCCAAATGTCCCTTAGAAAATTCACCCAAGGAAAATGCTTGAATCAAGCTGATAATTAATCAAAATTCTCACTCATAAGTGTCTGCTGCATATTTTCATAATCAGGAGTACCGATGTTGTAACCTGCATGATAAATGCAAAACACTTCCTCTGAACCTTTGATAAAAGTGAACTAATATTCCCAATCTGCTAGGCAATATGCATAAATATGCAACTTTAAATTTTTGGCACTGTTACAGAGTGTTACAGAATTTTCACAAGGTGGAACAAATTTTCAATAGAATTAGGAGGCAAAAGCCAGGTTTGATTATGTTCTAGGGTTCCACCAACTCAATCAGAGAATTCCATGGAGAATTAGGAACATTCTACATGTCATTCAGGACAAAGAGACATTAATCATGCCAATATGGGTTCATGTTTACTGTGCAATTTTTGTGACAGATTTGCTGCCACATCTAAGGTATGTTGCTCTATGAAGGAACCTTTCCCACATACTCTGATACTGTATAGAGATAAAATTTAAAGTGAACTCAAAAGCAGCCTCAATCTAAGGAGAATATCTCAGCATTTGGATAGATTTGCAGTCAATAATCAGATACATTGTATAAAGGCTGTTGGGATGGGTTCAGGTTAAATTCTCCTCTAACACAGAGAGTCTATGAGTTCAAATTGTGCTGGGCCACTTTCTTAAGTGCTTTGCACACACCATCTCACTTATCCACACAGAAATACTGATGAGGTCGGTGTTATGATTCCCATTCACCAGATGAGAAAATATTCTCCACAGGATTCACTGACTTGCCTGGGACCACACAGCCAGCATGAAATCCAGTGAGACTTCACATCTAGTGCTGATTTGTGCTGTGCTAGTTCCACTAAACTAAAATGGTAACAGTTGGAGTGAGAGCAACCTACAAGGAGGCTGGGTGATTTGCAGGTTCCTGCTAATTGAATGTCAGCAGTTTGTAGATGCCATATTTCTTCCTGGCGGTGGCAGACCTCCGTCTAATGTGTTGTGCTACAGGGATTGGTTCCCATAGAAAGACCTAAGTCTTTGCTATATTTTGGAACTGATGCCAACGCCCAGACGTCTGAAAAAATGAGTCCAGGGGTTAGATCACTATGCCTTTTCTATTGTTTCCATAAATCCTTCTTTGCTGTTCCCATTGGTCCTCACTTTATACCCAACACCATAGAGAATTATCCCTGCCCACGCCCATGCCTGACTTTCAGTAACTTAGAGCCCATTCACAATTTTCCTGAAATACCGGAAAAACACAAACCAGAACTGTTAGTATGGCAATTTTGAAAGTAAGATGGTGCCAGTAAATTTCTCCATGTGCTGTGCTGGAGGCAGGGACATCTGATCCCTGCTTCTCGGGAAATTAGCTTGGCACATGGTAATCATTCTGCAGAGGTATGGATGTTGAACTGGACCTAAATTTCTGGAGGCAAGCCTGAGCTCTCTCTTCCGGCTAGTGACCTTGTTCAAGGTGCATAAGTAACCTCTGTGAGCCTCAAGTTTCTCATTTGTAAATAAGAATAATGACTTCTGCCGCTTCAAAATTATTGTGGAGAACACATTATATGATTCATGTGAAACCCCTCACACCGTGCTTGGTGCGGAGAAAATAAGAAACAAACAGTTATGGCTATCCTGAGGAATTGACTAAATGTTTCAATGTATGCTCTCCCTCTTGTATTTTGCAGAGGTTTCTGCTGTTTTTGAGGCTGGCACGTCGGTTACTTACACGTTTCAGGAACCCTACCCTGTGACCAAGAATATAAGCCTCTCATCCTCAGCTATTTACGCAGATTCGGCTCCATCCAAGGAGAACATTGCATTTAGCTTTGTGACAGCCCAGGCACCCAGTCTTTTGTTCTTTATCAATTCTTCTTCTCAGGACTTCCTGGCTGTTCTGCTCTGCAAGAACGGTAAGTACTGATGGCATGAAGCCCGGTGGAGTGTCAGCCTGGGCTGAAGGGACAGGGCGTGCCCTCCAGAACTCTGCATAATTTCCACCTCAGGTTGTTCCCACCTGGGCAGTGTATTTCCAGACTTCCAGCCAAACCCTTGATTATACTTTACTTTTATGAGTTGCAATTAGTATTCAGGGCTGGTGTCAATTCACTGCTGAAGTTTCAAATGCATTGACTTTAATTCGCCTCAACTGTGTAGCAGTAATTCTTTATTATTTATTCTGTGCTGGAATCCATTAAGTGCAAAGGAGAAGATCATAGGCATATCTGAATTTCAGAAGGACACTTGCCACATATATCCTGTCATCTTTGCTGCAGCCCTCTTTACTGAGGGCTGTTAAAACAACGAGCATAAATGCAGGCTGCATTTAATAGAAGGCGATTGGCCGGGTCTTAGAGAGAAGTAGTCGTAACCTTGTAGAATAAGGGGCTTGCTTCTGAGAAGCAGATTTTTTTTTTTTTTGAGGCTTAAATTTCTTATATAATGACAAACAAATGACAAACAAATAGCATTTGCTATTCTAAAACAATAAGATTTGGGGCATTTTTTATTTAATAAAACTATAATACTATTATATAAATCACAATATTATCACTTCCTTTTTACAATTAGTTCAACTTGATATAAAATTCACAAATAGTTACAGGGTATTTTTTTCCTTAACACTACATAAATAGACTGAATTATTTTTTCAAGGCTAGGGTACATTATTATTGAAGCTTCTGGACTAATGGCAAGCTCTATATCCTAGACCTGAGGAAAAGATCATTTCTTAATTTGCAGGGTATCTAATAGAACCTAGGCTCTAATGTCTATATTATCCATTATTAATTTAAAAACTAGGTGAGAATCAGATTTTACAAAGAATGTGGACAAATGGAATATGAAATGATTACAATGATAAAGGGGGTAGAACACACTTCATGCAAAAAATGTTGAAGAGCACCAGTTATGATGGCAGCTAAGAGAATTCGGGTTTTCTCCCCATACTGCTTAATCCCACCCTGCAAGGATGAGGACTCTTGATCTAGTCACAGCCAAGGACACTATTAGGTCAAAATCCTATGAGGTGGGACAATTGCTGGAATAGGCAAAGAGGGCAAAGATGTGGACATCCCTGGAGTATGACCTCACAGAGCACTGTCCTGTGATCAAGAACATGCCTTTCCTCCTCTTGCAATCTGCTGCTATCATGATTTGAGTCTGGGCTTTTGATGGATTCTGCCCAATCCATGCAGCTAAGTTTCAGGGCGAACAGTGGTAGGGCCTGGCAGGAAGGAAGTCCGGGGTATGCCCCATACACGGTGTACTCTCTAGACCTTATGAGGAAGCTCTAAGAAATGCAACAGTAATTAACAGTGACCCGCATGATGTAACAGGCCTCATTCATTCAACGGATGAATGGAAGGTAAGAACAGAGATAGAGGAGACAGAGAGAGAGAGAGAGAGAGAGAAACTAGGATGATGATTGGTCATTCCAAGTCCATCTGGCCTTACAGAGCCTGCAAGAGGGAGAGGAAACATTATGGGTTGTTACACTTTCTATTTATCAGTAGCCTTTATGTGGTTATGGTTAGGACCATTGTATAAACATACCAGGCCTTAAACTTTGCTCTATCATGCCTCTGTGAGGTCGATAAGGCTGTCTGAGGCACTAAGGCATGAAGAGGTTCAGCAGGTGGACGTGGACCAGCCAGCCAGGTAATTCATGACCCAGCTGGGGCCAGAACCAGGTCTCCCAATAATCAATCCAGCAATCTTCCTTCCAAACAAGATTATCCTCTAATGATGGGGTTGGACAGTAGTAAGATGACTGCAGAGCACTAGGATGCAGGATTTCCTCCAGAGCATGTTTGGAGGAAATGTGCTATGTCCATGTGTGTGGTTCCACAAGGACATTTGTCCCTGTCAGGCTGTGCCCATGAGAACACAGCTGCCACGAAAACAAACAGTGCATATGGGTACAACTGTATCAAATGGCACACACACGCGCGCACACACACACACACACACACACACACACACACACACGTATATAACTCTATGCTGGGCACTGTTATATTAATCCACAGCGCTTAATTCTCACAGCAACCCAATTTGATGGGTGGCATTAATATACCCAGTTTTTTATAGTTTTAGAAACTGATGCATATAATATTAAATAACTTGCTCAAAATCTCACAGCAAATAAGGAACTGAGTTAGGATTCAACTTCTTTTTCCCAATCTGGTGACATATTCTGTATTATTCTTAACCACAAGGGATAAACTGAGTGTTTTTTTTTTTTTTAACACATAATGTTTTTATTTAATTGGGAAGGCATTCTTGAATTCTACCCTGCCCGTATCTTCTTACACCCTGAAGCCTTACTTCATTAAAGGCTCCGCCTGATCCCACAGGGACCTGCATTTTTTTAAACCCTGGCTACAGGCAGGAAACAAGGAAATATTGTCTTGTTTGTTTGCTTGTTTTGAGCTGAGGTCTCAGGGCACGTGTGAAAGCTCAAGCGCGAGTCCTTGCAACTCAGGCTGACCCAGGAGAGATGCGTGTCCAGGCCGTGGTTAGTAATAGTGTCCCCCTCCCCACCTTGGCTCAGAACGGCCCCCACTCCCCGTTGCTCCTGGGAGCCCTCCTGCAGCAGGCAGTGGTGGAGGATGTCCTGACTTGGAGTCCTGGGCTTCTCCTGCCGTCTCCTTACCCTGCAGAGATACAACTGAGACATGTGCTCATTCCTTCGTTCTTTCATTAACTTCCTGGATAATTACAAGTCCAGCTACACAGTATCGGGAACTGGGAAGACAAGCAAAGATAAGCAAGGCCTGGTGCTGTCTAAAGATAAGGAAAAACAGATTCAAAAACTGCCTTCAACTTTTTACAAAGCAGTCTAGACACAGGAACAAGTCACAGTATCCAGATTTTTAAAGCAACCCGGCTAGAAGGTAGAGTTCGCCTAACTTTAAAGACAAATCTTCTGGGAATTCAGGGACTATAACAATGGAATAAAATATCTTGAGTGGTGAATTCCTTGTCATGGGAGGTCTTCAAATAATAATTAAATGATTATGTGTTGGAGAAAACATAATAGTAATCCCAGCAGTGAATGAGAGGGAAAAATAATAACCTCTGAGTTTCTTCCTGAGTCTTAGATTATGTGATTCTTTATTCCCTTCTTCTGTAGTTTTGCATTAATATTTCTTTCTGTTAAGGCTTCATTTGCAGACTTTGAAATGCTGCTTTGAGGAATTAAGGATCGATATCCTTGCAGCCTGTTCGCAGTGTGTTTGCTCTAGTCGGCCATTGACCTGGTTACCAGAGGATCACATGGTGGGGGCGGGGCACTGCATTATAAAGAATGAGGAGTATTTTTAATGTGACTCTGAAATTCTTTTGGAAGTTAAGGATACTTACAGGTTGGAAAAAGATCAGGAGAGTGAAAATGGTAGAGGGTTTATGGGGAAAGGTCTTTATCTGTGAGAATTTTCGTAATAAGATCTATTCATACCTCTCTGAGATGGAACAAAGAGCTTCTGTTAGTCCAGGCTTCTTAACCTTTTTTGATTGAAGATACCTTTGGGTAGCTGGGGGAAATTATGAAGGCGTCCATCTTGCTGTCCCCAGGAGACAGCAAATGTCCACAGCCAGGTTGTGCAACGTGGCTCCAATTTCAGCGCTTTTGGTTGAGCGGCGGATGGAGTTAGGGGGATGGGTTGAGTCAACACTGAACACAATGCTCGGCCTGCACGTTTATGTAATATCGCTGACCCGGCAGGGCAGCGAAGACCAGTGTGACAACAGGTCACGTGCGCAGGCCTCGCCCTGGCTGGGCTCTGGCTGGAATTCTGCTTTGCCCTTTATCATTATTCTTGAAATTTCTCCAACCAGAGACTTATTCGGGTTAAGCTGCTGCTACCTTTTCAAATAAAAACAGGTTCTTTTTCCAAAATGAAGAAAAAGATTTTAATTTCTGGGATGGAAGAACAGAGGCGGAACGAGAGGCATTTTGAGGTCACAGAGCCCTTAAGAAAGAGAAGGCTACCGCAGCTCCCTAACCCAAGGCTTTGGGCCACAGATGGCTTCTCAGAGACGTGGCAATCAGAGGAGAAGGGTCTTTAAAACAGAAGGGTCTAGAGAGGGAGATGAGAGCCTTCTAAAGATAAGCTTGACCTTCATGGCGTTTTGTTGAGCGAAGGCTCTGCCTTCTCCGTAGTGCCAGGAGTTCACCTCAAACTTGCCACTTGGCAAATATTTGTGGAGCACCTCTCATGGGGCAGGTCCCAGTTCAGGTCTTGAGAGAAAGAGATAGAAAGGACCCTGCCCTGCCTTTATGGAATCTGCTCAGGGGACAGACACATAGATGAGGGCACCAGATGCCGTAGACACTAAGTAGAAGGCTGAGTGGAGGGATGGTCAGAAACGGCTTCATGGAGAGGGTGACCCTTGATTTGGGTCATGAAAGATAAATTTGTGTTCTCTAGCCAGACATTATATTTTTTTAATAAAAATGTTTCTTTGATTGTTCCTCCTTTTCTCTGTTTTATTTATATTTCAGATGAAATATATATATTTTTTTCCTGATCAATTTTTGTTTCTATTCTTTCACCATCTGTCTTCTTGGCTCCCTGTGGGTAGAGGTAGGAACTCAGGTGGAGAATATGTGCCAACGCTAAGGCCATCCATCTATGGAGAAATCCTTTGGGCGCACACACCAAAGAGGCTCTCGGGTCACCTTCGCAGGTGGCTGTTCTCTGCCCTCTGGCTCCAAATGGTCTGTCTGACTTTGCTTCAGTGTTTCCCTTTTACCAATCTTCTTTTTTTAAACATATGCATTCATAAGATTCACTGTCTGCATTTGTGATTGCACACACCTTGGAGGGAATAGTGATGAACTGAGACACTTTATGTTTTGAACAGACTAGCTCAGGGAGCTGGGAGTAAGAACGAATCCAGGGAGGGAGCATCTTCAAAGAACAGAACTCTGCAGCTGCTGGCTGGGCCTGGGTTGACCTTAGGACAGCCCTGCCCTGCAAAATTTAATGCTGCCTCCTGTCACCCCCTCTCTGACACAGGCATATGCTGGAGTTCCTCAGAGCAGCAGCAATCCTGATAGAGAGAGAAGCTTGCTTCGGAAGGCTAGTTTCCTTGGCCTCACTACGTCCTGACCACTTCAGTCTCTGGGCTTCTGTCAAGCAACACCTGGGTGGTTTTGAATTTAAAATTCCCAAAAGTCTTTTGATATCTCCCAGAATTTGTTTTGGTTGCTTCATCTCTTGCATTTCTGGGGTTTCCAGCCATCTCTTGCCACCCTTTCATCATCCGTTTCACGATAATAAGGTCCTGGTGCTGCACTGTGACCTTCAGAGGGCTGTCAAGAGTCCTCCCTGTCACCTCTCCCTCCTAGAGGAAGGGCAAAGTTGGGGCAGGAACAAAGGACATGTCCCGCGTCACGCAGTTAGTCTGCGGTGCTAAGCCATGGAAAGATAGCTGCACGCCCTAGAGCTGGATCTGGGGAATTGTCCTGGCTCCTCTTCTCTCTGTTGCAGTGGATGCCTTATTTTGCTATGTGCTCATAAGCCCTTGAAGATGGCTCTGGACCGGGTGGTGAACTGACTCACGTCTCAAGTTCCATGTTGAAGTCCTGTCCCTCAGAGTGGCTGTATCTGGAGTAAGGGATTAATTAAGTTAGATGAGATAGTAATATTGCAGCCCTAATTCAATAGAATTAGTAACTGTAAAGCAGGAAACCCCAGAGAACTCTCTGAGGCATGAAGACGGTGCCATCTCTAAGCCAGGAGGACAGCGCTTGCCAGGGACCAGATCTGCCCGTGCCTTGTTTTTGTGCTTCTCAACCTCCAGAACTGTGAGAAAATGGATGAACTTCTGTTGTCTGGACAACTCAGTCCATAGTGTTTTTTTAATAGAAAACTGAGTGGACTAAGTCAAATGAGATAGCACAAGTAGATGTGTTTGTAAATTGTAAAGTACAAAACTCATTTTACTTTCTTATCGATAATGGTAATAATATGAATCATCTGCATCCTTGAGTTATCAGAGCATGACTGTGACAGCTAGGATCTGGGACATTTGGGGTTAAGATTTAATACAAACAGGAAATGAAAATTGCCCGGTGCCTAGAAGCACAGCACTTCCTGGGTGGGACATTACCCTGAAGAAGCAGAAGAAGGATAAGGCGCAGGGTGCCCCCTCGCTGTCACTAGGCACAGGCAGCAGATTTTAATATGTACAAGCAAGACAAAGAAAAATATTAAGAATAACTTTCTCAAATGCCCTCTGAGACAGACCTTCTGGGGACTTCTCTGATGTTTCTAAAAGAAAAAAAAATGTGTATGTATATGCAGAGAGAGAGGAAAGAGAGAGAGAACTATAAAAAGTAAAAACTGGGGAACAGAGTATCTATGTAGGACTAATGAAGAGTTCTTCTCACTGCGGGCTGGACTCTGCAAAACACGGTTGCGGAGACGTAGTCAAACATAAGGGAAACTCCCTGCGTCAACCGCAGCCACTCTGGATGTGGAGCTCATGGGCTCCCTGTGACAGCATCAGAGGAAACAAAAATAGGGGACCAGCAGCTTCTGAGTCAGTCTTTGAAGTCCCTTGGCAAAGAGAAGGAGTCAAAGGCTAGTATGGAAATAAAGCTAACGGAAATAGCAATATATAATTAACTTCACAAACATCCATTTAATACCTACTGTCTTAGTTTGCTAGGGCTGTCATAACAAAACACCACAGACTGGATGACTTAAACAACAGAAATTTATTTTCTAACCATTCTGAAGAAGGGAAGTCCAAGATCAAGGTATTGGCAGGGTTGGTGTCAGGGGAGGCCCCCTCTCCTCTGTGTGCTCCTGTGGCCTTTCCTCAGAGCATTGGTGGGGGGAGGCTTGTGTCTCTTCACTTAAGAACACTAACTCTGTAGGATGAGGGCCCCACCCTTATGGCCTCATTTAACCTTAATTACTTCTGTAGAGGCCTCATCCCCAAACACAGCCAGTCTGAGAGTTAAGCTCCCACGTATGAATTTGGTGGCGACACAAACATTTAGTCCATAACACCTAGTGTGTGCTGCGTCCTGTTCTGTGTGCTCATGGTAGAAAAGTGACTTGGTGTTGTTGACTTCAGGGAGACTCTTGCGGTTAGGATTCATACCCGATTCTCGTTAGCGACGTCAGCACGCAGTGGAGAACCTCTGCACATGGTGGGCCTCGGAGTATTCTTGGATTGAATTACATGTTTTGAACTGAGTCTGGAAAGACGGTCTATACCTAGCAAGCGTGGGAACACCCCACGGAGTCCATGAGAAGACGGTTATGGGATTGCAGCGGGGCCCTACTGGGGAGAGGGCAGATCCTCCCGGTGCCTCCCAGAGGCTTTCAGTGAAGATGGGCAGGAATATACATTTTATTACTTGAATATTCTTGTTCTCTGTGATATTCTTTTTGAGATCCGTCCTGCCACCCTACCATATGCGTGCGGCTGCCGGGAGCGGGTCTCGGTGGAGCTGGCACCGCCTGGCCTTGTTTGGTTCTTGGGGGTCTTCTCACTTTGCACTTTCCTAGTTTAGACAACTCTTCCGAAATGTTCCAAGAATTGAGCAACTGTTTGTTTTTTCAGCAAGGCTGGTTGTTTACACCTGCAGTGTGAGAATTGGGATAATTATGATCTGCCCTGGTGATGCTTTATTGTTTGTAAAAAGAAAAAAGAAGCATACCAGGGGCCTGGGTTCTTCGTCTGTGAATTTGGGATAATCGTGGCGGTCAAGGGTCTCCCAGCAGTGTTGTGGGGGATTAATGAGATCCTGTCTAGGACGGGTTCCGAGAGGCTCAGATGAAAGATGTGGAATAAATACAAAGAATGGCTATTACAAAACAGACCAAAGAGCTGGCAGGTTACTGAGTCACCTGTATTTTTAATATCTTTTTTTTAAAGCCAGGGGTAGAGAGAATGGGGGATTGAATGTTTAGCTTTTGGACTAGAACTCTAATTAGAGGTTTAAGGATTAGGAAAATAGTTGGAGTCAGTGTGAAGAAAGCTTTTCTCAGAGAAAAGACATGTTTTTATTCTTAGAGCACTTGACCTGTAAACACTCACATCTCGAGATGTGAAACAAATTCGGCGGAGGGCCCGAGCTCGGGGCTTATTCAGTTCTCCGTGCAGTTAATTACCTTTTGTTCGGCAAGCAGGCTTTGAATTACACTATTTCTCCTAACTCAATATTGAAGATGTGTTTTCACTTTAATAAGTAGCCTGACCTCGCGATGTTAAGAAATAGGACTCTGGAAATCAGATCCCCTGTTTTAAAGCTGCAGGGAAGAGATAGGTGGGGAATAGTTTCGACCTTAAGAATCCAGTTTAAATTTCTGCCACCAACCACATACGGCCTTCTTTGATCTCCCAGCTAGAGAACAGTGGTCGCAGCTGATGCCTGTAAAGTGCTGACTATGTGCCAAGACGTGGTTTCATCACTCTGTATGATTAAATCATTTCATCCTCACACAATTTCTATGGAGTTGCTACTAGTATTTCCCCATTTTACAGGTAAGGAAATTTTGGCCCAGAAAGGTTAAATGACTCATTCCAGAAGACACAGCAAGGACTCAGTAGGGCTGGAAATCAAAGCCCATTAGTCTTACTTTTTAACTTGTGAGCCCTCTGCTCTGTTCTCTGACCTGTCACTGTGTTATGTGCACTTCTCTCATGGGACCTGTCGTTTCCTTTCCGTGTTTGTGTGAGCTTTCGTCTAGGTCATGTGCTTTGTCAGGGATTCTATATTCCATGCCTGTGCATGGAGCCTTCGACCGCTGGCAGTGCCTCAGTCGTAACTGAGTGGATAATCAAGATCGTCCGGTACTTCCAGAAAACCTCCGAGATGAAAGATTAAGATAAAAGCAAGCAAACGAAGGTACTTGGAGAAAACATGAAGAATACGGGAGGCAGAAGAAACATTAAAAACATATCTTTGGAAAGATAAGCGACTATACGAATCCATAAAACAAGAATATGGTCTTTAAAACAGAACTGGCAAATAATGAGAAACAATTCTTGCAAATGTGAGAGAGAAAATTTTTTAAAATCTAGAAAGTTGGAAGATAAAATCTGAGAAATCCTCTAACAAGTTGAACACAAATACAAAAAGAGTAGACAATTGAGAACAAAAAAAGAAATTCAGAGTCAAAACATGATGTCCAATATCTCGTAGGATGGAGAGAAAGAGGAAGAATAGATGAGAAGGGAATATTAGCAAAGAGATAATTGAGAATACCTTATAGAATTAAAGAAAACTGATGTAAAAGTTTGTTTCCTTACCCAGCACAGTGAGCAGAAAAAGCCACACACCAAGGCAAAGACAAAATCCTAAATCTCCGAAAGACAGAGAGAAGCAGGAACTAGACAAGCACAGAACTTCTCAACAGGGGAAGTGAGCAGACTGTGGGAAAACATCTTCACAATGCTAAGGGGACACGGTTTTCAAACTGGGATTTCATGTTTAGTCATCAGTCATGTGTGATGTCATTTTTTAAGACTTCCTAAATATCCCTATTGGGACGCTACTCAATCTGACACTGCATAAAAATTGCCCCCAAATTCAGCACCTTAAAACAACAAACGTTTATCACCCTATACGGTTCTGGGAGAGGTCAGACTCTGGGATTGTTTTAGCTGGATGATTCCAGCTTTTGGTCTCTGGGAGGTCAGATTCTTGTCCTGGGCTGTGATAATCCGGAAGGTTTGATAATCTGCTTCCAAGCTCCCTCATGTGGCTGTTGACAGGAGCTTTCAGGTTCCCGACATGCTGTCTTTTGAACAGGGCTGCTGAGACAGCTTGCCGGCTGGCTTCCCTGCAGAGATGGAGTAGAGGGGAAGCGCCCAAGAGAACTGCTGAAACAGAAATCAGTCCTTCAGAATCTAAACTCAGAAGGGACGCAGTACCGTGTAAGCAGGGATTACACAGGGTGCCGGTACCTGGAGGCGGGGGTGTCAGATGCCCTCAGGGAGGCTGCCTGTCCCGGCGTGCTTCACCCAGTTAAAGAGGAATATGAGAGAGAAAGACATGAGGTGTGGGAAGCAGGGAATTTCAGGGTAACAGGTATGCAGATGTTCCAGAAAACAGTCTAAGTCAATGGTTCTCAAATGGACATGGTTTTTGCCTCCCCGCTGGGGGCCGTGTGGAAATATATCTGGAGACATATTTCATTGTCAAGATGGGGAGTGCGGCTGGAGTGCAGGGGGTGGGATGCGCCCAGGGATGCTGCAACACCTAAAGATCCAGAAAAGCCTCCATGACAAAGAATTATCTGGCTCAGGATGTCAGTAGTTTTAAGGTGGATGAAACGACATCTACAGGTGTAGAAAGAGACAGAGGGAGAGAGGGCATTTGGAGGGAGGCCCCTAAAGGAAGTCTGCAAGTGACAGATACCAGCTTAGGGTGATACTCACATCAGACAGGCAATAAGGACTTTGAAAACCAGCCTAACCAAAATTGCGATAAACCTAGGTTGAAAACATGGGGAGGGGCTCATGTGTGACTGTTAAAAAAGGTAATTCCTCATTTACCACTGTGGGAGGGCAACAGATAATATCTAAAATGGATAGATCAAGAAATAGCAACATATTTAATAAAATAGGGTCAATAACAAGGAAACTAATAGAAGTAAACACGAGGAGGAGGCCAGGGGTACGGCAAGGATTCCTGTCCTACCTTAAGTTTTTCTATGCCATTTGACTTAGTAAATGTATTACTTTGATTAAAAAAAAAAACAATTAAGTACTTGAAAGGAATCCATTGTTAGAATACCAACAAGGCGATATGCGGTTTTCTTAAAATCAGTTTTTCTCCCTACCAATAAATACATACAAATATCTAGAGGACATTGGTCGAAGACCTGTGAGATGATCGTGTGCACAGTAGCAGGTATCACCTGCCCCATTTGATGTTTTCAATGAAGGCAGTGAATGAAGGAAGGAGTGGAAGAAGAGATGAAGAAATAATTTAATTGGAAACAAAACATATCATAAATGATTTTACTTTCTTAACAGGTAAGCATGTTTCATTTAAACAGTTTGTGCTAAGGCCAAGAAGAAGCTCCTCGTTGCAGGATCCCTTTCAGGCCTTAACTTGCGTGAACTTCCTAGCGCCTGTCACGCTCTTTCAAGAGTGCTGGAGCTCTGTTGGCCACTTCTCAGTCTCCCGTATGATACCTCATCCTGGGCTTGCACTTTAAATGTTGACTTTCTTGTGGCAGCTCTGGCTTTTTAAAAATTTTTTTGGAAGAAAGATACTCCCTCGCTGAGATATCCCATCCATGTCTAAGATTTCAGCTGGTGACCATATGCTCTTGCACCCCAGATCGATATGCCTGGCTTGGGTGGATCTATTTGGCTTTAAGAGGGCTGTCTCAGCTGTCTAAGGGGGCAAGTTCACTTGGCCATCCCCAGGCCCCTAAACTTCAACACGTCCCAAATTGACCTCCAGTTCCACCCAGCTACATCTGCTCCTGCTCGAGTCCTCTCCTTCTCAGAGAAGTGTCCTGCGTCCACTGAAATGTCCAAGTCAGAGACAAGCATCACCCCCCTTCCTTCATCTCGCCCCTCCAGAGTCCGTCAATCACCAAACTCTACCGATATGCTTACAGGGTGCTGTACTGTAGCAGCTTCCTCACCCTCTTTTAAACCCACCCAGTTTTTTATATCTTACTTTGACTGTCTTTGTCCTGGCCACACCAATCTTGGAATTGGATTACTGTCAGGGAGTCCAAATATTTCTCCCCAACTTTAGGCCTGTGCCCTTTTAATTCATTCTCTATTCTGACCAGGGTGATCTTTTAAAAATTCAAATATATGCGTGTCACTCATTTTCCAATAGCTCCCATGGCCTGCAGGCTCATCTCCAAAGTCTCCTCAATCCCAGCTTCTTGCTTTCCTCTGAAGTTTCAATTCTTATGATTCTCACACCCCACTGTACCCTCTACCCGTATTGAATTATGCTCAGATTAGTGAATACATCATGTTCTACCTTTCCTCTGGGTCTTTGCACATTTTCTTACCTTTGCTTGAAACCTTTTCTTCTTTTCGGCTTCCATCCCTTCCTTGCTGGCAAACTCTTATTTCTTCAAGTCTCAATTTAATGTCACTTCCTCTGGGAAGCTTTCTTGATCCCCTCCGAAAGACGGTGTTAAGTGCCCTCCTAATGGGCTTCCGTAGTAGTCTGTTATAGAAATCGTCATAGTCACTGTTAACTTGTATCTGCCAATACGATACGAATTCCAGGACTCAGCACCCCCACCCCCCACAGCATCATGAGGGGGCCCAGTGTCTACAGGCAATAAATACACCACCACTGTGGACAATCGTTCCTAGTGAAATTGCTTTAGAGCTTCTCTTAACAATGGGGCACACTTTATTTTTCAAGCAAAATATCCCTTTTACAAGCCTAGTCTAATGGCTCCTCTTGAAAAGAGTTCACTGTCATAGCTTTGTGGTGCACTAAAGCATACCTAGAATGAAGGAGAAGGAATTAAATTGGTTAGCAACTTTAGTTGAAAGCATGGAGCTAAAATGAGAGTAAAACTTCAAGAAGTTGCAGATAATAAGAATGGATTGCGCTCATCCTCTTATTTCTAATTTTGGTAGGTATTTTTCCTCCCAAAGTATGATAAGGTTCTGAGGGAAAATATCTTAAAAGAGAGGCAATTTAAACCAGATAAAATACTGCATTCAAAAAAGATAGGGGAAATAGGGTGACCAAGTCACCAGTTTCATAAGGTATTTGCATCGCCCACCTTGGTTGGGGCCTCCGAAAAGGCAAATGAGGCTAGAGATGAAGTGCCTGATAGTACTAATGAAAGCATAAAAATCAAAGAAACAGTGCACGTAATTCCCCTTTGAAGGTCCTGATTTCCAGCTTTCTGTAGCAATAACTAAGTAAACCTGGGTGTCCAGCAACATAGGCTGCCGACATTTGTCAGGCTTTTCAATAAACTGGCAATGAAAGACCAAATCCGTGCAAGGTGGGAGATAAATTAGCACACAGCCAAAGGTACCGCAGAAATAAGCACCAGTTTCGTAGCTGAAATATTTTTTGATAAAGTAATAATCCCCGGTAATCTCTCTCCAGCTTTAAATAACAGCCGGTCTTTGTGCCGGCAGTTTAATTTTGTTGGCTGCCCTTGTCTTACAAATACATTTAGTGAAGCCTGGAATATCATTTTGTGCTGAAAGCTGAAGGCTTTGTCATACTGAAGCTGGGCAAAGGCAATAAATCAAGGACAAAGTGAAAAGGAATAGAAATGGGCTATCGGAAACTTATTTCCCCAGAGCGGGCGAGCTTTCTTCTCATGCTCGCAGGTGTATGGCATCAGTCATGTCCCCCTGTTAAGTGCCTGTGTTGTAATGATATTGACTTACAACTGCATTGCACCCTGGTTGGCATTGCTCCAAAATGCTTAAGATGCATCTATGGGAAATACATGCTGAAAATAGCACCATGAAAATATACAACACTAGTTTTCTTTTCTTTTTTTCTTTTCCTCCTCTAAGATCATTCTCCCAGGAAAGTGTCCAGGGATGCCCAAAATCAGCTTCTTCCACTTCTTTCCTTATTTGTGTCTGACCAATTATTAATAATAGATAACTTTTTTTTAAAGGTAAGGGGCCAATATACATTTAAAATGATAAAACCAGGATTAATGTTCTGCAAGATCTACATTTGCCAAATTGGTTATTATTGAGAATGGATTATGGAGAAAGAATGTTGAGGTGTTTATAGGGTGTTTGTTTTACCCTTAGCAACATAAATGAATAACAATTACTATGCTAGAAAGCCAGGAAGCCAGGTTCTTGTATTAATTTCCTATTGCTGAGCAATATACTTTTCCATAAACATGGTGGCTTCAAAGACCAGACATTACTTATCTCACAGTTTCCTTGAGTCAGGAGTCGAAGCACAGTTCGTCTGGATCCTCTGCTCAGGGTCTCACAGGCTACAATCAAATCGGCTGGGCTGTGGTCTCATCAGAGGCTCCCCTGGGGAAAGTTCTGCTTCCAGGCTCCCTTAGGTTATTGGCAGAACTCAATTCCTTATGGTTTTAGAACCAAGATCCCCATTTTCTCCCTGGCTTTTTTCCAGGCTCTGCTCTCACCTCCTAGAGACCACCAAGGTTCCTTGCCATGTGGCACCTCCCATGGGTCATAGCTTATTTCTTCAAGCCAGCAAGAGATAGCAAGTGTGGGTATGTATAGATGGATCATATAACGTAATTACAGAAGGGATATCCCATCCCTTTTGCAATATAATGTAACCTAACCACGATAGTGATATCACATCACCTTTGCCATATTCTATCTGCAGCAACAAGTCACAGGTTTCACCTACACTCAGGAGTTAGGGCTCTATACAGGGTGAGAACACGAGGGCTTGGCCACCTGAGCGTCTTCCAACCACATTACTAGTGCTTCCTGGTCATTAAAAGCTAGGTGTTCATATATTCATTCTAAGCAACAAAAATGAATGATTTATATTTGCATGAAACAAGATAAATAAATCTCACAAACTTCATATTTTTCTTATTTATTTATTTATTTTTTTAGAGACAGGGTCCTGCTCTGTCACCCATGCTGGAGTGCAGTAGTGCGATCACAGCTCACTGCTACTTCCAACTCCTGGGCTCAGGTGATCCTCCTGGTTCAGCCTCCCATGTAGCTGGGACTACAGGCACGCACCATACCTAGCTAATTCTTTTTATTTCTTGAAGAGATGGGGTCTTGCTATATTGCTCAGGCTAGTTTCAAACTTCTGGCCTCAAGCAATGCTCTTGGCTCAGCCTCCCAAAGTGCTGGGAGTACAGGCTTGAGTCACCGCCCCCAGCCCTCACAAACTTAATGTTGAAAGAAACCAGGCTGAAGCGAGGCTCATTCTTTATGATTTCATTTTTTATAAATTTCAAAATCATACCAAATTAATCTGTGTTATTAGAAATGAGAATAATGGTTAGGTTTCAGGGATAGTGATGACAAGAGGATGTGGGAGGGCTTCTGGGGTAGGGGAATATTCTGTCTCCTGAACTATCTAGATGGATTCCATTTGTGAAAGTGTGTGGATCATTACACTTATGAGACATGCATTTTTCCAAACATCAGTATAATTATGCCTTATACTTCAGGGAAAAGTAAAACACCACACCACAAAGCAAAACAGAACAAAAACCCTGGATCACCTTTAGGCCAGACACTTGATTCCTATGGGCCTCAGTTTTCTGAGCTGTTCCATAAAGCACAGACCGTTAAGGCTGTTCCAACAGAATGTAGTCAGAGTTGCGTAAAACCTGGAGGGGATACAAAACTCACTGGATGACTGTGAAGCACCCAGAATTCTCATTCCCGAGGGAAAACATTCTTCAGTTGACATGTCCTTCCACCTACAAAGTGTGGGCCGTAGGCAGTTACGTGCACCCAGTGAACTTCTCTTTTCTTAAGGTTTCTTTCAGCTCAGAAAATGTCTATGGTCTATTGATTTGGCAGCTTCTTCAGACCAGGCACCGGTAACGTAACAAAGGCGGAAAGCAGGCAGAAGGAAGGATCTGGCTCACAGGCAGGAAAAAAGGCGGTGCATTGTAGAGAATTTAAAAACAATAATGAAACTGAATACAACTCGGTCTGCTTGGTGCTATCCCCATACACCTGCCTCCCTAGGCAATGTGAGTGACCTCACTCTGGCCCGTCTCTGTGGACAGCGCCACCACTGTCCCAGTTAACGTGGCGCATTACTGCCAGGAAGCATGTGGAGTTCTGTGCTGCAGAAATAGCTGTGCTATGATGCTCTGTGCTGAAAAGTGTGACGAAGAAGAGGTGGGGGTGGATGTGCACCCATCGAACACGGACGTCTGCTCCAAGACCCCTTCACAGTGAGATCTGGATGTTGAAACAGGGCAGGACACTTAACATGGTGCAGCCTCACTTGTCCCCCAGCTTCATCCTCCAGACCCCACTGACCAGCCATGACTCCTGGAACTGTTAGATAACTGCACCCAGGGGTGCTTGCCTGAGTTGAAACTGGCAGCGAACTCATGAAGTACGTCTCCAATTCAGTCATTCTCCGATCACCCCTTCCCCTGTGGCTTCAAAGCAGGTTCTGAATCCAAGAACTGTTGACCACCTACGGCAGCAGGCCCCTCCCCGCATCCCCCTCCTCTCCCCGTGCAGCCGGCCACGCTGGACCAGCAGGGGTCCTTTCTCCACAGGCACCCAGAGATCCCCGTCCAGCGTGAGAGGTCAACTGCATCACTCCTCTGCTCAAACCTTCAGTGAGTTTCCTTCTCACCCAGAAGGAAAGCCGAGCTTCTTCCTGGCTGCAGCAGGCCCTGCACCGTCTCTTCATTCCCAACAGTGCCCACCCACTTCCATCATCAGCCTGGCTCCCCTGCCTCCTGCTCATGCCCAGAATGTGCCCACAGGCTGCTGCTTTGGGCTTTGCACTAACCTTTTCTCTGCCTACAAACCCACGTGGCTCAGTTTCACGTGGGGCTCTGTGCACGTCGGCCTGTCTGAGACTGTCCCCGACCACGGCCAAGGAGTGGGGCTGACGGAGACGGCACCATTTCGGAGTCAGCCCTAACTTCCCCTCCCTGCCTTCCACTCCCCTTGGTGTTTCTTCATCAGCCCGGGGTCCGGAGTTATAGTCTACACGTGTTTGTTGCCTGTCGTCCAAAACGTAAGCTCTGGCAGACGCAGGCACTGTCCTTTGTCTCTCCAGTGCCTGGAACAGAGTTCAGCACATGCAGACAGTCACTAAATTATTCAGCCGACTGAATGAAGGTTTGGTTTAGCTTTTACATTAGCCGAACTGGATTTTCGCCACCGCTGGGGGTTCCTGTTTCCTTCTGGTAAAATTTTTCTGACTGATGACATGGCCCTGTGTGTCTGTTTGACCCCATGACCGGAGCTTTGTAGGAATTTTAATTGTCATCAGAGTTTCATCGTAATTTTCTGCTTAAAAAAATCAGTAAGCAATTGGCAGTGCTGCTGATGGAGCACCTACTGAAAGCAGCATCCGGCCCGTTGTGGGAAAAATCACTTTTGAAGTCGTGGTTGGTCAGTGGGACCTGAGGGCTGGGATTTGTTTGAGTGATTTCATTTCCAGCTTCGGGGCTAAATTTAAGAACCAGTATAGACAATTCAGAATGAAAGAAAAGAAATGAGCAAAAAGGAATGGAGACCCTGAAAGACAGAACAGCAAAGCTGTAAGAAAAACTAGCCGTTGGTACCAGAGAAATTCAACGACAAAAGAAGAAAGCCAGGGACAGCGCCCGGCACTGCAGCCCGGCTTCCGCAGGCTTGCGTGTCAGCTGCACTCTCGCCGCGTGCCTCTGCCTTGGGATGTCTTCTGCTGGTCACCGCGTGTGTCCCACGTCGGCTCTGCCTCACCGATAGGCCTCTCTGCGGAGGGGTCTTAGCCCAGTAGGTGCAGGAGCATTTCATGTTGAGGTCTTAGAGTAACACAGCTGTTTGATTTGTAGACTACCTGGGAGGGAAGTTTCTGTTTCTTACAGAAATAGGCCGGATCTGGTCAAAGAAGAGAACTTTTGTGAGTGTGCATGGTAGCTCCTTCCCTGACCCCCATCTTGTTACATATCCAGAGTCAACCATTGTCTACTGTTACTTATATTAAGGCTTTAGTCCATTTTTGTTTGCTCAGAAGGTAAATGTGATTTCAAACATTTGAGGCATTTTCAAAGTCTCAGACTGTTAGGAGGTCTCATCGGTGCAATAATTGGGGATTGTATCCATTTACAGTGAATATTCCAATGCTTCTGGTCCATTTTGTCATATATTTAGTAGAATGATGTTTTTCTACTCCAGAGGGATGTCTAAGCCAAGACCTGCTTAGTAGCCAAGAAGGACATACCTGTCCTCCCTCTCCAGTTACATCCCAAACACACCCCTCGGATGAGGGGAGAGGAAAGAACAAAAAGTAAAAACATAATGAATGTCAGTGGGATAGAAGGAGGGGAGGGCGCAAAGAAAAAGGGTGGGGGTGGAAGGAAGCCAAAGAGAAGCAAACACGAAAGAGGTGCAATTAGGAAAATCCTATCAGTGGAGATCTTGAGTTGAGGGCTTCTAGTTTTCAACTTCTTCGTAATCCTCTCTTAAACACGGTGGCCCCTCATACTTATTCACCAAGTTGTTGTGTGCATTGTCTCTTTGATCTGTATACCTGCCTGCATTAATCTAATTGGCTGTCAGAGCTAACAAATCCCAGGTCTCAGTAGCTTCCAACAGTACCTGTAACATCCTCATTGTGTCCCACAGGCTGGGGCTTAGCTCCTGTGGTTTTGCTCCAGGAAATTTTTCATTCAAAGTCCCAGGCTGAAGCAACAACTCTATCTGGGACTTTCTATTCTCGTGATAGAAGAAAATATCAAAGAAGCCTGTGGAAATATGCAGTGGTTCTTACAGTTTCTGCCCGCAGGCCCTGGGTCAAAGCAAGTCAGATCATCAAATCCCAACACAGCCAGGCAGGGAAGCACGCAGTTCCCATGAGGCACAGCCAGCCTCGGGGTCATGGGAGAGGGTGTGTAGTACTTATGCAAATTTGTATTTGGGGACAATAGTACAAACTACCGAAATATCAGAGCCAGTAAACAAGGCATGTGGGTCCATTCCACTCATAGATAAGAAAACAGAGGGACAAAAAACTAAAGAGAAACAGCCTGACCTAGATCTCCAGTTGTCTAATTTCCAGCTCATTGATTTGGCCTTTCCATCCACCTGTTCATCTCTCACCTGCATTTTCTTTTACACTAAGGTAGTGCTGCTCAAACTGTAGCAGGCACCAGAATCACCTGCAAGGCTCCTTGAAACACGGATGAATGGGTGCGACTTCCAGAATTTCTGATTTGTTATGTCTGGTGTGGGGCCTAAAAAAGAATTTCTTTAACAAGTTTCCAGGTAATGTTGAGGTTATTGGTCCAGAGGCGACACTTTGAAAACCACTGCCTCAAGGTACCATCTACAGAGCAGGGTGCAATGCACAACTGTTAAAATTAGCTTTTCTTTTTCTTTCTTTCCTTTTTTTTTTTTTTTTTTTTTTGGCTTTACGTAGAAAAAATAAACAATGACTTAGATGAATCAGTTCTGTAACTTTAACAGTTCCTGCCTGGATGTTAGGAGAGGCTGCAGGAGCCCACAGCAGCAGTTCTCTGTTGCCTGGGAACTTGTTATAAATGCAAATCTTTGGCTCTGTTCCAGACCCGTTGACTCCCAATTTCTGGGGATGGGCCGAGCCTTCTGTGTTTTATCCAGTTCTCCAGATTATTCTGATGCACGCTGAACTTTGAAAAGTGAAGTTTGGTCCTGCAGACACCCTGAGGCTACACTGCAGCACCGCGCAATGTCTTCAGGACTTGTTTGCCATATGACTGCTACTGCCTAGAAATGCAGGGTCTCAGGCCCCTGTACACTTACTGATGGGTCCTCCTGTTATGGGGTTTCTTCTTTTTGCAGAGCACCTACTTTCTTCTTATTACCCAGCCACGTAATCCAACTGTTACAACCCACTACTGCTTGACTTTCGACTATGATTTTACCCCTGAATGATCCTTGGTTCTGGGCTTTTAGCCTCAGGTTCTCATTACTGCTCATCTTTCTGACTGCTGCTGGAACCTTAGCCCAGGTGCAGCTTGCCGGCCCTCTGAGAAGCGAGGTTGCTGTGCAGAGCTTTAGACAGGGGAAGCCTGCATGGGAGTCTCGGTTTGTCATGATTTGTATTTTTCCATTAAAATCCTTCACCTTCTTTCATTACAACCTTGTCCTATTCAACTCTTTCCCTCCTCCTTTGAGACAAGCTTTATGGCCAATTTAAACCAGTGTACTAAACAAATAATTACAGTCATACTATTGTGTTTTTATGGAACACAAACTATCTAATGGGCTGATTGCCTTTGCATGAATTGTTCATAGGAAAACCTTATGAGATGAGAGACCCCTTTCCGACTAGATGTAGTATCACCATTTTTGAATAGCATTTCTGTATCGAGAAGTCATTTAATCTTTTCTTTAAATAAAGTAAAAAACAAGACTGCAGACAACGAAATGAGAAAAACAGATCAACATCTCAAATAGTGTCTAGGCAAACTCTGAGTCATTTCACTCCAAACCCACCATGTGATGTTTACATAGTAAATGCAGATGTTGTGTTTACTCACTTCAGAGCATTTGCTAAAAGGCTTGGCTTGCATGGGAAACTTTTGGAGGATATTCTGTTAGACAGTGCATGTTTTGCAAGATGAGAGAAATTTTAAATTAAAAATAAAAACTAGATCTCAAGGAGAAATTGAGGTAGAGGCATCTCGGAAGAAAATGTCAGGAAGACGACATTTAGGAGCAAGTTAATATTTACTGGGCCTCTACTCTACCAATGTGTGCCCAGCATTGTATTGAAATGTCAAGACTTAGAGGTGCATAATGCATATTTCCTATCCTCAAAGAGCTCATAGTCTTGTAAAATACAAATAATACAGAAAAGGAAAATGTAATATTTCATCATAAATGCTGTGATTAGTGCAACCAATAATTTATTATTAAAGCAGGGAAACTTCAAGGGGATGCTAACTATAATTGTACCTATACAATTGTATAATTTGGGGCTGTTCTGGGCACACCATTTGTGTGGTCACCCCAGCTACAGTTGATAAGTGCAGGTATGGAGTAGGCTTAGAGCCGACCTCTCCTTGGGGGATGATTCTGGGAGATCTACCCGGGATGCCAGATCTGGTGCTAATGGAACTAGTGTGCTTCATTGTCCTGTTCATCTTTAGAGCCACTCATTATAGATTTACAAACGATCGTGTTGGGTATTGGGATCTGCTTCTTAAGCTGACCCATAATCACATGCTTAGTCTCACTCCTTGACTCACTGCCATCGCACACTCCACCTTTGCAAAGACCTTCACCACACTAACCCCATGCACTGTGGGTTAAATGCAGAAAGAGCTGCCGACTAAGGTTAACAAGCATCTATGTTTTCACCTTGACTTTATTGCAAACTAGCCACACAGCTTTCTGCAAATCAGTGAACTTCTCTAAACACAAGAAGGAAATCATCCATGTCCCTGCGCACATTGTTCTTTGGTGACCCAACCAGACTAAAGAGTAGCATAGGTAGAGCCAGGGGTGAGTCACAGCTCTGTCACTCACTAGCTAGGTGACCTTGGATAAACCCAGAACACCTCTGAACCACAGGATCCCCGTTTGTGGTGGCAGCAACAGCAGCACGGAGGGCAGGTGTACGGGCTAAATACAGCATGTGTGCAGTGCTTAGCCGGTGTCTGCGGCCGGGTAAATATCCCGTGCACGGTAATAAGCTGCCCTCATTATTGTTACTGATGCCGTCGCTGACTACAACGCAGAGCTGGCCGTAAGTGACAGTTCCCATGTTCTTTCAGACAGGTGACCACGCCCTTTCCCAAAGCCGTCTGGGAGTCATCATTCCCTTCTACCATCTTTGTGTGTTATTTTCAATTTTTTTGCTAACATGTCAGAAACAGTTTGTTGCTCATCCCCCTGTTGCATTTCCACACAGGAAGTCGCATGGTCGTTGGCAGGTGCTGGCTGTTTGACTGAGAGAAATAAACAAAAATCTGCGATGACACAGTTTGCGGGACCGTTTCGGTGATCATGTGCAGTGGGAAGGGATTCGCTAGCTGGAAGTCCCCTTTGAAGAGTGTCCAGGCAGAGCGGTCACGGGAGGCTTCGCTTACTAATGGCATCTGATGAATGTTGACATGAGAAAACCCGTGTCTTGTCAATTATTTAACTAATATCTTGACCAAGCATGGTGATGCTCACGGCAGCTCCCTTTGTTTGGTTAGGGCTGCCCTGGGAACAATACCGAGGGCACTTGGGCTGGCTGGAAGGAGGGTGTGGTTGGTGGGCCTGGATGGGGGAGTGAGTGCATGGGGGCTTCTCTTATGGCCTTACTGGTCCCAGTCCCTGACCAACTGCATGCCCACTGGACTGTCACACAAGCAAGAGACCTTACGCTTTATTTATTAATTTATGCATGTCCCAGTAGTTCTTGTACTCCTGGATTTAACATACTTTTACAGCATCTCAGGGATAAAACAAAGATGAGCTTAAATTCATGTTGTTCTTCCCCATCCAACCTTTAATTCCTCCTAAAAACAATAGACTTCTACTTATGTTACATATATTTAACCTAGGCATATATTCTTAACTATTGTAAAAATAGAAGAATGGCCAATGAAGAAGACAATGTCAAAATCAGAGAATTATTCCATAAATGAAGATAGTAATTATTGAAACCACGTATATTGAGAGTTCTTAGTAAAAATGCCAGACTTTGCTAAGGTCCATCCACTGTCTATTTCTTGCACACAGAGAACAGGGCATGTATGATCTCTTATTCATAATGAGAATAATAGATTCATATTTTTAAAATAATTGGAGAACAGTCATTTATTTGCCT
This sequence comes from Propithecus coquereli, assembly GCF_000956105.1. Taxonomy (NCBI): domain Eukaryota; kingdom Metazoa; phylum Chordata; class Mammalia; order Primates; family Indriidae; genus Propithecus; species Propithecus coquereli. Next base: position 1,750,215 of record NW_012149452.1, read on the forward strand.
CTAATAGGACTTATTCCCTTTATTTTTCTCATCTACAGCAAACAATTGCTTGTATCTAGAGGTAGGTATGCCAGCATTGGGGATGTTTCTGTATAATTGTTTATTATAAAATCCCATCGAAGCTCACTCTCCCTTAAGAAAGGCCGGGCAGAGCTATGAGAAAGCCACCACAGACATTTGACACTCATCATAGAACAGCCCTTGTACTTTGGGTGGAGGAAGATAGCAAGGATCTTTCAAGGCTGGAAGCAGGACGTTTGGGGGGGGAATGAATGCATTGTGAAGGGTCTTTGTCGTTCTGATGGGAACACCTTCCGAAGAATAGCTTGTGAGATGGGAAACATTTGGGGGAGTTATACTTTAGGCCCTGGAGAGGGCTGCAGGTCAAAAAGTCACCTTTAATTCCAGATTCTGGGAGGAGGCAGAAGGAACATGCTGTACTTTCTGCAGACCTGCTGGAGCGCTTACACCAGGCATTCTTAGAATAGGGGCGTGGCAGCCACCCCATCCAGGATGTCCCAGAACCCCTGGTGACTTCCTGCACTTGGTGTCTATGGGCTTTTCTGTGAACAGGACTCAGGGCTTTTATTAGAACCCCAAAAGTGCCTGTAAGTGTTAAAAAGGAAGAAGGCCCATGAATCTTTCTTCATTACTTTGTCTTATTAAATAAAAGCAAACTTAAGGATTTAAATGTCTGTTTGGGGCATTCTTGTATTTTAGTAAACTTTGCTTTTTTATAAAAAAATATAATTGCGTATTATATTAATGTCATTCATGTATTAACTTCAAGTGGTAATTTTAAAACTCTGAACTGTTTGGATTTTGAGACCTAACCCAGAGTTACGACTGCATTAAATATGAAATACTGAAGGAGGCACTTGGTTTCAGAAATGTTATGATCATATTCCTACCCGTTTGAAACCTTTCCAAAGTATTTATCTTGTTGTTTTAATCCTCATTGCCTGGGTTAGTAGTGTAGGTAAATATCGCAAGTTAGTTACGCAGCCGTTTCTCAGCCTCAGCCTGGGCCCACGCCTGTTCAGGTGTGTCGGTGAGTGGGCTTAGAACGGGAAGGGCTGGCATCAAGGAGACTCAGGGATGTGCACGGCGGGAGCTGGAGAGAGAAGGTGGGGGGATAAGAAGGTGAGAGGGGCTTCCAGGCCGAGTGCCCCTCCGCAGCCCCTGACCACGTTATTCTGGGACGAAGCCCGGGCTGCCCTCTTCTCTCTCCCCTGCTTTGCTGCAGGGCCAGTTCTCGCACCCAGCGGTTCTGTGAGTGCGGTCCCTGGCCCAACAGCATGCACTTCACCTGGGAACTCGATAAAATTGCAACTTTTGATGCCCCCCAGCTCCCATCCTCACAGACCTGCTGAACCGGAAACCCCAGGGTGGGCCCAGCTCTCTGTGTTCTAACAAGCCCTCTAGGTGATTCTAAACCAGGTTTGAAAACTGCTGTCATAGCCAGGTAATATTTCTGAGACACTCCTGAGGTAGGACGGACCTGGGCAGCGGATTAAGTGTGCCTTCCCAGACCTCTTCCTGAGGACCCCGCTTCAGAGGGTCTGTGACAAGGCCCAGGAATGCCGATTATTAATAAGCACCTTTGAGGATTCCCGTCGTCAGAAAACCCCAGCACCAATGGGCAAGCTCTCCCTCCATGCCCGTGGCACACCGTGTGCTGCTGATGGGTCAGAGGAGCTTGCAGCTCCGCGTCCCCTCGACCCTGACAGGCCAGGTGAGCCTGGGACAGTTGTAGCCCCTGGATGGGTCGTCTTTGAGCTGCCAAGTCGGTGCACCCCAGGATCTGTGCAGATACTGTGATGAGAAAAGCCCTGAGGCCTGACCTGACTGCTTTCCCCCAGAATAACTATGTTAACCAAGACATGCTTCAGCCATGCTCCTGGTGAGACTTAAACCAGATGATCGGACCGCAGCACCTCAGTCCTGCACCCTGGTGGAGCTGTCTCTGAGGGCAAAGGAAGGAAGCCAGGGAGACCACGACCCACTCGTATTCTTATTTTATGTAAATAATAAAATGTCACTATTTCAGTATTTGTATTATATAATGCATTTTCCTTCTTTATTGTAATTATCAACTAAACATGATGTAGCCTTTCATAAGTAGCTCTATGTCAGGCTAAGGAACATAATGCTTATTTTATGCATAACAGAGTAATCCTTAGGGCAGCTGAGTCCTCTTGTCTGTGTTCTGTAGTTTTTCTCCTGTCCTCCTTGCTGTCCTCTGTCCCGGACCAAGGTTCTTCATGTAGGAGGAGCCCTTTAGCACGATGCCTCTAATTTTCTCTGGCCGGGTGAACTGGTGGAGTAAACGGTCTCGGAGTCGGCTCTGAGTGGCTCTTCCGCCGAGTCGCACCCAGTGGGCATGAGCTGGGATGTCAGCGGTAGGTGACAGGAGGGATGTTCTGGTTTGACACCTGAGGCTAGCACTGCTGTAACCTTGCAAGAGATGTTTAATCTCTCGGAGACTGTTGCCGTCGTCATAAAGTTTGATAATAATGTCTATGTCTCATTTTCTTAAAAAAAAAAGTTGTGAGATAAATAAGGAAGAATGTAAGAATATTGTAGAATACCTAAAGCCATGCCTGCCGCACAGGAGGTTTATTTAAAAATTCAAGTTCCCTTTTCCTCTCAGTCCCTTCTAAGCTGTGTTTGGATGGTTGACTTTGCCTGAGAAATGGCTTCTCTGTAAGTGTAATGTAAGCATTTGCTTAACAGATGTTTACCAAGGACCTATTTTGTGCCTTGCACACCAATGCAAGAGATAAAAGATGGTTACAAGGGAACAAACGTTAGCAACTGACTGCATTCTAGCACCATGTGTGAGCCTATGTGATAGATACTATGTATCATCTAAAATCACGAAACTGAGGCAAAGTGGTTTCAAATTGCTGATGAAGTGGCAGATCTAAGATTTGCATCAGATACTCACCTCTAAAATCCGTGCTCTTGGCCACTATGGCCCAGACTTTAACTTCAGGTGGTTCGATCTAAGCCAATGTCTAGTGTCTTTAATACAAATAACTCCTCTTTGCCCCCTACCACATAGATGCACAAATGATGTTTCCCTTAAAAAGGAAATTTTAGATAATTGACTCTGTTGTTTGATCTCACCAGCTGTACTTTCTTTGAAGAGTGAATTTACTGAGCACAAATCCCCAGGGAGAAAAGGCTAATTAAGGCACAGGCTTCCTAGCCAGCTGTACCACATGGAGAGAAGTAGTTCAATGTTTAAATATCCAGGCTGTAACAGGAGGTGTTGCAGCAGAAGGTCCCTGCAAGCTGCCAGGAGATATGTCTTGTTGAATGGCACCGGAAGCAGGGGCCTGGTGCGGTGCCACCTATAAGTAACAGGACAGCAGATTCCCCTAAGTCACGCCAAGGGAGCTCTCATGAAATCTTAACCACAAAGTCAAATGCACCATGGCACTGAGGGTGCCACTTACCTGTCTGCCCGTGTGTCCTTAACACCTTCCTCTAGTGTATTTGCTTTAAAGACAGCTTTAAAATACTTATGCATACTTACCAAAGAAAAGTTAAAACAAATATATACAAAAAGAAGAAATAACAAGGACAGGCTTGGTGGCTCACTCCTGTAATCCCAGCACTCTGGGAGGCCAAGGCGGGGGGATCGCTTGAGGTCAGGAGTTTGAGGTTGCTGTGAGCTCCGAGGACACCACTGCACTCTACCCGGGGCGAAAGAGTGAGACCCTGTCTGAAGGAAGGAAGGAAAGAACAAATCACCCTTAATCCTACCACCAAGATAAATGGGCTAAGATTTTTGTTTACATCCAATGCTCTAGCGACCTTAGTCAAGTCATAAGATGCTTTGACCCTTGGTTTTCTCGTCTATAAAATGGAAATAATAACATCTACTTTGAAGGGTTATTGTGAGGATTAAAGATAAGGTAGCAAAGCATTTAGCGCGATGTGTAAAACAGATCATAATATGTCGACTTTATCTGCCTATGGATATTGAAATGCAAATATAATCAGACTATACATGCTGTTTTAGAATTGTCTTCATTTATTTTATGTTGTGGACGTCTTTACATATTGTTATATGTTAGCAGATAAATTGTAATAGATTATATAGTTTGTTTACATTTTTTATTGTTAGGCTAACATTGTTAGAAACATTAGTTTGATTTTAATGTTTTGCTACTTTTTTTCCCCAAAATTGATCATAAAATCAATTGCCTACTGCTCGATATTTGGGGTCTCAACTATTGCCCTGGGTAAATTCCTAGATGTGGAATTGTAGATCTAAGTATACGAAAAAAATTTTGAGGCCTTAGATATGCATTGCAAGTCACTGGGATTGTTGCAGAAGTTGGCAAAGGTCCTTCATGGCAACTCCTGGCCAAGATCCAAGAACGCAGAGGAGCTTGCCAGGAGGTGAGCACCCTCCAGGCAGCCACACCCAGATCCGTGCCAGAAAGTTTGGTGTGGTCTTAAGGACGTCTGAGGCATAATATCCAACCCTGGTATGTCATTCGGCACTAACCTGTCCCCAGACATGGTACTAGTGTCAGGCTTCTGGGTAATTCCTGGATGTCGAGTGTCAGGTATGTGCTGTGCAAAGCTGTAACATTACATTTTTTTAAAAAGAATCTAGCAAAACAAGTGTGAAGTAGACATTAATTTCCTTATTTTACAGCTAGGGCCAAAGAGGTTAGATGACTTGTCAAAACTCAGACAGTAAAGAATGACCACCTAACTCTCTCTCTCTCCTAACTGACCTAACAAAGATTCACAGAGCGGCCATGTCTGTTGGCCAGATCACACGTACTGCCATCAGTAAGAGGGGCACCAATGCCCAGTTAGATTATTGAGGATATATTAGAGGGGGGGAAAAAAAGAATTGGAACTGTGGTTGGTAACCCGTGGAAAGAAACTGCACCTTTATTCTGCTTTATTCTGTGGTCAGTGGCCAACCAAAGAAAGATTTAAAGATAGGGAGAGTAAAAGGGAGAAAAAACAGACACTGGGGAAAAGACAACATTTTCTAGGGGATGACTATAGCGAAAAAAAAAAAAAAAAAGGCTAAAAGCAGATTTTAGAAAGTTATTCACCTTAGAAAGATTTTGGAATTAATGAATGGTTAGCAAACTGCTTTGTAAAACTCCATAACTCCACACAAATATAGTTGTATATTGTTATTAATATTAGTCAGAAGCTAATATGTCAGAGCAGATATCAAAATCATAATGTCGTGTAAAAATAAAAGTGGCTTCTAAAGTGAAACTGTTCCTGTTACAGACAGCTCATCCCCTCACAACTTTTCATTGTCAATAACTGACGTTAATTTTGTGAACTGTTTATAAAGAGAGGAATTGGGAATGGTGATTTGGTTTTCCACCTCCGTTTACGATTCTCTGGGACAGGATCCTGGCACATTTAGTCTTAGCGACTATCATGCTCCTTCGGGCCCATCCTCAAATAAGCACAGCAGGGTCAGCTCCCAAGTGAACATGAATGTGTGCTGTGGTCTCCAGTGCAAGAGTGGATTGCAACGTGTGTGTCTGTGATAGCTTCCATCCATGTTCTTGGGCATTCCGCAAATGAAGTCTCCCTACATCCAGGGGGAATATGCCCTGGGTTATTTTGAAATCATTTTACTTTCTTACATGAGTGTCAATGTATAAATATGCTCTTACCGGGAGAGGCCATAATCCCCACTGAAGAGTTATTAATTACACACATACCTCGTGTTTGTATTCCAGCTTTCCCCAGGGAGCTTGAAGCACTTTGCAAATATGAATTGCAAATAACAAATAATGTCTTTCATTTCTAAGACACCCATCTCTAAGGACTTCGGTTTATGCCTCTCTCAGCATTCTACCAGTAGCAAAGCCCTCACCACCCAAAGGCAAGAGTAAGCACCTCTCCGCTCCCCCTGCAAGAGGGGATTGTGGACTATTAACAGGCCCAATTTTACCAAACTGGAACCTGAATATATAAAAGTCTGACTTTGTAACTGGATTTGAAACACCAGGTAGGTGACACTAAGTGGCTTTTAGAAGGAAAACCTTGGCTTTGTACTAGCTTTGGACCATCAGAAATTCTCATTAACCAACAAAAAAGTTAAGGGGAAAGGGGATGTTCAAAACATGGGCTACGTTTCTATAATTCAGAGCTCATTATTGTCTTTGAAGCACCTTAGTGACTAAATCCCAACTTTGGCTAAGATAACTCTTTTCTTTTCCTGCTGAAGCAAGTTATGGAGATGAAATGTATGCAGAGCAGAGGCGCTGTTTGTTTCATAGCTCGCTCGATTTCCAGTGTCTCCCTTGCCCAGATAGGGGTGGCAGCATCATCTGGGCAGTTATCGGGTTCAACAGAAGTCATCTGCAATTGAATTAGTATCTAACAGATGTAATATTTTAGGCACGGTGCTATTTACGAAACAGTAAATAAATAAAAACCACTGGTTCTTTTCTATAGAAACATACTTCTCTGAGGAATTCATCTTTTCCAAAATTTCTCCTCTGCTAGGCAGAAATTTGAACTTGAGATAAGGAGTAGGTCTTTTAGAATTCTTAGATTTCTGCCTACATAGAAAATTATACACCTTCGATTGCTATCAGTTGGTGATGAAACTTGCGCTCCAGGTGCGTTCCAGCGTTCAACACTACGCATGCCTCTGTCCAATTCCCTGGTGTGCAAATGGAGCTCTTAAATATGGTGCCGCATTAATAGGGTGCTTTTCAGAATCATTTTAACAATGACAAAAATAATGATGCAGCCCAGCTGTGCAGGGAGCTCTGAGCTTCCTGTCAGGAACTCCCCCATCTTCCCTGAGCTAGAACGCACCGTCAGTTATGCAGAGCTGCACAGAGAGGCCTGGGATCTCTGCTAAATGTCAGGGAAACCCAAACACGATTCATTTTATTTTTCTCTCAACAAAAACACACTTGTTTCTTTTTCAACTTTGCTATGAGTGAACAAATATAATGACATAGTGAAAAAATGACATCATTTTCTTTCTATGCACAGGTTTTTTGGAATGCATTCATTCTTTCATTTGGCAGGTATTTAGGCAGCTCCTACTATGTGCAAGGAACAGTGTGGGGACCATAATAAAGCTGGAGAGGGTATGGGTGTTCTTAGGACGGAGTATGGGACATGGAAAGGAGATTCCTGGAGAGAGGACTCACAAACACATTTCGTTAAGATGAGAGAACACAGGCCAAGCATTGGATTTTATTACGGTAACACGGCCTCTTCACAGTGAAGTAACACTCCATAGGCATGGTGGAGGAAGACAAATTTGTTGCCATTCTAGAGAAGAATGCCAGGGGAAACATGGTCATTGGGAGGCCGTGGACTGGCTCAGGCATGACAGAATATTGGGAAGATCCTTTTGAATAAGCTGGTCCTCTCTCTGCTTACAGAGCTTGGCACATTTTCTCTGGGTCATAATATTTTTTTGTTTGTAGATGACTCCCTGGTAGGTGGGAGCTCCATGAGAGCAGGGGCCTATGGCTGTGTAGTCTCAGGCCCAGCAAAGGGTATGCAGTAGGCACTCATAATAAGCACATGTTGGCCAACTCACAGCATTTTCACATCACAGAATGGGTAGGATGTGAGAGGTAGGACTCAGAGCCCCCTGACCAGGAAAGTTCTCGACCTGATTGTCTTCATTACAATAAATAAGATCCTATGGTTATTGATTATGTCTTTTTTTTTTTCACTTTTATTTTTTTTATTTCATCATATTATGGGGGTACAAATGTTTAGGTTACATACATTGCCTTTGCCCCACCTGAGTCAGAGCTTCAAGCGTGTCCATCCTGCAGATGGTGCATATTGCACCCATTAGGTGTGTATATACTCATCCGCTCCTTCCCACCTCCAACCTGCCCGGCACCCAGTGACTGTTACTTCCATATGTGCACTTAAGTGTTGGTCAGTTAAGTCAGTTAACACCAATTTGATGGTGAGTACATATGGTGCTTGTTTTTCCGTTTTGGTTATATCTTGATGGCTGTGCCTGGAGTTATTCACGAGCAAGTTCCACTGTTGTTACTGATTTTAGAAAATGGTTTAGGAAATCATCTCTAATTGACCATCATTTATATTTTCATTTATGGAAGTGCCTGAAGCCAGTATTAACTGCTCTGTCTTCTCTGTTCTTGGCTGGCTGCATAGGGCTGACACACACTAGGAAAACATGAGAACCCAGGAGTAGGGGGCCGTTCTGACCAACTTACAGCCTTTACATTTTTAAACTTTAGGAAATATCATTCTGAGCCCAAGACATTTTTTTTTGAATGCTTATTAAGGGTGTGCACAATATGAGAAGCTGAGGACACTTCCCAGAGCTGGTTATCGAAGACAGTAGGTCTCAGCTGCCTGGCACGTGGATGCATTTGTGCTGTGGGTCAAATCACCGCCCGCCCCACTGCCTGGAAAGACATCCTTGGAAAATATATCAGAGCTGCCATCTACAGCAGCGCTTCTTTTGAAATTGTCTTCATTAAGTAACATTTAGAAAAAGCAAAATGATAGGTTTACAAAAAAATCATGGTTCCTTAGAGGCAATGGCTTCCTTAAAGGATCAGAGCTGGGTTTCACTCTCAAATTTCTCCACACGTGCTGTCTCCTACTTATTTCCTGCCTCCATACCTTTTCCTTCCACCCAACCGCAGACATGCATCCATCCTTTCTTCCACCCCCCTGCCTTGGACATGCTCTTACCTCTAGTAAAACCCTCTGTTTCCCTTTTGTCCTCACGACTAATTTTTATGTGAATTTCAAGACCCCAATTCAGGGTTTGTCTCTCCTGCCAGGCCTGTGCTGAGTTTCCAGTTCCCTGCGGGCATTTCTCCTCACTGTGTGGTGACAGTGTGCCTTTTGTTCTGAGTCACTTGCTAGATTGTATCTCGTGAGAAAAACTCCGCCTTTCTTCTCTAGCCAGTGTTCATGCCCTCGTCCCTGGCGCAGGGTGGGTGCTGACCTTCTGTATGCTGCATGTTGATGGAAGGATCCTGGGGCCGAGCCCTGCACTGGACACCACAGAGATGTAAGAAAATGAGCCCGAGCTCCTTCTTAGAAAGAAGTCATCACTTTCAGTGGCATTTCAGCCAACCAGGCAACAAACCACAAATTGTGATCCAACATTTTTGTAAAATTGCATTGCTGTACACTGTCAGTATCTGTGGTCATCAAAACTTTTAAAAGTTTTTCAAAAACACACAATGCCTAACATTAGTTCCGAATATTATAAAGTTTTAAGTGTCATTATCGAAAGCATCTATATTTAAAAGCAATTGGCTCATAAAAAGTGAACATAAAATTTACAAAGCTGCCTCATCCTGCATCCTGAATACTTTAAACACTAATTACTATACTGAGTCCTAATGACTATTGCCTTCAAACCCCATATATTATATATAAATAAGAGAAGAGAGTTTGTAAATGTAAGTGAACTCTAATTGGGTCTCAGAAGAAGGAAAACAGATCTTTAGCAGCTCAACGAAATCTCTAAGCACAAAAAACATGAGCCAGTTTCTCCCATGGAGTTTAGTGGCGTGCGCCTTTTACACATGCTGCAGATACTGGATTCAGAGTGCAGGCCTGAACCAAGGAGCCTGTTTGATTTCACTTGTATAGATCAACGGAAAAATGAAAATTAAAGAAACTCCTAATTTTGTAATTCAATGTATTTTTCTTTCCTTGAAAGAGGGCTGCCATTCAATGAAGCAGGCAATAGGAAAACTGATCAGAACAGAGTTCCACAGGAGGGTAGCAATTGGTCTGCATTCATTCCCAGTAATGGGGCTCTTTCTTTATGCAAATGCCTTTTGAGTTAAAGATAAGACAGGTTGTGGAATATTTTGTGCAAACGTAAACAGAAGCACTGAAATAGAAGAAGATAATTGTTGCTTATTAAGATGCTTAGAATAGGGCTGAATAAAATAAACCAGAACCCATCACTGAGTGGAGGATTTGGTACCTGTTTATTACTTCCTCTGAGAGTTTTCAAGGTTGTTTTTGCATAGGAAATGAATTGAGCCCTGGAAAACCATCCTAGCTGAGTGGATCTGGGAATGCTCAGCACATTGCAGTTACTGACTCATGAGAAATTCTCAAACAGCTGAGAATATTTTCTTTAGGATAGCTGATTCTTTTCAGTTCTAATCTGCCCTCACCTTGCCCAAGATAGAAACTATGGAGAAAAACCTTAATGTTTACCTTTACTACAAAAAGTGACTTTATCTTCCATAGAATTTGCAATTTTTAAAGCATAAAATGTCCCTTTTCCCAAACAGCTTAAAAATGTTTGATCTTTTTTTTTAATTTGAAGTCATCACATTTGAATTTTTTTAAAAGTTTACTTGACAAATAAAAATTAAATACATTCAAGGTGTACCACGTGAGGATTTGATAGATGTACACAATGTGTAATGATTGTCAAGATCAAACTAATCAACACACCCGTCACCGCCCATGCTGTACATTAGATCGCCAACGCTTGTGCATTTTATAACTGGAAGTCTGTACTCTTTGACCCTTGACCAACGTCTCTCCATTTCCCCCAGCCACTGGCAATCACCGTTCTACTCTCTGCGTCTGTGAGTTCTACTTTTTACCTTTCACGCATAAATGAGAACACACAGTGTTTGTCTTTCTGTGTCTAGCTTACTTCACTCAGCATAATGTCTTTCAAGATCATGCGTGTTGTTGGGAATGGAAGGATCCCCTTCTTTTTTTTGTCTGAATAACAGTCCACTGTATGTACATATGTGTGTTTATATATGTGAATATATATATAGACATGTGTATATACATCGATGTGTGTGTATACAGACACACACACGTACACATCACATTTTCTTCATGCATTCATCCCTCAGTGGTCATTTAGGGTGTTTCCATGTGTTGGCTACTACACGTGATGCTGGAATGAACATGTGGGTGCAGATAGCTCTGTGGGGTACAGGTTTTCTTGCCTTTGTATACAGCCAGAGCAGGATTGCTGGATCACATAGTGGTGCTATTTGTAATTTGTTGGGGAGCCTCAGTCCTGTTCATAACGGCTGTACAAGTTTCCATTTCCAGCAACAGTACACCAGGGTTCCTTTTCCCCACACCCTCGCTGATGTATGCCACCTATTGCCTTTTTTGATACTGGCCGTCCTGGAAGATGCGAGGTAATATCGTATCGCGGTTTTGATTTGCACTCCTCTAATAAGCAGTGTTATTTAGCACCATTTCATACACCTGTTCATCGTTTGTATGTTTCCTTTAGAAAAATGTCTATTCAGGTCATTTGCCCATTTTCTAATAAGGTTTTTGGTGTTTTTTGCTATTGTGTGGTTTGAGTTTCTTATATATTTTGGCTATTAACTCCTTACCAGATATGTTGTTTGCAAATATTTTCTCCCATTCTGTAGGTCATCTTTTAATTTTATTGATTATTTCCTTTGCTGTGCAGAAGCTTTTTAGTTTGATGTAGTCTCATTTGTTTATTTCTGCTTTTGTTGACTATGCTTTTAGTGTCATATCCAAAAAATCATTGCCAAAACCAATGTCAAGGAGCTTTTCCCTGATGTTTTCTTATGGTTTCAGATCTTATATTTAACTTTTTAATCCATTTCAAGTTAAGTTTTATATATGGTATGACACAAGGAGCCAGTTTTATTTGCTTGCGTGGGTGTATATAGACAGCTTTTCCAACACCATTTATTTAAAAGACTGTTTTTGTCCCATTGTGTATTCTTGCCACCCTTGTCACATATTGGTTGACCATAGATGTACAGATTTATTTCTGGGCTCTCTGTTCTGTTATACTTGTCTATGTGTCTGTTTTTATGTACCATACTGTTTTAATTACTATAAGTTTTTGATATAGTTTGAAATCAGAGAGTGTAATGCCTCCAGCTTTGTTCTTCTTTCTCAGAATTGCTTTCACTATTTGGGGTCTTTTTTGGTTCCGTATGAATTCTAGGATTGTTTTTTCTATTTCTTTGAAAAATGTTATTGCATTTTGATAGAGATTTCATTGAATCTGTAGATCACTTTAGGTGGTATGGACATTTAAACAATATTAATTCATCCAGCCAATGAACATGATCTACCTATCTATTTATTTGTGTCTTCTATCAATACAATTTATTACATCAATGTCTTATGGCATCTAACATTCAATTGTGCATGCAATGTTTTGAGGACAAGCCTGGACAATGAAGTTTGGCTTCAAAATAGCCAAAAATGTGTTTTAGTGTTTTCTCTGTGAAGTCTAACTTAATGACGTTGTCATATGTCTTCATCTAAAGGGTTTTTATTAAATGTTTTATCTTTATATGACAGGTGCTAGGGAAAAACTCCAAGTATGCCTGCTGACCTCCAGGAAAATATAGATCACAGTCAAATTAAAGGGAAAACCTGCATGAAATGGCTACTGTTTAAATGTCCAATCCTATCAGACAGACCTAAATTTCCCCTATATATAAAGTTAGCATAACATCATAATGTGTCATATTTTAAGACTAAATAACAAAATGTGGGGAAAGCATTTAAGACAGTCCCTAAAACAAAATGGGCAACCAATGATACTTTAATAATAGTGGTAATAATAATAACAACAAGGTCATTAATTTTGTCCTCCCAAAATTCACATCTACCTGGGACTCAGAATGTGACCTATTTAGAAATAAATTCTTAACAGGTGTAATTAAGTTAAAATGAGATCGTGCTGGATTAGAGTGGGCCCCAAATTCAATGACTGGTGTCCTTTTAAGGAGGACGAGTTGTGGATACAGAGACGCAGAGACATACGGGGACACACAGAGGGAAGAACTCCCTGCGACGGGATGACAGGAGCAGAGACTGGAGTGAGGCAGCTGCACGCTGAGGGGTACCAAGCATTGTCAGGAGCCACCAGCAGCTGCAAGACACCAGGGAGGCTTTTCCCCTGGGGCCATTAGAGGAATCATGAACTTGCTGATACTTTGATTTCAAACCTCCAGCCTCCAAACCATGTCGTTACAGTGGCGCTAGGGAACTAAAGATCCGGTAAATGGAGCCACCACCCTGGAAGAGACTGTGAAGGCAGCAGGTGTGGACAGAGAAGAGGTGGTCATAGACCGAGCCCTGGCGCTTCACCAGCAGGGCACGGAGAGATGGAGGAACCGGCAGAGGAGAGAGAGAAGGAGCGACAAGTAATGTAGGAAGAGAACCAGGGGAGAGAAGTGTTCTGAAAGTGGAGAGTTTTAGAAAAAGAAGAGAATGACTGTGGAATGCTAATGAGAGTAAGATGAGGGCTGTAAAGGGAAAATTGGATTTCTCAACGTGCGGGTCACTGGTGATCTTGCCAGTGGAAGTGGTGGTGGGGGCCCAGGGTGAAATCTGACTAGAGTGAGTTTAAGAATAAAAAGGAAGGAGGAGTTGGAGAAAGAAAGTATAAATAATGCGACAGGAGTTTTGTTATAAACCAGAAGAGAACAGAAAAATATGACAATAGCCAAAGTTAAGAAAGTTAAAGACTTTTTTTCTTTTAAGAAAGGAAAAATGCTAATGAAATGATGTAGTAGAGAGATCAAATTTAAAAACAAATTATAAAGGAAGAGGAGTGGTCCAAGTGGTGTCCTTGAGTAGGCGAGAGGTGGAGAAGGATTCCTGGGTTGGCATTAGATGAGAACGTGGACAGTTTATCTAAATTAATAGAAAGTCAGAGCATGGGGGTCAGGAATTGACAGATCAGTAAATGTCAGGGTGGGAGAACTTTGTAGAAGCTCTTGTCTAATTGCTTCAGTTTTCTTAGAGAAGCAGGAGACGTGGTTATTGGCTGAGCGTGAGGAAGGAGAAGGCCGAGCTGGAGATCTGAGAAACGGAAGACATTAATTGGTTGTCTGAGCCATTTAACGAGGTGAACAGATGTAGGAAACGCACGGAGCTTGCCAGGGCACAGGAAAGTCCACTCGAACTTGGCAGCCATGGATTTAAAGTGGCTGCAAACAATCGCATGGTTTGTGTTTCTTCTACCAGGTAAACTGAGCAGGAGTAGAGTAAGTAGTTATGCTTCTGCCAAGCAAATACCACGTCCCAGAAGCAAGAATGGGCCCAGGGAATGGAGACTACATATTATACTAGAGGGAAGTGAAGTGATGGGCCAGGCAATGTGAGCTGGGAAAGGAGAGAGAAGAGGACACAGTGGGTTGAGGAACACTGGGTCGCTGGTGAGATTAATCCTCACACTAAGTGTTGGGGGATTCCAGGTATTAGGGGAAGTAAAAAGGGGGGGGTTAGTCAAAGAATAGAATTCTTATAATTGGAATTATAGGGGGGTTGCAATTATTAGTAATAACAAATACTTAAGTCTGACATTAATCCCATGATGCACTGATCAGTCACGCCTGACGGTTTGGAAGGCAGTTGATGGAGGTACCGAGGTAGGTGTGCAGGGCTGCGGAGGCATTGCTGTGTGGGTCACGTTGGACCTAGGACATGAACAAGAAGGGGCTCTGGCAAAGGTCTGTAAGATGAGCATTCCAGGTGGGGAGAACAGTGGGAATAAATTCTCTGCAGCAGCAGTGAGCCGGGTACATTAGGGAACATAAGTAGGTGAGTCGTAGTTGGAACTTAGTGGGTGAGGGCAAGAGTGGAGTGAAATGAGATCAAAGAGGTGAAGATCATGTAGACTATTGCAGGCAGTATGAGAGAAGTTGGATGTTTATTCTAAGTGCATTGGAGAGCTATTACACATTTTAAGCAGTGGCATTTGATTTACAACTTAAATGCTTATTTTGACTGCTGTAGGGATCAGATGGGTGGGGGTGGGGAGGGAAGCCTGGAACCCAGGTGACCGGTTCGGATGTGCTGCAGTGGCCAAGTCTGCAGTGTGCTGGTGGAGCTGGAAAGAGGTGCAGATTGATTTGGTAGCGACCAGAGGGCTGTTGATGACCTGGACGTAGGACATGTGTGTAGGGGTGCTGGCGAGGGGAACAAAACAGCAGAAACAGGACGGTGCCTAGAATTCCAGCCTGAGCAGCCAGCAGACAAGGGTGCCCTGTGTGTGCGTGGCAAAGGCTGGCAGAGGAGCTGGCCGGCGAGGATGATCTGCGTAGTAGAAACTAAAACGTGTCTGGGAGGCTGCGCAAGTCTGGGATTGATAAGGACTGACGCAGAAAGGGAAGGGATCAACATGTGGAAGAGCCCTTCTTTCAAAGTGAAATGGAAAAGCTCTACTAAAGGAAATAAGAGAAACGACTCCTATTCCACGGTGCTGGTCCAGTGCCTGGGTCAGTCTTCCCTTTGATGTCGTGGGAGCCAGTAGTGTTTCGTGTCTCTCCCTTTAGATCTGACATGCACACTGTGGTACCCAGGCTAATGTGCTTAAGATGTCACTTCGTGTCGATCAGTCCAGCTGCACCTGCGTGTAAAGCTCCATACGGGGTCTGTCTTTACAGGAACAAGTTCAAATTCCTTGGTGTTCTAGCACAGTCCTGCCTGGCCTGGGCTCTCTCTTTACCATTCTCTTCCACGTTCCCACTCACCTTGCAGCAGAATGGTTTCCCTGTTTTTAAAATGTGGACATTGGTTAGCTAAATGCTTGCTAAGGTTCTCATCAGCTCTACTGGCCCACAGTTCTACTGCTTCAGGTATGGCAAAGTCCAGCCACATTGCTCTGTTTATATCTCTACTGCTACATAGTACATCCCTTTTTTTTCTCCCAACTAAGTTCTAAGTTCTTTCAGTAAACCTCTTTCTCCGAAAAGCTCTTTCTGATTGCTTCAATCCTGTAACTGCTTATTGTTTTTGAACGCAAACATACACTCTGTACTGTCAAATCGTCTGCGTGGCCCCCTGCTCATCTGAATCTATTTCTCTCCCCATCCACTCATCTTCCTGTGCTACACACCTCTTTGGAGGCGTCATGGTATAGTGGACAAAACACATGCTTTACACACTTTCAAGTTCTGTACTTCTGGATTTGAATACTATTATTATATTTTTACTTGTGGAGGTTTTTGCCTCTCTGAAATTCCATTTCCTAATCTGAGGATTTGATGAAAAAAAATATCTTTAGTAAGAGGTTAAGCACCTAATACACAATAGGTGCATCATAGAAGGAAGTGTGACTGTTGCTTTTGTCTCCTTCAAATAGATTATAAGCTCTTTGAAGATAGAACTACAGCATTTTAACAATTTGTTTCTCTAGTGTCTTACACACAGCAGGCATTGAATAAATATGAGTTTATAATTTTGTTGAAGTGATGATAACATTTTCTATAGTGGCTATTTTATTCAACAAATGTCTTCTGGAGATTTAAGATAGCAAGCCCTGTGTTATTCTCTTTAGACACGAAGATAAATAAGCAACTATTCCTCCTCAGGGAGCTTAAATTCAAGAGATGAGAAAGACAAAAGAGTCTTGATAAATCGAGATTGGTATTATAAGCAAGCACAGTGGCAATGTAGTGAAAGGAAAGAGTGTATCAGTCTCAGGGGCTAGAGGGGACCTGGGTCACATGGACTGGGTCATAAATAGTGAGGAAGAACTTCTTATAAGGAGACAAAGGGATGTTTGCAGCTGAGGGGAAAACAAAAACAAAACAAAACAAAAACATGTCAATTATAGAGGTAAGAACAAACATGATTTGGGGGGATGCTGGGTGTTCGCGTGTGATTAAGAAATGAACAATATGTACGTGATAAAGTTGTCAAGGAAAGAAAATGTCCTTGAATGTCAGGTTAAGAAGATGGAATTTATCATGTAGAAGTAGGAAGTCTTGGAATTTTTTAGGCACTAGAGTCACATGACCAAATAGAGTGTTACAATATTCACTGTAATGGCAGTGTGGAAAATGTATTAGAGTAGGAACACTAGCAAAGAGGGAAAAGGTAAAATAAACAAATAGTAATGTTTTTGGACAACTGAGATATAAGCATGTTTACCCTAAGACCCAGCTCGAGGCTCTGAGCCAGATACCATGTGGACTTTTCAATTCTGACTTTCTGGTCCATCATTTCCCCTCTCCTGTGTAGCCAATTGTCATTCAGGATATAAATTATAAACTGTCCTACTACAAGGTACTTCGCAATCCTTTGCTGAGTATCGAACAGCTTTGAAAACAGGTCCAGCATCTCCCAGGGTGACCATAGTTTCTTTATAACCTGTGAGGCTTTTTCCTGAGCCAGTGATATCTACCTAGATGTGCGCAGAAAATCAACTTAACACTTAGCCAAACTCCGTGGGAAGCTTGTTGGGCCTCATCGTTGGACATCTGGCATCCAGAGCCAGGACGGGCTGTGTTCTGGACTGTGGCTCACGGGGCTCCAATGCACGATACAAGAAGCTGTCCAGGGGAGATGTGACCAAATCCCAGAGGGCTGAGTTTTTCCTCTGAAGGGGCAGGTGTTTTCCACTGTGCTCCTGGGAGACCAAGGAGTTCTGCTGAGTTGTGGGTGAGGGTGGGTGAGAGGCGAGAGGGCAATGGCCGCAGGAGAATCTATCCAGGCCCCACTAGTCTTTCACCTGGAGCACTCCTCAATTCTCTGTTTCTGTGCTAGCCTTCACTGTAGATATCATTTGAATAAAGTGTTTCATTTTGAAACAAATCTGAAAACCCTTGCGCTAGGCATATAAGGCAAATCCAGATGCATGGAGAAGAGCTGGAATCCTAAACACAGGCAGGAGGCAGAAGGTTCCAGGCGGTTCATGAGTATACAAACCTGAATGAATTTCCTGAAACATTACGGCCTCAGACACAGGCGGGAAGGAGGCTAAACCAGGACAGATACTGCTCAGCTCCATAAGGGGCCAGTGGGAATCATCGATCTCCTTTGGCATGTCATCCTTGGGATTCTCCAGGCAGATGTACACCCAACTCAAGCCAGTAAGCATGAGTGGGAGGCAGCATCTAAGAACAATTGGTTCCTGAACATACTGAAAATAAGTGCCACTTAGAGTTGTCCTGTTCCAGAGATGTTACTGCTTTATACATGAGAAACCTCTAAGCCCCACTGAATTATTTTGGTCTCCCCTTCCTTCCTCCCTCCTTCTCTCCTTTCTTTTCTCCTTCCTTCCTTCTTTCCTTTTATTTTTCTTTTTTCTTCCCTTCCAAATTTACTGAGGACTTACCATGGGCCAGGCACTGGGAATCCAAGAATGGATAAGATATGTCCCTACCCACAAGGAGTTACCAACTTGTGTGTGTGACAGGTCGGTACACAGACAGCACAACACAGCACCTGCTAGGATAGAGGTGATGGAAGGGCCTATGGGAGCAGCAGAGGGCACCTCACGGAGGCCAGGGTGGGCTTACATTGAATTCTGCAGGATGAGAAGGGCTGTCATGGAAGGGCCTTTTGGAGAAAGATGTTCCTAGCAGGCACTGTGGGCTCCTTAGAACCAGCTGGATTTAGTTTCTAAATCTGACTCTATCACTTCATAAGAACAATGTAAAGCTATTCACTTTCTAGCAGCTCTGTTTTTTCACCTGTAAAATTGAGGAAATTAAAGAAAAAAAACCATTGCAGATGAAAGTGGAGTAATGAGCAGGAACTCGGTCCTCGTGAGATACGCATGCAAAGCTGGGGAGTGTGGCTCTGTCCACAGTGACCAGCAAGTTCATCAGGATGTGATACCTCCTCTTCGTTTTTAAGCAGCGTCGATAATACTTGTTGTTCAATTCTAAAAATCACGACACGGATTTTGCCTGAAGATATTAACAAAGAGGCAGCCGGGTAAAACTTGAGTGCTCCCACATTAATAGGGCACCTTAGAACTTTGACAGGGTACTTGCTGGTGACAAAAGGTTATTCCATTATAAATACGTTTATTTCAGAAGCAGACTTGGAAAAGAGGGCCTAACTAGGCTCAAATCAGTTTTATTTTAAATTTCCACATAGTGAAAACCTTATCTTTGTCCATGCACTCACACAAAACGAGGTGTGCCCTTTATATGGTAGCAATGTTAATATATACACAGACAAAAAAACGAGACCGGATAGGAAAGAAATGCATTTCAGGGTGTTAGAGAAATCGCAATGCGCTCCTGGCCAAAACAGAGAGTCCGTGTTTTCGTTTATCAGACTTCTGGAGAGCGCCTCCCGCGGCCGGCTCGCGGTCTGTGGGACTGCAGGCTTGCGGCGTTCACCGCTGGGGCGGGCCCCACGGCAGGGGTGGCGGACCAAGCGCCCGGGAGGGACTGGATGAGCTCCACGAAGCAAGCAGGGGAGGGAGAGGAGGGTCCGAGGACAGGACAGCTCTGGTCCCCCGGGTCCTGCAGACAGGCGGATGTGGCAGTGCGAGCTGGAAGCTGCGGGAGAGCCGTGACTCCCCGGCTGGGGGACTGGAAGTGCCTTAGCTCGGTGGCCGCGCGGCTGCCGCAGATGCCCCAGCTCGGCCCCCGGCCCTTCGCCTCGCCCCCATGCTTCGCCGAGGACTGCAGATCAGCCTGTTGTGGTGACAAGCTTATTTCGAAAGTCGCATGCTCCTCCGGGATTCGTGTGAAAGTGCGTCGGTGCGGGCTTTCAGGATGCCACCACTGATGGCATCCCAGCTCCTCGGAGAGCGAGAGAGAGGTCTGCATGGCTCCTGAGGAACCCGTCGAGGTGTTGTATCCCAAACCTGGGTGTTGAGGGAGCTTTGGCGTACTCGAGCAGACAGGGCCTGTGTCGGGATTACTGGTTGCTGAGAGGGATGGACACAAGGTAGACGCGGTGAAGACCTACAAAGTTGAAGTGATGTCTAAAATGGAAAAGTACATAAAGAATATGTGTGTGAGCGTGAGTCGCCCACACAGTGAGAGAGTAAGAGTTCAAAGAGCTGCAAGGAATGTGGCATTTGTCGCCATGCCTGGCACGTAACTATCACATGCTGCTTTACTTTATTAGGTTGAATAAATACGAAAACACCCATATTCTCAGAATTAGAAGAAGCCTGGAAGAGCACAGCTCCCAGCAGCCCACCAGTGCGCAGGACGGGCTTTCCCAGCCATAGGCGGGCCGGGGGAGTCAGCCCCGTCTGCACACAGCAACCCCATGCGTGCTGCTGCCAGGGAGCAGTGATTCATTTTTAAGTGGTAAAATAACAAAAATAATAACATCTGGAAATCTGTAATGGTCAGAACCGACGAAAGAGGAAGCCAGGATCAGCTGCAGAGAGTGTTCCCAAGGGCTGGCTGTGCTGGGCGACAGCCTCCTAGCCCAAACTACTGTTTCCTGTTCTGCCTTAGATTATTTTCAATTTTATTTCACATTGATGCATTCCGAAATTCCGTGAGTAGCAATTTATTTTTAAAACAAATAGTCTTAAAGAAAAGAATTCAAATATCTGGGTGAGGACGGAGGATCAGTCATGGACATGTTGGTTCCTCAGAAACCCCTTGTCTGCATAGCCTGTGAGCCATGGGCAGGCAGGAAGGTCAGACATTTATTTTGTTTAACATGAGAAAGGAGGGGATGGGACAGAGTCACCTTAGTGTTTCTTGGCTCAAATTTGAGTGAATGTTCCTTTCTCCCTAATGGCCATCTGCTTATCACACTGCCCCTAAATTCCATTGTGTCCCACCCCATACATGACCCGGGGAAGAGCTCTTGCCATTTGGTGCATGTGGACTCCAGTGACACCAGATCAGATGACGACCAAAGAAGGGAAAGGACGGCAAGCAGCGTGCACGTGGGCTACTCCACGCAGCATTCTCAGCCAGTGATGCTGAGGAGAGGATTAAGCGAGAGTAAGTGCCTGTCACAGTGCCTGAGATAAAGTAGCCACTCAATAAATGACTGGTCCCTATGGCAATTTTCTTAGGTAGGGTGGCTTTCAAACCTTACATTTTTTTAATTGACAAATACTAATTTTACATATTCATGCAGTACATTGTGATGCTTCAGTACATATAATATATGGTGATCAGATCAAGGTAATTAGCACATCCATCATCTCAAATATTTATCATTTCTTTGTGTTGGAAACATTCAATATCATCCTTCTAGCTATTGGAAACTCTGTAATACATTATTAACCGTAATCATCCTGCAGTGGTATAGAAACTAGAACTTATTCCTCCTGTCCAGCTATAATTTTGTATCCTGTAACAGCTCTCCTGAGCAAACATTTTGTATTGTCATTGTGATCTGATGTTCTCCTTCTCTCTCTCTTACACACACATGCACACACACAGATACACACACATGCACACACACAGACACACAGATACACACACAGACACACACACAACTGATATGTTTCTATCCTTAACATTTCTCCTGGGATTCTCACATTTCTTTTTCAGTTCTGCCCCATTGTATAAGAAATACTGATTGAGACCCAGTAAATTGATGTCCCGACCTGCAAGGGACAGCAAACAGTTATTTGAAAAACACTATCCTAATGAAATGTGAATATTCCAATGGTGTATAAAGGGTTACAGTGAGTCACCGTGTCCTCCCCACACCACACTCTAATCAGGGGTGTTACACACCAGTGGGTGATAACAGGACCAAGTCCTCTTTTCTTCCTTAGATCTAAAAAGGAGACAGAAATTAGGAAAAAAGAGAGTTATAGAAAGTGGTAGGAATTGACAAGAGAGTGAAGATCTTAACTCTATCTTACTAAAGTTTCACAATTCAATTACAAAATAGATATTTTATTTTTTTAACTGGCATTTTCGTTTTGGGTAACACCATTCTCTCTTTGTCTCTCTGTCTCTCTCTGTCTCTCTGTCTCTCTCTCTCTCTCTCTCTCTGTCTCTCTGTCTCTCTCTCTCTAATTTTGCAGCTCTATTTAGAAATTTCCGTATGGACTCTGATGAACATACGTAATATATTTTAAAGATTTGAATGATGAAAGCATTGAGACATGGGTTCCTATAAAGCAGCGGTCATCAATTAAAAGACAATCTGATCGTACTTTTGCATTTTATGACTACTATGTTTAATTCTAGTTTCTAATACTTTTCTTTCAAGGAAGCTTACAGGTTCGCTATCAGCTAAGCAAGGAAGAAACCCATGTGTTCACCATCGATGAAGAGAACTTTGCCAACAGAAGGATGCACCATGTGAAGATTAACCGAGAGGGGAGAGAGCTTACCATTCAGGTACCTGACTTTTCTTCTTCCCAAACTCAACCAAGGCACCTTGGCTGCTCAATCCAACCTTCCTGAGCTTCTCGCCCCAGCCAAGTATAGAGCCAAGTGCTCACACTTGTCCCAGCCTTGGAAGAAGTAGATAGTGGTTCTCAAGATGTGCTCCCGTTTCCCCAGCATCGGTGTCACTGACACCCTTGATAGAAATGCACATTCTCAGGTCCACATCAGATCTACCCAATGGAAACTGTTGCAGAAAGGAAAGCAGCAGGAGATTCTAATATCTGCTCAAGTCTGATAACCCATGAACTGGATTATAGTGAGGAATTTGCTTCCTACAGGAAATTAGGAGTAAATTGAGTCTTGAAGATGAGTAGAAGTTGACTCGGTGGAGAAGAGAGATGAGCGTGCTCAGGGAGAGGGTCCATGTGAGCACAGGCTCAGCTCTCTGAAAGAACACAGTATGTGTTCGACACTCCCTGAAATCTTGGTGGGCTCCAGACAAAGGACAAGCAGCAGGCGATGGCAGATCCCAAGACAGACTAGGCAGAGTCCAGATCATCCCCTTAGAATCATGACCACAAGTTAGCCCTTAGATCTGCCCAACTATCACCCCATATTTTTTAACTCATCCACTGTCCTGTTCCCCCAGATGACCATTTTACACTTCTTCCTCTCTCCTGGTGCTGCCAACAATTGCAACTTCATCTCCACACTCAATCGATGACTTTGCTTTCTTTTTTGTAAAAAATGTAGCATCCAGAAAAGAACATCTTTACACTCTCAACAGCACATTACTTCCCTGCCTACATCTGTGTCTTTGTACTTTCTCTCCCTCCTGTCGCCAAATATGAATAGTTGATGGTTCTAGCCAAGATCTGACCTACTTCCTTACTGCCTGTGTGCTAGGTCTCATACTCTACTCAAGAACATCATTCCAGCATTCTCCTTTCTCTCTCCTGTTTCACCATTTTTTCCAGCTCTATTGGATGACTCCTCAAAGCATAAAACAAGCCATTATTACATGCACTAAAAACAAACAACAACAACAAAAAAAACAAAGCAAAATAAACAAAAACTCTCTGGGTCAAGTGGGAACACCTGTTTCTCACCTGACTTCATTTTACCTGTCCCATTGTCTCTCTCATTTGATTGACCAAATGCTTACAAATGTTTATATATTAATATTTGGTCTTCAAATGACCCCTTCCTTTTTCTTAAACCCACACCAACATGGCTTTGTGTCTGTGCTGCCACAAAATTGTGCTTCTGAAGGCACCAATGTCCTTATCTTGCAAAATAGGATCGTGATGTCTGAGTCTAATCTTTACCTGTCCTGGTAGCAGCAATTGACACAGTGATTGCTCTCTGTTCTTGAGACTTGCAAATAAGATAGCACTCTTGCATGCTGATCTCTCTGCCTCTGTGGGTTGCTCATTCTTGTCTCTTTTTATGGTCCCCCCTCACCTCTCCAAACTTTCCCCAATGGAGTCCCCCAGGACTCCATCCTCAGATTCCTTTCTTGGTATCTACATTCACTCTGTGGCTCATCTTACTCAATCCCATGTTTTTAAATGCCATGTATATGCTGATGAATCAGAAGTCCAGGCCTTATATCTAACTGCCTACTTGACATATCTGTTTGAAGGTCTATGAGATACCTTGAATATTTAAATACATAATTAAAACTGATTCCTAAGAATTTCCCCCAAACAACCACCCATCTACCAAAACCTTCCACATCCCAGTAGGGACAGCTCCATTCTTCCAGTCGTTCAGTTTTTATTTCTCTTTCTCTTGCATATGATGGGCGGTGGATGAGCAGCTTCTTTGCCCCAGGCCACCTTTGTCCTTTGCTTAGGTTGTTATCATTTATGGTTGGTTCTTGACCTACACATCCCTCTCCTCTTTTTGTTCCTCAGTTGTCTCTTCTCCACACAGCAGGCCGGAGTGATCCTGTTGAAGGAATAGTCAGATCCTGGTACTCTGCTGTCCACGCCCTGTCAACGGCCCCCCTTCTCATGCAGAGAAAAAGCCAAAGACTTTGCAGATCCTTCAAGGATCGCGACGATATGACACCCCTGCTCCCTGCCCCGTTACTTCTCTAACCTGGTCTATTACCATTCCCTCTAGAACTCCACTCAGGCCACTCTGGCCTCCCTGCTGTTTTAAGAACCCGTGAACTCACTGTTTGCTTTGTCTAGAATGCCATTCTCCAACTGCCTGCATGCGCAGTTCTCACCCTCCCTTCAGGACTCAAGTGACCCAAAGTGTCATTCTCAATGAGGCCGTCTCTGATCACCTTCTGTAATCCAGCAACCTATCTCCTTGACTTCAACACTGCACTCCTTGTTATTCTTTCCTACTTTATTCTTTTTCTTAGCAATTAACATACCATACAATTTACTTATTTATCAAATTTGCTTTCCTATCTCCCTACTGTAGAATGTAAGTTGCATGGGAATAAGGATTTGTATCTGTTTTCATTACTATGAAACCCCTCTTTGTCAGCAAGTGGCTAAAATACTGGAGGTGCTTAATAAATATGTATGAACTATAATAAATGGATGAGTACCATGGGGCTTCCAGTACTCTGGGAAGAAGATCAAATTGACCTTATGGAGAGGGGAAGGGAAACTGTTGGATTTCAGGCAGGGGAGCAGCATGGCTAGATCTTCACTTCCAGTGGCTCCCTGCCATCACTGCATGGGAAGACGTGTCTGGGAGTGACAAGACGTAAGACAGAGACTAGTCAGGAAGTGATGGGCAGAGCTCAGATAGTGCAGTGTGGGCAGCCAGGGAGAGAAGGGTGAGAGAGATGCCATAGGAGGAGCGTCCGTGGTGCTGCATGTTATGGAATATGGGAGAAGTCAAGATTGGCTATTAGATATCCCAATTGGGTGGAAGTTCAGGAATAATTGTCAAATACACGGTACACATAATTCTTGATTGATCAAAATTTAATGGGCTTACCTTTAGCATTTATTCCTGAAGTAAGTGATGGGACAGTCTTCAGAGCAAGTTTGGGCTGAGCCCAATAAAGGGATGAAAAGAACAGGAACAATGACTTCTTGTTTGAATACGTTTTGACTGAGGTCCGTTCCTGTGGGCATTTGTACATACGACTCCTTTTCCTCCTTTTTTTCTATAAGCTATCTTCTTTCCTACTAATGAAAGACAAATGAGACAGTGAGAGGTATTTCCTTCTCTCCTCCATCTAGAGAATTTTCACCAATCGATTTCTAGTCAATGATGAGCGCAGATTGGTTGAGAACATGCTATTTCCAAGTGCTGAAGGAAGCAGAAAGACCTAGAGGCAGTGAGTTTTTGTTTAACTTTAAATTAGTTTATCGACACAGTGGCATTATTAATATTTGCCTCCGTGACACTCCCACCCTCCTCACCCAATCTAGTTTCTTTCTCCTTCTCCCCCTAGAACAAGCTGTTCCATGAAAACTGACAAGGGCAGGCTGGTGCTGTATCCTCAGTCCCATGGCAGGCCCTGTGGGCGGGGGCAGTGCACCAGGGACTGCTCAGGACTGTCAGAGAGGGAGGGCAGGAGTCACACCATATTCAGCCAGCCACGGTACAGTCCCTAAGAGCAGATTCCCCCACACACCCCGGCCTGAGTGATTCCTCCTCCCCTCTGTCTGTGACCGTGGGCTGGAGACCTTGGGGCCTGGGCCTGCAGCCAAGAGCAAGAACTCGTGGCAATGATTAAGAACTGGAATTTGCCTAGTATTCTTTAAGGCTCAAGTGTCCCCAAAAAGGCCCTGGTGGTGGAGGTGAACTTCAGTGACCTTATTTAAAATGCATTGATGACATTACACAGATTAAGCCAGTGTTTGGTTAACCAAATGCCCGCACAAACGAAGCTAAGCTGTGAAGAAGGAGGGGCTAGGTATTTTTGAAACCAACTACTTAATTTCTTTCTTGGAGAGATAAAGATTCTGAAGCTGAGGAAGGTATCGCTAGGGGAGATAGACTTGGGTGTGAACTCACCCTGTGTCACTTAAGCTGTGTGATCTTAGGTCACTCACGTTTCTGTGCCTCAGTCTACTTAGGTGTCTATAGCTCTATGTCTATCTCTGTTTATCTATGCATGAAAAGATGAACACAACTAAGCTCGGTCGGTTCTTGCAAAGATTACATGAAAGAACATAACTGAAGGACCAAGCACGAAGCCTGGCGTCTGGGGCTTACTCAGGAAAGATTGTTGCATTTTCCTCCCTTTGCTGATCCACTCAACGACGTGACAAGTTGCCGGGTGTTCCGGGTGTTGGGATTGGCAAAGTTTCTCTAGACCAGATTGCAAACTTCAGATATCAAAATATTTAAAAGATGTGATGCTTTACCCTTTACCACCCTAACAATTGTAATTAAATATGAAAACAATACTAAACTATAAAATAGGCATAAGGAAGTCTAATAAAATAACGAATTTCCTACTATTAATACTTCAATGATTGTTTAGCTCATATCATGGTTAATGAAGTTCTAAAAACATACTTGTGTTACCCTCCCTCTTTTTATTTTGCTTTGCCCTCTGCATTGGCTTAGTTTTGCAAAGAGGTAACGCAACATCTGAACCGGCACTAGTGTGCAGGTGCCCTCGGACCCATCCCCTAAGCCAGCCACAGCCCATCAATACCCTCATTTCCTTTGAGTCATCTCACCTTTCTCTCCCAACCTTTGAAAACACTGGTTTTGCTAAAAAACACTTTGAATGTCACTTACTTCCTTCTCTCCTTCCTTAGTCATCGGATTAAAGTGCTAAGGAGGGGCAAGTTCTCACAAAGCAAACAGTTGGATACGAATGACTCATGTACTCGAAAATTAGCTCTTCCACGGGCAACATCTGAATCTAGGTCTGTCAATGATCAGGACTCACTTGCACATGGAAGCTGGCTCTGCGCGGGTTGAGGAGGAGGTGAGCGGCAGAAGCCAGGGGCATCTCAGCTCAACCTCCAGCTCTCAGACTCCTGCTGCTGCTCTCCACCTGGCAGGAAATTCCCACTCACTTTATCCCCCTCTCCCACCTGGACAGCAGAGCATGACCCTGCTGGAAGAGGCAGCTCCAAAGAGAGAGTGGGAGGAGGCGGGTCAGAGCCTGCCGTAGGACAGGAAGGAAACTCTTTCGGGGCAGGGACTGAATCTGAACTCGTGAGCATTAAACAGACTACTGCATGGGAACCAAGGGCACCAAAAATCCTGTGTTGTACTGAAAGTGTCAGGGCCACCAGAGACATCCTGCTGTTATGACAGATTCTGTCTTTGTAGCTCATCAGATAGAAGGGGAAACAATAGAGGATCTTAGTTTATTTACTCAGCAAACGTTGCCAGTTTCTGTGCTAGTGCTCTGTAGAAAACACATGCGAGTAAGAAGTGAGCTGAGGCCGGGCGTAGTGGCTCACGCCTATAATCCTCGCACTCTGGGAGGCCGAGGCGGGCGGATTGTTTGAGCTCAGGAGTTTGAGACCAGCCTGAGCAAGAGCGAGACCCCGTCTCTACCAAAAATAGAAAGAAATTAATTGGACAGCTAAAAATATATAGAAAAAATTAGCTGGGCATGGTGGCACATGCCTGTAGTCCCAGCTACTTGGGAGGCTGAGGCAGGAGGATTGCTTGAGCCCAGGAGTCTGAGGTTGCTGTGAGCTAGGCTGATGCCATGGCACTCACTCTAGCCAGGGCAACAAAGTGAGACTCTGTCTCAAAAAAAAAAAAAAAAAAAAAATGTGAGCTGAGCCCTCAAAGAACCAACAGCTTAATGAAGATAAAGCAGAGGAAGTGAGAGAAAGGAAAGCAGGTCATTATAATGCAGTGTCACAAATGCAGGGTTAGAGGTAGGAAAAAGCAAGATGAGGGCAGGGAAGAGGGTGAACTGATCTGCCCAAGGCAGCAAGGAAAGCTTCCTGGAGGGCCTGTGCCCCAGGGTCACGTGGCACAGTATCTGGCACCCGGCAGAAACTCAGATGGTTCAGTGACTATGCCAGACATGCAGAAATAAAAGGAAACTGTGTTTATCTACTTGCTGCTTAAATGTCTAGGGAGGTATGACAAGTAAAACAGATACCATGTTGTGTGGTGGGCAGGACACTGCTCTTATGACACTTTGTGGCCTTGGCCAGGCTGCTGTGGCATCAGTCTCTCCATTTGTAATACAGGGACAATAATATCTATTTCATAGTATTTAGGGAGGAACAGATGTTGAAAGATATATTAGTATCATGTCTCATACATACCCAGTGTTCAATAAACAGCAAATATTATGACAGTACAATGTCATACATGAGACAGTAACAAAGCACATGGTCACTTACCACAGGTCATAGCCAGTGTCACAGGAGACACTGTCTTCTGTCACAGGAGAAACCACTGCAGCACCAGGAGGTTCCTGGAGGAGGGCCAGTGTGAGCAGACAGGTGCAAAAGGATCATCATGGCGGGGAGAGGGAAGGACTGGATGAGTCCGCGATGGGCTGCTCCCAGGCTGTGCAAAGTCAGGCACACAGACAAAGGAGTCTCAGCCTCCTATTCTTACAGGTGAACTGTAAGATAATGAGGATTCTTTCCAGGATAGTATCATATGGATATTCAGAGTAGAACCTGGTAGAAATCCTAGGATTTGACTAGACTGAGAAAAGTGGGGATGGATGGGGAGTTTCGTCTAAGGGTGAGGAGGAGGGGACTGAACAGATGGAGCTGGCATTAGCAATGGGTGAGGCAAGGAGGGATGCCTACAGGATGATCATAGAAATCACTAAAGTCCTAGTGAATCCCAGTGGGTGGCCTTTGCTCCTCCCACCCCCGCAAGGTGGGCTATCAGCTGTCCATGTTGGTGACTACTGTCCAGCTAGTTCTCCTCCCCAGGACCCAGTGTTTTGTCAAACTGCAATCCTTGCACAGGAAAATCTCTCTGCCCACACCTGAATGAGACCAGGTCAGAATTATGGAACCAAGGGGCCGGTGGTGGCCCTAAGTGCAAAAGGGAGGAAAGGGAGCGAAGTGGGAAATGACTGCCTGCCTGCCATTAATGTTAACCCTGCACAGCAGTTCCTGAGCAGGGTTCATTTGTTTCCTTGTTTGCAGCAAAGAATTTGGTGAGAAAATCTCAGTGGGGAGATAAATACCTCTAAAAAGCTGTATAGAATTTCCCAGGGAGAAGACTTGTGTGAAAGCCCTTATTTGACAAAGAAGAAAGAAAGGGCTATTTTATGTGCATTGTGGGAGAATTAGCAAGACACTTCTAATCTCTCCTGAGAGAAAATCCCAGAGCGGGGTCTGCTCTCTGTGTGCTTTTCCAAGCTATTTCCAGATGGGAGTGTTTTATGCCTCTCACCCCAGAAGCAGAGCTGCTGACGTCCTTTGTGTTCCGTTGTCCTGCAGATGGATCGGCACCTCCGGCTCAGTTATAACTTCTCCCCGGAAGTGGAGTTCAGTGTCATAAGGTCGCTCACCCTGGGCAAAGTCACGGGTATGTTGCTCTAGTTCCTTTCTTTCCAGTGGGTTTTGTCAAAATAAATGAATAAATGATTTTCATTAGGGTGTTTAGTGATTCAAATCTAGAGCCTTTCACTCCCATAATATGCAAGATCTGGAACCAAGCCTTCTGATTCAGGAAATCCTGAGATGTACGTATGGCAGGAATGGGGACTGACATTTACATCTCCTTTATAGAAGTTCGTGAAAGGTCAATTAGTAAAATAAGTAAAAAAATCATTAAATTTTTACTTAATTTAAATGAATTTACTTTTTAAAATTTTACTTAATATTTTACTCATTATTTACTTAAAGAAATTAGGTAAACAGAATGAGGATTTGAACAACCCAATAATTCATCAACAATTGATACCTCTATCAGTTGAAATCTCTTACTATAATAGTGAATTTTCTTTTTTTTTTTCTACCGGAAGCTCTCTGAATTTTAACTTTACGTATGATGATGGTATTTATTCGGGGCATGCAAGATTGATATTTTTATATATACTTGATTAATTAAATATTTTATCATACTTAAGTGATTTTTTTAGATTTTAATAGTCTTTTTGTGCTTAAATCTATTTTGCCTATTATTAATGTAGTTATTACAGTTTTCCTTAGTTTAGTATTTGCCCGGTCTATCTTTCTGAATCTTTTTCTTTCAATCCTTCCTTTTCTTTAAGCCTTATATGTGTATGTGGTCTATTGAAGAATATACAACTGAATTTTGATTTTTATACCCAATCTAGTGATCTCTGTTTTTTATATTGGCAAATGTAAGTCTTTTTACATTTGGGGGCTACTTGTACAGTTGGATTTGTGTCTGCTACCTTACTTTCTATATATCCAACTTTTTCTGTAATTTTATCATGTTCTTTCTCAGTCACAGTACAGTATAGAAAACATTAATAAGTCTAGGCATTTGAAGCAAGAATATATTTAACACAATAAATTAGTTGCTTAAACAATTGTTGCAGCACTTATGGTATGGGTTCTTGTTAGGGTCTTTCAGAATGACTCCCCAAGAAGATTAATGGGGAGCTATTGCCCACTTATTCCAGACTAGAGTCCAGAAGCCACTGTGGCCCCAGAACTGCGTGTCACTTCACAAGAGGCAGGAGAAGGTCTCTGAAAAATGGTCGCAGAAAACGTTTCATGCTGCCATGACTTTGCTCGCCAGTAGAAAAGCTGAAAAGGCAGAAAAATGACTCCTGCTACAGCCCTCTAGATTCATAAAGGGTACATAATTTCCAGAATGTAATATGAGTCCAGAAACCTAGCTTCAGTAGGGTCTAGAAAACGTTAATCTTAATTTTCCAAGTGTAGTTGTATGAACCAATGATAATAACTGATTTCTGGGTTGAATTTTGTTTGTTTAGTTCTGATTCTATTCCTCTTCCTAATAATAATTATTGTCTGTAGATATTGCTTATTTTTGATTTATTAATATAGCCACTAGTTTATTTGTCCTCGTTCCTTCCTTTATCTCAGACCTTTCTACTGTTTGCCAAATTTTATTTCCTTCTTTATGAACTAAATCCTTTTGAATTTTTCTGTGTAAGGGTCCCTTAATTGTAAACTCTCCTAAGGGCTGGCTAAACACCTCTGCCCACCTCTCCATCAGTCAGATCTTGGTGACGGCTTGAAATTGGCTGTGTTAGAGGCGTTTACACCGTGGATATTCGAAACGCTAACTCAGGACTTTTTACCCTTCTTGCTGAAGAGCCAGTTTCAGACGCTCCCTGGCGCTCTCTGCACTCCTGTCCCCGGCCCCTTGCAGCTGCCGCTGCGAAGCCGGCTGTGCACCTGCTCTGCTCCTGAAGACGCACCGACCAACCCACCCCCTGCCATAAGCTGATTTTGAGTGATCTCTTTGTCTTTGGTGTTTTGTGATTTTCGTTATAATGTGTCTGATTACAGATTTCTTTTGTAAGTATCTTACTTGACATCGTTTTGCTTCCGGTATCTCTTCATTGGTTCGCATGTATCTGTGGATCCAGTTTGGATGTATTAGTCATATGCATCTATCCATCACTTCTTAACAATTTTGGACACACTAAATCTCACTTCTTCCTTATTCTCTCTATTCAAGTCTTTTAGATCTAAATTAGATAAATCTTAGACTTTCTAATTTCATCCTCATATCTCTTACCTCTTTTTATAATAATTGTTATTCTTTCTTACAACACCTTTTGCGTTCTGGGAAATTCATTTGGTTTTATCTTCACATTCAATAATTCTCTCTTTATGCCTAATCTCATTCAATGAGTCATTTTTTATTGATTATGTCTGTTATTTATAAAAGTAATATTTTGTTATTTTTCAAATGTGTCTATTAATTAAGAGAATCTGTTGTCCCTGTTCTTTTTTTGTTTGTTTCCATCTTTTTATGTTTTTAGGAATTCCACTACTCAACAGAGCAAGATCTGGTCTCTTAAAAAAAAACCTAAACATCTGTAGCTCCATAATATGCTGAAAAAAAATGAAACAAAACAGAATTCCATTAATATTCTACTAATAGTTCCTGAACATTTTGTCTTGCTAACTTTAATATTTGAAGTGTGTGGGGCTCTAAATCAGTTACTTGCTGTTTTCTAACTCTTTGCTACGGTAGCCTGTTTCCTTTCGCGGTGTGTGTGTGTGTGTGTGTGTGTACGTTTGAGGGCACTCATATTTGGTTAAGATTAATTTTTGGAAACTCTGAGGATCAAAAATTGGGAAGCTTTCCTTAAAGGTTTGTGTTAATTTCTGCCAGGTGCCAGGAGGTACTACCAATTTAGGACAATTTTAATTTCTCACTTTTTTTCTTAATAGTAGAGGAATATAAATTTGAGCTCCATACCTGAGTGAGATCAAGCCTCTTGTTGAAGTCTCAGCAGAAATGTTGCTACTATCAGTATCATAATATATCATATTGTTATTTTTCTTACTGTTTTGTTTTGCTGGTGTCTTTGTTTTCTTTTAATTCAGAGCCACATTGGAGGTGAGCAGATTTTCTGCTTATTCCCTATGCTCTTAGGTGTTTTCTTCTTTTTTTCTCCTCATTCACTTTTTGCTAAAGCATAATATCAGAGTCTCAGGTCAAACATCTTCACTTTTCAAGGGCTCAAGACTTAAAATATCCATTCTTCTTTAAAACAACTCACTTATTTTTCCCCAGTATAATTCTAATATTGGTTTATGGTTCGCTGCCTTCGTCTCACCCTCCCTCTGAGAAAAAATGTCAAAAAAAGTTAGGATTCTTTTTCGCTTCCTAGAGCTCAGCAAGGCATTAAAAATACATTTGTTGCTTTTAATGAAGTAGTATTTCTTTTTAGGAAATCTAGTTTATTATATTGTTCTATGCTACCTAAATATATTTTGGGTCATTGAATCCTCATTTGAACCAAATCAAAAGAATCCTGGGAGGAGAGAAATTTGGGCTTACTGACCACAAAGCCCAGGCCTTTTCCATGCCATCTACTTCGTGTAATGGAAGCTTCAATAACATCCTCTTCTTAAAAAAAAAAAAAAAAAAAAAATCCCTCTATGAATCTTGAAAGTGCGTATGGCATTCATATGATCCTTCACCATTTTGAGTTAAATCAACAATAAGAATGGTGGAATAAAACTTTAAAACAAAGTACTACATGTTTAATGGGCACCTTGTCATTTTGTTTCTAATGCTATGTGATTATCAGGTTAAAAAAAAAAAAACATGTTAAGATTGAGGAAGAATATCCAATAAAATATGTTTGTTGCTCTAAGGGTGCCAGACCTCTGCCTACTGGCCTTCTTCCCATCCAAACCACTATTAAACAGACATGAGGATTTGGACTCACATTTAACCTCAACGTCTGTGGTGTATGAAAGGTTGCTAGCTGGAAGTAAAGGGAGATCACATGAACATGAACATCAGGCTCATTATTAAGGAGGGACACTAATCCTGGGGACTATTTGGAAACAAAAGGATCAAGCCCCATGTATACAGAAAGGGAGTGGAGTAAGGGCGAAGAAACAGGAAGAGGGGTATAGAAATGGATTAGTGGAATTGAGGACGCATGCAACCCTATTCCACAACTTTAGAAAAGATTACTTTATAGGACACTTTCAACTGTAAATCAAGGATTTACAAGCATTTTTCATAGTCGGTACTAAGGGAAAAACTATATAGTGACTCCAGTGTCTCCATTTTCTTCAGTATCACCGATAGCATTCTATTGCAGAGCAAAAGCAAGTTTGTTCATTTTGTTTTTGTAAAGGGAAAAACCAATTCATTATTTCAGAAGATAGTCATTTAGTACATACTCTATACCCGCCATGGTGCTACAGATATTATACCACGACGAATAAAGCAGTTTCTTTCCCGAGGATTCCTATGACACATGAAAATAGCAGAGATAATCATGTACATTAAAACTTCATTGTTGGTTCTCTATAAATGTTGGTGCTCAAATAGAACAAGCCATGGGATGTTACTAAGTTTATTCTTTGGTTTACTGACATTTCCTGACTTTCAAGAGCGATTACTTGATTCTGGCCTATCGCCTCAGTGAGTTTAAAAGAAAGTAACATTTAAAAGGAAAAAGATAGAGCACACACACATATTTAGGGAAGTCACTCATTTGGATAAGATCATCTGTTTCTCGGAAATCATTTGCTTTCTTTGAAAGTTGAGATGTGCTTTCTTCCGCTACAAATAGCGTGTGCCTTATCAGTGTGTTTCTAAGTCTCTGTCTAACTTGACCCTGTCACAAGAACATGAATAGTCAGACAGATTTAGCAATTCAAAAAACTTGAAACTTCTAAAGGAAACTCTGCCTCTTTTGTATTTGCTTAAATTTATTTTTTCTGGTCCTGATTTCTCTTTTTTTACTCTGCCAAAATGTATCACTAAATTTGATTGTAAAATAAAAACTACCATTTTTTTGGAATAATTAAGAACTAAATAATTATTTTCCTGAGAGAAGACTTCTTACTGGTTTGCAAATTTAGGAAGTAGTTGCTTCTAAAAATACAGAAACATATTAAAGTTTCGGTGGAAAGGAATTGCCTTTAGCTACCTGTTTCTGAATAGACCTTAAAATGAAGTTTGCACTCAGCACATGCTAATAGCATTATTCACTTGTGTGGCGGCATTCGTTAATTCTCTGCCTACTTGCTAGTTTGATAGAGCAAAACTCACACCTGGTAGAGACATTATACTTCTGCTCTGATGGCTGTTTGCCTATGTAGTTTTAAACGTTCACTTGGCCCTAAAAAGCCACACAAAAATTGAAAGAATTTCTTCTCAAGATGCATAAAATTCATAGCTAATCTTTAAAGAGCAGTGCTATCTGTGAGCACTTGCATATATTTTTGTCCTGTTTAAAGTGAATTCTGATTGCTTCTATAGAACAGGGTTCTTTAATTCTCCCCAATTCCTCAGGTTTAGACTTCAAGCCTGTTGTGTCTTCTGCAACATCACAGTATCGTTGAGTGAATACCCTGACCACTCTCATGTTAAATCACTTCCCAAGCATCTTGCAGAGGGTGAATTATGGTTGCCATTTTTAGAAAACAGCAGAATTTATGCATTTAAATGAAAGATGTAGACTCTAAAGTGCTCATTTTGGAAAACTTTACTCTAATTCTTTTTTGATTTTGTACACAGTCCCTTCTTATGGTTCAAATCCGGTGTAGTCAATACTAAACTGGGAAGTAAAATTCTAGAGTGGAAGATGCTCAGCTGTTTGGAGACAAATTGACCTATATTTGCATCTCCTGTAATTAACTGTTGTGTGACCTTGGTGAATTTATCTAATCTGTTTGTAGTTCCTCACTGGTAAATGAAGATAGTAACACTTAATTCATTTAATTTATTCACAGAGATGTGTAAGGATTTCATGCAACATTATATCCATAGTACTTGTTATTTACCATATACTCAATAAATATTAGTATAAACGGTTTTTGATTTGTAGAGATTATAAGAACATAAAGGAGAACTGATTTTTTTGTGTCCGTCAAGGTGAATGTAAAGTTAACTTCCAAAGAGGCTCTCAGACCTGCTCTAAAATAGCCATTCTGAACCATGGTGGTCATGAACGAGTGAGTGTGACTCATGTCCATGAGTACTGTTTCACGGGTTATCAAATTCATACCAGCTTAAACAATGACAACAAAAGAGAATATAATAGTTGGTAAAAATGGAAAGTTCAAAATGTGGGACCTGCTTTGGGTGCAGCTGGATTCAGAAGCTCCAGGATTATCACAGTCCGGCCCCCGTCAGTCTGTCTGTTTCTCACTCTGCTTCCCTCTTTGCGAGGCTTCACTCACGGGCAACATTCCGTGGAACATCTCCAGGCTTAAATGCCACCAATTCAGCATGCTGTGTGGAAACAAAGCCTCTCATTTTTAAAAGTTTCCAAAAAAGTCTTAGGATTGAGCTTCCAATGACCAATTTGTGCCAAGTGACAAACCCAGACTGTGGCGGTGTCCAGGTGGCTGGGAGACACCAGGCAGCCATACCTGGATCATCACCAAGCTGTAGCTCTGGGAGACTAAAAGGGTCTCAATGTTAATCACGTGTGCTGAGAACAGGGAAAGGTTATTTCTCAAAAGGACATTGAGATGCTCTTACCAGAGAATGAGCTGGACTGTGAGGGGAGAATAATCAAGAATGCCCCGATAATACTATCCCTTTTCTCATTTGCAGTTTGCTGTCTCTCTCGTGAGGAGGACAAAAGGGGGTGTAGTTATAGAGGTAGGCTAGGAATTGTGCGTAATTTGGGGAATAGATTGTGCCTGTGTACATCAACAGTCTAAATGTGTTACAACAGAAAAAATAATAGTTGAGAGACGCTTTTCTAAGGAATAAATGCATGTTACCTTCTTTGGAACAAGTTTGCAACTTTCCAAGTGACTCCTCTAAGAAATTGTTTAATTTTAAATGCATATGTTTCTTAAATAATATTTCACTTTGTTTATGGTCACACGTAGTTTTTTAGTAAATACCATATCCCCAATACACAGCCTCTTCCTCACTCAGATTGTAACATTGTGTGTAATTGTTTTATATTGTGTCCAGATAATTCTTAATGACATTGTCTCTCTGAGTAATAAAATATTTCAGATTCCTTAATCTAATCTGACTTCCCGAGTCATGAGGTGAATATTATGTTTCAGAGCATCCTGAAATATCAGATTTCAGCCATCATCCCAGCTTCCCAAACACCCACGTCTTGCATTTTCTACTTTGTAGATAACCAACATTGAATTGCAACTGGGTTACGTGGAATTTCTGATATTGTTTCTTTTAAAAATAATGAACTGCATTTTTCCCCGTGGAGAAATTCAGTAGATGATTTAGTTTCTCCTCATGCAACAGGAATGTGTGTTATCTTCTGATTTAAGATGCAGTTTTATTTCTGTATCTTAAATGAATCACTTCATGATAGCAACACAGCCCTGCTCTGTGCTCTGTGCTGTTCTGTAGTTGTCTGTTTTCTGTGAGAGTAAAACCACTCTTTGAACAGTATGCCCTTGAGTTATTCATTTGATATCATCACTTGTCTGCTCTGTCTTCGCTAGTGAGTAAAAACAATGAATGAAGCAAAGATATCCATGGTATGTTGTTTGCAAATGCGACTGTCCTCAGCTGGGAGGAGCTGTTAGCAATCTGTTTCTGAGAGGTGGCCTTCAAGGAAGTACCAGACTCTACTCATCTCTGCCCGGCCGTGTCAGCAAAGGATAGTTTGCGTGGTGGACCAGAAAAGTCACATGGCATGATTGTAATTGATAAAAAGTTTGAATTTGTTCTCCTCAAACAAAAAATATTGAACATCACTATGACCACACAATGTGCTACTAAAAACTAAAAAGAAACAAAGAAATTGTCCTTATTCTTAAGATCCTGTGTACTTTAAAACTTATTCATTTCACAGGAAAGTTATCAGGGTTAAGTTCCATCAGGAGTATTGAAGTTTTTCAAGGTTTTAGGGTATCTCTTGTAGACTATGCTAAACACTAGGTTTTCTTCACAATAACCAAATAATAATACTAACAATATAGAATATTTGTGATATACTAACAGTATTATGTTAATAAAAACTAGTAGTTAATATTGTTATTTGATAATATCATGCTGTGTGTCAGGTCTAAACACTTTCCTATATTAACTAATTTTTTCTCACAACCCAGGGAGATAAGTCCCATTATTATTTCTGTTTTTGTAGATGAGAAAATGGAGTCATAGAGATTAAGCATCTTTCCCAGTAGCATAAAACTAGTGTGTGTCTGTCTGGATCACACACCCTAATCCATCCTGCCATGTTTGGGGTTTTCAGGAATAGCGTGAGGTTTTCTAGACAATTCTGCTGAGGGCTTCTGCATCGAGGCTTTGTCTCTTCTGAACATGGAGTGAGGGGAGTGTTAATCATGGAAGGGATTTGGCATGTTGCCTGTACGTGCACCTTTACAATCAGCCCTGGGTTCAGATCATGACTTCACCACTATCTAATGTGACCTGCACAAATTACTGAATTCTCTGAACTTCAGTTTTCTCAATTCAAATGCAGGTATTTGTTATTACAACACTTATTGTTTGGAAAATCAGTTGATAATGAAGATCACGTGACTAGCATGATGCCTGAGATAAAATAAAAGCTCAATAAATATAATCCCAATAAAAATAATAATAGAAGCCACCTCATCCAACACAGCTCCTTTCCTTCTGAGAATGACTTCAGACTCCAGTTGCCTTCCAGGGAAAGGTGTTCCACTCTTCGCATAACAAAGCTTGAGTTTCACTCTTCCCTGCTGCTCAGAGAATGGATGAGGTAATGTGTGGCCTTGACTCTACCTGACGTTTGGTGGAAAGTGGAGGGGAGCATGGACAAGATTTAGCTTCTGATGAAATCATCTTAAAATAGTTAAACCAGGCCAAACACACCTGACATTATTTAAACTTCCCCTCTTGGGAGCAGAGCTGTCTCTGACGGGTTATAGCCATGTGATATTTGCTAGGTCAACCAAGATAAGATTAAAATCCTGGAATCTAGTCTGAGGTTTGAAGATGTCTGACATCAGCTCCTTTCCTCTCCCCTTCTCAGCCTGGGCTGATCATGACGTTTCAAAGACAGGACTCTGGTCTTATTTATGGTTTTATCTTCCTTGCTACCTACCATATTGGCAGGCACAT
This sequence comes from Propithecus coquereli, assembly GCF_000956105.1. Lineage (NCBI taxonomy): Eukaryota > Metazoa > Chordata > Mammalia > Primates > Indriidae > Propithecus > Propithecus coquereli. The sequence continues at coordinate 1,788,911 of NW_012149452.1, forward strand.
ATTAAATGCTCCTTAATGTTAATTGAAGAAAAAATATGTATATGTACATACGTATAAATATTAGAGCTGTAGGAACCCGAGCGGTCGTCATAGTACACATTACGGGTCCCAGTGTCACGCAACCAGCTGCCTCTAGATCTTGGGTGAGGATCTCCAGATTTTTCATACACTGTGATCTTTCTCTCACAGTGGTGCATGACAGTGAGGTGGGAAATGAATGGGTTTGGAATCAGACAGTTCTGAGCTCAAACCTTGTAAAGGTCACTTACCACCTCTGTCACTACTAACTGCACCTCTTGGAGCTTGGTTTCCTCATCTGTAAAGTAAAAGTAGTAATCTTTGCTTTATTGATTTGTTACGCAGATAAGAGGCAATGCAAGTCAAGTGTCTGGCACTGAGTGGTATTTGGAAACAGCTGCTATTGTTAATGAGAGCGTACAACCATCGTGCCTATTGATTTTCTTTGGCGGATATCCTCTTCCTTGCCAATGGCACCGCTATTGATTTGTTTGCCCTTTGCCTGCGGAATCTGGGCCCGTGTTATCAATGTCAATGTTGACAAGGTAATGAAGTGAAAAGGGTCTGAGCCGAGAGTAATGAACTCCCAGCAGCAGCCTTGCAGGGGGCTCTCCCAAGCTTGGTGGGGATGGAAGCCCCTTACTGGGTAGAAGCTGAAAGAAACAAGGGGAACAAGCACAGATTAGAATTCTAGGTGCTTTCCTACGTGGAAGGAGAGGGAATGAAGCCCAGGAGGGTTGTGTGGCCACGGGCTATTCATTTAGTGTACCAGGATTTTATTTTTGGAGGATGCCATTAATGATAATAAATTGAATACTGAAACAGGTTAAAATAGCATGAAGCTCATTGCCACTTAGGAATGATTATAGGTCATTTATTCCTAGGAGAGATTTGACCTGAATCTCTGGATTTTCATTTTCCCTTCCACAATTATGATTGCTAATGATCGGTGTCAGAGTGTGGGTCTCAGTCTAAGGTTCTCTATCTTTTGCTTAATAGTCACAATGACTGCTTTCCAGTGAGGAGAATAAATACATCATTCCGCCTAGGAAATTTATGGTTTGAGTTCATTCGCTTAAAATTAACTACTGCCTATTCTAATCAACCCTGAGTAGGACGTGCGCCTTATCTTTCTCATTTATTTCCTCATCTTTTCCAAAATGTTTCCAGAGAATTTAAGCCTTGCATAGGGCATGCCTCTCTTAAAAGATCAACATTATATAAATATAATATTTGAAATTAGGAAAATTGCTGCCCAGCATTATTTGTAGATAATTCATCCACCGCATACCTTGAGCACCTATGATAGACCAGGCAAGGTAAGAAGTGAAAGTATGAGAATTCTAAAGAGGTGCAGCCTATGCGTCTTTGTTCCCAAAGTGATAAAGCACGTATCTCTGAGACGGTTATTTAACAATTACCACACGAGTAGTTTTGAAAAGAACTGTGCAGACCGAGTGTGCTTAGGGTTCGTAAGAGGAAGAGACCATTTCCAGCTGAGGTGACTCAGAACATGCTGTGGGGGAGACCAGCCCTGGCCCTAGTCTTGAGGCACAGGTTTTGTCTCAATAAATGGAGCACAGTCTGGGAAGCAGGAATGGTGTGAAGCAAGAAGACAGTGGGGAGGCGAAGATGGTGTGGTGGGAACAGTGACTAGCCATCCTCAGAGGGACTTGTACACACAGGGGAGTAGAGGGAGGAAGGGAAAACAGGAAGTTCAGTTGGGGGGATATTAGAAAGGACCTGAGTGCTCTGCAAGGCGTCCAGATTCCACTGTGCACTGTGCGAATGGGAGAAGGCATGGAGGGAAGGCTCGTGGTCAGAGCTGCTGCTGCCAGTCTGTCTTGTGGACAGCAAGTAGGACGGAGGAAAGGGGATGGGTGTGGGGGTTTTCCTCACGTCTGTCCTTCAGGTCATACCTTCAGGTATGACAAGCACCTGCACAGAGGGTGGCAAGGGCACTGGGGCGCAGGTGCAGGTGAAGGTGTGGACAAAGAGTTGGAAGATCTGGGTGATTCACTGGGCAGGTGGCTGTCAGGCCACAGAGGACAGGCACAGAGGGTGCACGAGGAAGGAGAAAGAGGTGTGGCTGTGGCCAGTCATTGTAGGGGGAGTCAAACAGGTCTGGTCTGATCTGAGCCCAGGTTTACTAACTTGAGGGTGCACCAGAACTGATTATAAGGCTGCCACTTTACCCTCCTCCTTTAAGCCAGCTCTGGGGCCCACTCAGCTGCTTCTGGAGTTGCGAAATCCCCACCATGAAGGACAGGGAGAAGAGAGACAGGTCAAATAGCGATGGAGAGTCTCCAGTTTGGAACGAGCACCATGGCAATGTACACATTAGTCCACAGCTGTGTGGGACAGATCTCTCTCCACCTTCAATTTGCTCACGGTTCCCTGCCTTGCATTCCTCCTGTGCGTGGAGCTGCTTCCCTAGGGCAGAGTACGGTCTCTGAAGGCGGGGACTCTTTGTTGTCCATATTCTTATCCTTCCCACCTCGGAGCACAGGCTTCCATGCGCCGTCTGTTCCCGGGTGTTTTACGATACACTTCTCTTGATTGGTAGTGCATTGCTGACAGAGGTCCTGTTTTCAGTTCAGGAGGGAAATGCTTGTGTTTCTATTCCTGATTCTAAAATCCCACACGTGAGTGACCAACCATTCCGGTCTACCCGAGCCTAAGGGATCTCCAGGGATGGGGAGTAATGCGTGCTAAAACTGACACAGTCCTGGTCAGTTACTCTAGACCACACTCAGTTTAGAGGTTTTGAATAGTTTCATGGCTCTGGACTCGCAGCCTTGAACGCCAGATGAGCAATAGAATTTCACAATCAGCGCTGAGTCCGGTTGCCATCGTCCCAGCCGGTGTGCGATGGGCGAGGCCGGGAAGGCCTGAGAATGAACCGATCCGCCCATTGCCCGGCACTCGCTGAGTCCCTGCAGGGGTGCAGCACACAGCAGCCACGTGTGCAGAGATCACAGGAGAAGGGTGTGGAGTTGTGTCTGCTGTTAAAAGTCCAGTGGTCTCGGTGGAGAACCCACATTGTGCACAAGCGGTAATTACAGAATAATTGATCTTTAAGGTATGAAATTTGTATTCTAAGGGCATTAAAATGCTAGAGAAAGGAAAATGCAGAAGTAAAACCACCTGTAACCAGGATGCTCTTCCCCACTGACCCTGGGAGAGGGCCGGGCCCCTCTTTGCGGAGGGTGATATGTCATTGTTAGCTCTGCAGAGGAAGGTGTCTCCATCAGGCCGGGGCCAATCAAATATGTTATGTGTCAAGCACAAATTGGCTCATCTAGTCTCCAAATAGGAAGTCCTGTATATATCATCTGTGCTAGCAAGAGCTCACTTTTTATTGGCGGCTGCAGAGGTGGCTTTGACATGTTGTGGGAGGTGGGGACCTTGATCACATGTGGGGAGAGTGTCTCTCCAAAGATAGGAGCGAAACTTGTATACACAAGGACACCAAGCTAAGCTCTCGGACATTTACATGGGGCTTCAAGGTTTATCTTCTCTTATCACTCTGAGTATATTAATGGCTTGTGTGTGTATATGTGTTCATGTTTGTCCATGTGGGGGTGTGTGCATGCCTGTATCCATATGCCTCCGTGTGTGCACACATGTGGGTATCTCTGTGCATGCCTGCACATGTATGTCCATGTGTGTATATGTGTACAAGCATGTTCCTCTGTGCGTGTGTGTGACCACCTCTACGTGCCTGCCCAAGTCTTTGTGTATGTGTCCATGTGTTTTGCTTATGTCTCCATAGTTGCTTTTCCCAAGTTGCTTTTTCTTCGTTACGTCATCTGGTCTCTCATTCCCATTGGTGGCTTTTTCCCCCTACTTGGGATGAGCCTGGGCTGTCTGCTCACGTTTCAGATTGAGGTGGCTAGAATGCATTGACGGGGAGCTACCCTGAAGAACAGGGCTGGCCTCTACTAAGCGAGCTCCAATGTCTTTATCTTTAGGGCATTCTTACTGGGACAGGCAGATTTCCTAGAAAAGACCTTCCAACCTTTCGTTTAGAGAGAAAGGTTCAGAAAGTCATGTTGGCAAAGAGAGCTGGTGGATCTCTGTGTCTCCTGGGTAAAAGTCTTTTTACTTCCCATATTTCGGTGAGCATCAGTTATAAACATCTGCCTCACCTGCCTGTCATAACCCTGTAGTTTCATAGTACTTATTTATTTTTGAAGAAGTATGGGTATTTGAGTGTGCAAAGTGCACTTTTAGAACGATTTCCTCTTTCTATAAGATGCTGTCCTTGTGAGAAGATTGCCGCAGGGTTGGCTGAGAGAACAAAAGACTTTAGATGCCCAATCTCCTACATTTAGAACCTACCTGTATCAGTCAAGGTTCAACCAGTGAGGCATAATCGGGAGGAGAGAATGTAGTGAGACTTACTGCAAAGAATCGGTTCCCCTGGCTGTGGAGGCTGAGTACGATGCCCAGAAGGCGGGTGCAGGCTGGAACTCTCTGGCGTGGTCGCAAGCTGCTTCCCACAGATGGAATTTCTTCTTCTTCAGGGAAGCCTCAAGAGCTGTTCTGCCTTTAAAGTTTTGCAGCAGGTGAATCAGAACCATATAGATTATCCAAAATAATTTCCCTTACTTGATATCAACTGATTACGAACTTCATTCATGTTTACAAAGTACTTCCACCACAACACCTGGATCAGTTTTTGATTGAATGCCTGAGGACTGTAGCCTGGACAAGTTGAGACATCAACAGACTATGACGCCCCATTGTTATGTTTGTTTTTTTATTGCGGTGAAATTCACTTAAAGTAAAATTAACTATTTTAGAGTACACAGTTTAGTGGCATTTACGCATTTGGTACATTCGCAATGTTGTGCAACAACATTCTATCAAGCTTCTGAATATTTTAATCACCCACAAAGGAGATGCTGTACCCAATAAACAGTCACTCCCCAACCCCTTCATCTCAGCCCCTGGAAACCACGAATTTTCTTTCCGTCTCTGTTGCTTTACCTACTTGGGATATTTCATATAAATGGAACCATATGATTTGTGACATTTTGCGTCTCACTTCTTTCACTTAGCATAGCTTTGAGGTTCATGACATTGCAGCGTGTATCGGTACTAAATTCTTTTGCATGGCTGAGTAATATTGATATTACGTTGTATACATGTACCAGGGTGTTTTTTAAAATCTATTTATTCTTTGATAAACATTTCAATCGTTTCCACCTTTTGGCTATTATAAATAGGGCTGCTGTGAACATGTGTGTATGTGTGTTTGTTTGTTTATTTATTTGAATACCTATTTTCAGTTCTATTGGATATATATCCAGGAGTGGAATTATTGCCTTTGGAAAGTCATCAATGCCCAAGGGCTAACTGAGTGGAATCAGTCCAGGAAATTCTATATTGTAACCTGTGTTCCCTTCACTCTCACCCTCCTACTTGTCAATGCGAAAAGATCTTCAGAGATGACTCCTGGTTACATCACTTCTTTTGAATACCTTACCTTTCTGTATCCCTGAGCAGACAACCATACTGCCACACTTAACCCCACTAAACCTCAGATATCAGTTACTAAGGATGAGAACTATCACTGGTAACATCCCAAGGTCATTCTCTAATGTGTGATTCAGGGAGATTGTATTAGCAACCAGATTGGGGACAAGCAGTAGGACTGGAGGCAGGGGTGTCTCTGTGCTCACAGAACTATGTGACTGTGAACAGCTGCCTAATACCTCTTGGCTGAAAATCTATCCTCTTTGAAATGTCAGGGACTGCCAGATGATCTTTGGAGATTATTCTAGTTTTGAATATTGTATGATTTTGTGATATATGGAAATTTTATGAACTTTGACTTTGAAAATTCTACTGCCAAAGCAGACCCCAAAGTCATATTTAATGCTATTTTTTTAAAAAGAAAAATGGATAAAAAGGAAATTGAAAGCCAATTTTGTTGACCTAAATCAATGAATTTCTGGGCTGCAAGCAAACCTACTTTTCCATAGCTGATGAAAAGGAAATTGAGCTTGATGATATTCCCAGTTAAAATATTGACATACATTTAATAATCACATATAAACAGAAGTGTGGATTTAATAATAGTTTACATTTTTAACCTGTGGATTTCCAAGCCTCAGTCGGCAGCGTGACTCCTTCCTTACCTTCGTGTCTTGAACCTGTGCATGTACTGACCACACATCCTGGGCTTCCCACGAACATACTGTACTCCTTTCATGGCTCTGCTCGCCGCAAACACGTGGGAGCCACTTGACGGTCAGGGAGCTCTCCTCGCATTTGAAATACATCATTACTTCTCTGTGCAGTCATCCCAGGAACTCCTCAGCTTTTCCCTTTTTCTTGACATAGCGGAAAGGATATGGAATCTGGAGTCACATGCCACCAACTTCCACTGGATTCTGGAGTCTGCAGTGTGATTGCTTTGGGAATCCTGAAACCTTCTGGATAAAACTTCCTAATTTATACTACTGCAGTCTGAAGTTATGTAAGCTCTGAGTTTCAGTTTAGGTGTGGTGGGTCGAAGGAATTGGATCTCAAGGTGTTGGCTGTGCCAGGGGGAAGAGGAGGGATATCCCAAGAGCTGAGATCGTGAGCAGGACTCAGCATCTCAAATCAGGACTTCTCATTTTCTCTTGCGCTCTTGGAAAAATCTATGCCTGAGGACTTAATCCCATAGGATTCTTCAGAGGACCACAGTGATATCTTTTCTGTGGCCAAAGAGTTTTCTTATGCACGTTTCTATCCATCTTGTATCCTTGAGTTGATTCATTGTGGAGTTTTGATACTTGATACTAATTTCCTTGAGTGAGGTTGGGGTAGAAAATTAAAATTGAGGAAGGCTGCACGATGTGTTGACCTATGTACAAAGTGGATGTGATGGATAATTGTATGTGTCAGCTGGACTGGGCTGCAGGGGACCCAAACATTTGCTCAAACTTTATTCTGGATGTGAGGGTGTTTCTTGATGGAATTAACACTTGAACCAGCAGACTGAGTAAAGCAGATTGCCCGCCCCACTGTGGGTGGGCCTCATCTAATCAGTTGCCGACCTGACTAGAGCAAACAGTCTGTGTAAGATCTTTTCCTGTGGACTGAAATCGAAACATTAGCTCCGTGTGGGTCTAGAGACTGCTGGGTTTAGGACTGGAATTTATACCATCAGCTCCTCTGGGTCTCCAGCTTGCTGAGTACAGATCTTGGGGCTTTTCAGCCTCCATACTCTTGTGAGCCAATTCCTTATAATCCTAATAATCCCATTTTTCTGGAAAACCCTGACTAGTACTATGGAGTTTCAGTTCTGGAACTGCCCCTAGTCATTCGACTTCAATCAGCAAAACCGGCTCTCTCATCTGTAAATGAGATACTAAACATGCATCTGTCCTTATGCTCTGCTCCTGAAAGCTCTAGAATTCTGTAAGTCACATCTAACTTTTCGAGAACTTTGAAGAACACCAAATTCAAGTTTTCAACTGTTGCCTTGTGATCCTCAATATCTTACTGCAGCTCATGGACACACATCTTGAGTGTTCATAAGCAATGTATAGACTGCTTCTATCCAGGGCCTCCATAGCTGGGGAAGAATGGGTTAACATACTTTTCTACCATAGTTAACTATCACTTCAAACTCCCCAAATGCTTTCTGTCTCGAATTTCATATTGTTCCTTCTAGAGGGAGCTTACTTGAGCTACTTATTAATTAAGCATCAGCTAGAAACACATTTAAGCAGGAAGCACTGAAGCTTTCGTGGGTTATAAAGGCAGGATGGTAACATGGTGAGAGCTTGCACCCTGGCATTGTACAGACTGAGCCCAAAGCTTGGCTCAGCCATAAGTAGTTGAGACCAGGACAAGTTCCTCAATTCTTCTGGCCTCAGTTTTCTTACCTGTAAACCAGGAATCATCACTACAACCAACTGGGATTATTTTGATGATTAAATAATTACATGAGTGTGTATGTATTATAGGTTTTTACATATACTGCCTAGTGCACAGTGATTGCTTAATATTTAGATGCTATATGGAGGCATTTACAGATGGGAAATCTGAAAATGGAAACGGTAGAAAGAATGCCTGTGAAATTCAGGCTGGAAAGAAAATTTGGCAGATGAGAGTCTCCGTGCCTACTAGCTCTCTCTCTGTTATCACATCCTTTCTCTGGGGAGTCCCCGTGTACAGCCTGGTTCTGCTCAGCGAGGCTACAGTGAAGGCAGTGGGGGTGGGATAGGCTGAACAGGCAGGTCCAAGTCTTAAAATCCAAGATTGTCTGTTTGTTTTATTTTATGCGAAATATATTGGGAAGCCATGGGTAGTTTTAAACAGGAAGGAATTCTTAAATATAGTGTTTTCCTTGTCTTTTCCTAGAGAGCTTTTTTCCAAGCTGTGGTTTTGTGTTTTTGATTACAGTGTGGAATATTTTCGTACGCATTCTCTCAAGTACTCCTTTATGATATAGCTGATGTTTACTGATTAAACTAAGGCAAATGTGCTTCTAATCTGTTAGTGCTAAGTCAATAATTGCTATGATAAAAATGGTAACATGTTTTTCACTTCTATTATAATAATTCCATATAAAATTTTTCCTCTTAATCAGCATTTTTTTTTTTTTTTTAGTTTTTGTTAAAATATTTGAGTGATTTAAGCCAAGACAATATTATCCCCATTGTTATCTCTGCTATTTCCAGGATGCTGGGAATAAGTATATTAAAGACAGCCATGTGCTGTTATTTTTTCGTAGAATCACTGAGTTCTAGTCAACTGTCATTTATTGCACGTCGGCTATTTCCTCAACTCTATTCCCTGGTATTTGTGAAATTCACAAGGGCAGGACTTCAGGAATATTAGAAGTAATGTACATAGAGTTCAGTATAATAGCTCTTTGGGTTCATTATTTTTATCCTGATTTGGGAGATGAGGAAATCAAGGTTCCGTAACTTGTCCAACTTTGCTCGAGCAGACGCTGCTGGTGCTCTGTCCTCACTCCTTGCCTTTATCACTTCAATGCCAGCTCGGTTACATGTGGCACCTGAGATTTTGCTGAGAGCTTTCTTTGGTCACAGGAGCATGCTTTGCCTGTCTATGCGGCAAGCCAGAAGTGCCAGGGTTTTAGCGCCTGCTGGGAATAACCCTAAGCCAATTGTAATGTGAGCTGGTGTATTAATACCCCAGCTCTCGTACCATCAGTTGGGATAAGTCTGATGTGCGTGTTCCTCATTGGCTCCCAGGGTTTTCCCAGTGAGATTAAGCTCTTGTTCCCCACAGTGCTAGTCGGTCTGATGATGCACCATGTATGTTTCCTTCCAACCCTCATCTCCTCCGTCGCTCCCCTAGTGCTTGCTTCACTTTTCAAATAAACTACTTGCACTTGCCTTGGGGTCTGCTTCAGAGTGATTTCAAACTACAACAGTTGCCGTCCATTCATTAATTGACTGACCTGGTGTGCAAAGCCTGATTTATCTGACACCAAAGATCATATTTATTTCATTATACCATGTAGCCTTTAATAAAAGGCTTATAAGACATAAACCCCATTTCACTTACAATTTTAGAGAGAATAAATTAGTATATGAAAGAAGGCATAATGAAATGGCTGACCCCAAAGTAAAATATTATCTGAAAGGCTAATTAGAACAGATTTAGTTCTGGATAGATGCGTGCAAGACAGAAATCTGCACTGAGGTCTTCACAGATAGGTGGGTAAGACCCTAGAAGGTCTATGAGCTAGAAATTGTTGAGTATTTGCCATGCACCAGGCAATAAGCTGTGGAAGAACTGCTGGTATCCACTGCTGTGTATTAAACCACCCCGTAATTTAAACGGACATCCATTTTGTGGAGTAGGAATTTGGGTAGAGGCTGCTGGGTAGGTTCTTGAGCTCCTTATGATGTTGACTAGTCACTTGGTGATATTTGGCTGGTGCCTGGGCCAGTCTGGATGGTCTAAATGGAATGGCTCACATGCTTGGTGTCTTTGCAGGGACATCTGGAGGGCTGAGGTCCACTGGCCCTTCTTTCTCCACGTAGTCCCAGGGCCTCTCCACGTGGTGTCTCTCAGGAAGACGGTGCCAGTCCCCCTGAGGCTAGCTCTGGAACTGGCAGAGCATCGTTTCCAATGTGTCCAGTGGAGAAAGCAGTTGCAAGTCAGCTCAGGTCCCAGGGGAAGGGAAACAGACCCCGCCTCCTGGTGGGAGCGTCTCAAAGACTGCTGCCCTCTTTAATCTACCATATGTGGGCACTGTTGTATTCACCCCCATTTTATAGATAAGGAAACTGAGCCCAAAGTATATCATGCAAGTTGGCCAAGGATACAGTCTTAATAACTGTGAGAGGTGAGTGTTGAACCAAGGAGGCTGATTCATTGGTGGTAAAAACCTGGTTTTAGAGGGGAAGTTCCATAACTGTTTAAATGAAGGAGAGAACAGAGAAGAAAGGTTACGTATCAAAAGGGAGTTGAGCCAGAGACTATTAACGGCCTTCCAATGTTCGGTTCTCACTCTCCTTCTCTTCTCACTTTAATGCAGTGCTGTTTTTTTGTTGTTTATTGTTTTTGAGGGAATAAAGTTCCCAGTTAAAAATGGTATATTTCCTATCCTCCATTGAGTTAAGGGTGGCTATGGGACATTGTCCTTGACAAACAGAAGTCACGAGGGTTGTCCAAATGGCCTGACTTAGCAAGTAGGTACCCTTTTTCCCTTCCCCCTCCCTGCTTTCTTCTGCCTGGAACATAGGGGTGATGTCTGGAGTTCCTCCAGTCATCTTATGAGGAGAAAGACAAAGGCTGTGGTCTATGGACAGGGGAGTATAAATCTAAAAAAGAATGCTGGGTCTCTGATGGTATCTGGAGGCAAGATATTAACATCAACACTGAGCCGCCTAACATCAGATTTCTTATTAACTGTGAATAAAATAAACTCTGCCTTTATTTGGGTCACTGTTTTTATTGATTTTTTTCCTGATACATGTAGTCAAATGTAAATTATAACTCACTGGGATAATTTATGATTCTGTACTCTCTGGAATCAGATGGACAAAGAAGAAAGGAAATGCTTCCATTTTCGTCAAATCCAAAACAGAACAATGCTCTACTCTACTGAGAATTGATGACTTTGAGGGCGGCGGTTATCTTTCCTGGGCCCCTCGCACTATACACTAGTCAGTAGATGAACTTACGTTTGATCATATGTGGGTTATTGCAACCGATCTGCGCTCCGTTACACTGGTGGCCACTCGGCATGTATCAAAGAAAACAGTTCAAGAGACTAACCAGGGAAGCATCAGGTGAACTCTGAAGCAAGAGCTGTAGACGGAAAGTGTTGTAGGCTGCGGAGGGAGCCCTGTGGGTGGGAGTCCTGCAGGAGAGGCATCCAGCTGGGCGATGCCCATGCGAGTGCCGCCCTGTGATTGCGGCGCCTGCTCCGTGTGGTGAGCAGCCAGCCTTCATGCAGACGGCGTAACCAGTGCTTTGTGCTCAGTTCAGCCTCAATTAGTATTTACTGAATCAAATTTGTGCTGTGATTTGAAGCAAGCTGCAAAACACGCTATTTCTAAAATGCCTCTTACACTGAAATCCCAGAAATTTGCTGCTTCTGTTCATGAAGGCTTCGAAGACTTTTTGACAGATGAGTATGCTATCTTGAAGAAGAGCACAGTTAGCAATTACCCAACATTATCCCCTCATTAGTTCACCAGTTAACATCTCCTTTCATCAGGAAGAAAGGAGGTTTTGCTCTCTGGGATAGGAAAGCTTTGCTGGAGAAGGTTAGTAAGTTCAGTGGAAAACTATTTACCGAAGTCTGAGAAAAGTATATAGAGATGAATTCGAAGGTCCACTCACTGATCGACAAAGGGTATTGGGTGTCCGTACTCGCCACACCCAGACTTTTTGTCTGGAATCAGATTCCACCATTCACTGTGTGACCTTGGACAAGTTATGTAATCTCTCCAAGCCTTCATTTCTTTCATCTGTGGTGCAAAGATTAATGGTTCCTGTCTTTCAAGGTTGTTATAATGTGATCATCACATAGAGGTACTCATTTAACTTGAGCAGCACAAATCCTGGTGCATAACTGGTGTTCTAGAAGCTTTACCCATTACAAAAGGAAGCCAGTGGAGCATCCTCCAGCTGGGGACTGGGCTTGCACAGACCGGGTTCAAATCCCAGCTCCATCACTTACTGCCAGCTACTTTAGGCATATTGTTTGTTTCTGTTTTCTTGCCTTTAAATGGGCATAGTGACACAGAAGATGTTCCATTGTCATAAGGTACTTAAAAGAACATTCAGCACATGTTAAGTGACCCATTCATGGTAGATACAATGCAGGAAGACCTCACTTTACTTAGTACTGCTGGGCGGCAGAAGCGTATGCACAAACTGAAACTGGGTAAAGTGATCTTAATAATTCATGAGGAAAGCTATGGTAGTCCCATGACCTTTAAAAATTTTTGGCAAAGCAATGTTTTGTCTTTTCCGAGTCTTAAAGCCATCACGAACCATTTGTCTGCATAATGGTTCACCACATAATCTAATATTAATAGAAGCTCAGTAATTAGCATCTCTTAGTATTATTACAGAACAGTACAACAGAGGTCAAGCTGAGTGGCACATACCATTGTCTGGTAGTTCAAGATGCATGATACACGTTAGCACCAGAATGAAGGAGACCTGGCACCAGGAAAACAAAGGCATCACTGTGTATAATTATCACCTGTGGGATAGTTTTACCTATGGCTGGGCTCCATTCAGTCCCCAGAAAACCTCCACTTTTCCCTATTGACAAAAGCCACGTTTAGGTCATTCAGTCTAGACATCAGGATCTTTACAGAGGTCAGTATAAGATGTCTCAAAAATAACTGACTTTTAAACTGAAAAACATGTATATTTTGTAAAAATATATGTGATAAAATCATATGCATATATGTGTGTGTACATATATATCAGACATAAGTACCTTTACAGAGGTCAGTACATGACTCATCAAAAATGACCATCTTTTAAACTAAGTATATGTGAATGTTGAAAGCTTGCTTGGCTTTCAGAGATTGGCTCGCATGTACGTAACTGACAGTGTTGTCTGCCTACCCAACATCCATTCTGGTTCCCTTCACCCTTCCTGACAGAATTCCAATTTTGCACAAGTATTCATGCTCTTCCATAAAGTCATATGCTCCTGGGAAGGTTACCTCCACCTACAATCCCTGAGAATTCCTCCCAATTGGTCTGATCCAGTGGGTCTCCAGGTTTGGTACAGGGGTTCTGGGGGTGGATCTTGAGATCCTTTCATGGAATGCCCTGGGACAAAACCATCTTCATCTTCATAAAAGACGTTATTTTCCTTCCTCACTCTCATTCTCTTACCCCTATAAAGTGAAGTTTTTCAGAGGCTACACTCTGTGTGATGATGTCATCACTGGGATAGCAAGTGGAGTGTGTGTTGTGGGTTCTTGTTTTAAAAGTTTCTCAGTTTTAATTTCTAATGGAGTAGACATAGATAGATAATGAAGTAGATACAGATATCCAAAATCACTTTAGGATTTTTTTTTTTTTAAACTGGGAAGGAATCTTGAAACCAAAAATTTTGAAAACTTCTGGTCTAAGGAAATGACTATGGTCCATTTTTGTTGCCAGTGATTGAATTAGACATAAAAATGTGACACAGTCTGGCTAATCAGAGAACTTCTGCAAGGTTGCTGAGCATACGTGGTGCTGAGAAAGGATTTTCCATTTTTAAATGGAGACACAGATATGAGACTTTTTTTTCTTGCTTCTGGACATTGTTGCATCTGGATATAATGCCTGGAACTGCAGGATCACCTCCCTCCATCCTGAGAATGAGATAGCCACAGGGACCAGGAGCCCTGACGTTCTGTGCCCAGAGCTCTCCTTGCCTCTAGAGCTTGTTATGATACATAACTAATCCTTGTATTGTTTAGATCCTTGTGAGGTAGATTTTGTGTTTCCTGATTTGAAATTCTTCTAATAAATATTAATATAATTTACATTTATGCCTACCTCTGTAATAAAGAAAACATCAAATCACCAAAGGTACCTAATATGACTTTTACTTTTTTGTTGTTGTTAATTCCACAACTTGTAATTTCCCATTAGAGTAGAGTATATTTTTATAGGTTATTTTTGAATTCTGCTATAAGATTCTCTGTTGGGACACACAGTGCCTGTTTTGATCATTTTCTTTAATGGAATAAATGAAATAGGTATAAACTAGTCCACACGAGTCACTTGGTTCTGAACTCAAATCAAATCAATAATGAACACCCGAGGAGGAACTCTTTTTGTTTCTCTCAATCCCAAAAGAATGTGTTTCTACATCAACTTGCAAATCCCAGTCTTAAAGCCAGAAAAGTGATTTCTATATGGAAAATAAGCAGAATTAGCACTGGGAGTATGATACCTAGAATTTTAAATTTGGCTATGTTGCTAAGGTTTCACAGATGCAGTAGTCACTGTCCTATATCCATAGAGGGGTCTTTACATAATGCATGTAACCAAGCAACCCAATCAAAAAGTGAAAAATTAGTTCAGCCAGTGAGTTGTTCAGCTGAAATGATGAATTCTCAAATGGTAGAATTTTGTTTACTGCATTGACTTTTTTGTTTGGCTTCTTGTATTGTATTATTAGTAGCTATCTCTTCATCTTCCATCTATCTGTACATATGCATTTTACTTAGAGAAGAGTCGTTGAAGACCTACGACGCGCCAGACTTTGTATGATGCAGACCTAGTCAATCATCCAAAAATGTTTATTTCTCAACTTCTGTGTCCAAGGTGCTGTTAAGAAATAGGTAATTAATTGTGAGCAAAATAGGTTCACTGTCTTCATGAAATTTATGATCTACAGTGGAATATAAAAGATGAATCAATAATGACACACATGGAAACACATGCAATTACAAAGTTTGTGGGAAATAGGGAAATCAGTTGGTCTCAGTGCAGAGAATTAGACAATGGGAAGAGGGAGGATATATTCCTTAGAAAGGTGCCCAGGAAAGTCCTCTGTGAGGAGGAGACTTTCAGCCTGACACCTGAAGGAAAGGCACCTGTCATGTCACCTTTGGGACAAGCCTTTTTTGGCAGTGTGAAGAGTTAGTGCACAGGCCCTGCCTTGTAGACTGTGTGGGGCCCTTACAAATGGCAGAGACTCTGAGACACGTAGCAACCAAACACATGGCTACTCAGGCTCCATATCAACAGTTCGTTTGGCTTCAGGTACCAAAATACTAAGAATAATGCAGAGAAACACCCCATGTGTAGTCCTGGCAGAGCTACAAGAGATATTAATGAAGTTCTGATGCGAACGTGGCCTGTGTCATCGAGGAGAGAGTTCTGGGTAACGTGTGTGAGTGTAAATGTAAAAGTAAAGAAGCTGTATATTTATAATGTACAGATTATACAAGTTTGGTATCTATATACAAATATCACTGATTAGGCTGCATTACTGTTGATATTAAGGACTATTAGTATTTTCATTCATTAATTTATTTTACTAATGTTAACTAAGCACTGACTCTGTGTGTTGGGGCCTGTGTTCGATGGATGAGAAGGAAGTGCTGGAAGGGATGGGCTTTCTGAGAGCAGGAAGCGAGGACAGACCTTACGTGAGGGAGAAGCAGTGTCACAGAAGTGAGCAAAGTGCCTTGGGAATACAGAAGTCCTTAATGGTACTTGGCTCCTTCTTATCTCTTTAACATAACCTTTGCCTTATTTAAAACAGAGTTAACCTTATTTTTCAGTGTCTTAAATGGATACACTTTCTCCCTCTATGCCTTGTGCAGATTTTGCTTTGTTTCTACTCACCCTCTATTTATTTAAACATCCTACCCACCCTCTATTTATTTAAATACATTTATTCTAAGCAATATTTCCTAAATCAGTGTTTCTCCAAATGTGGACCGTGAACAACCTATATCATAATTGCCTAAGAATGTGTTTTTAAAAATGCAAATTTTTGCATGCACACACCCCAACCAGACCTACTCAATGAGTAAAGATCCACAAATATGGGGTTTTAATACATTTTCCTGGAAGTTCTTTTGCATTCTCAGTTTGATCCCTGCTGCCCTAGGTTGTGTCAGGGGTCCTTTCTACACTCCCACAGCCACAGTGATCTCCATCTACTGTAAGATTTACTGCCTGAAATCATCGCTGGCCTGTTAAATTAATCCTCCAAAATGACGGAGAGCTCACAGGGGGAATATCTGTTTGCTAGCCACTGTGAGTCCGCTGTCACACAGAGAGCTGCGGGTGTCATAGGTGGCCAATAAATAGATGTATGTTTTGCAGAGGAGGAGTAGAAGTTATCCAGGTCATAAAGAGATGGCAAAGCATTTCAGATAGAGAGAACAATGTGCTCCTATTTAGGGGAGAGCACAGAGCCAGATGGGGCGCAGGCAGGGCTGGAGGGGGAGGGGGAGAATGGGCGTCAGTGAGTGGCGGCAAGTCAGGCTAAGGAGGTAAGGTTTCTTTTCAGCTTGTCAATGATCTATACGTACAGAAAGGTGCTGAGCATGGCCTAATAGAAAAAAGGGGAGAGTAGGGGCCAAGAGACCTAGGTTCCAGGCCCCAACTGGCCGTGAACTGGGTAATTCGCTTTAGACAATTATTGGACTTCATGTGTCTTGTCTTTCCTAACTGGGAGTTGGGTATAATTATCTCACCCTTTCTCATTTCAGAAGGATGGAATATTCACATAGGACACACAAAGGAGTATACCAAGAAAAGCATAAAAACATTAAGCAAATGCCAAGTTTGTGTATCTGTGTCTGTGTGTGTGCATGTATGTGTGTGTTTAATGCAGTTTGATGTTCCTCTTTCAGAATTAAAGTATTAATCTGAGGGACACAGTTGTTGGACTTAGAACACTTCCTAATAGCTCAGTTGTCAGAATTGTTTGACCCTTACCTGACAGAATGATGGATTCCAGAGGGAAAAACTCTGTACTTGTGTATATTGCTCATACCTTCCATTAACATCAGTTCCCTTAATTTATATTTTATCTTGGTACAACGTTTTACTCTTATACACCCCGGTTGTATTAGTCTGCCTGGCTTGGATTGTGACACTGCAAGATTCAAATGTCATAAGTGACTTTTGACATACAGCCAATGTTATGTTACAGCCTAGGGCAATGCCTATTTTTAGCAAATTGCTGATCTTTTCTTCTTTTTGTAATATTAAAAGCCTCGCAAAAATCTGCCTGCATAAAATTAGCCTGGATTCATTCTATCACTATCTTCCTGTCAAACAGTTGTGACTGTGTGGAGTATTATACATTCTGGGGCAAACTGGTTCTGTAAAACTTTCCTGTGCATCTCAGATTCATTGGGTTTAACAGAGGAGCATAGCTTTTCTTTGAAGAAATACGGGCATTTGCAAATTAATGTAGAAAGTCAAGTTTTAAGTGCCTGGAAAAGTTAGTCCATAATAAATTTATCAACTTAGTCATTCAAAGTTTGAGTACTGTAGTTATTCAATTGTGAGTCAGTAGAAAGTGGAAATTTAATAAACAGATTTCACGGCGAGCACATCAGCCTTTACATCTTAGTTCCAAATGCAATATCACTTGGGCATGTTGAGGGGCATTGCATCCAGGCAGAGGAGTTTGGAACTGATGAACAGTAGGAGGAGTAGACGAAACTATTACTATAACTACTACTACTACTTACGACTACTAATGCAATGCATATATTGTGTCTTGTTAATCAGAGGACAAAATTTTGGTTAGAAGGAATAAATTCAAGAGATTTATTGTACATTATGGTGACCACAGTTAATAACAATATATTGAATACATGAAAATTGCTGAGTAGATTTTTAAGTGTTCTCATCACACACAAAAACTAGGGTAAGTATGTGAGGTCATACACATGTTAAATAGCTTGACTTAGCCATGCCACAATGTATACATGTATCAAAACATCATGCTGTACAACATAAATGTATACAAAACATAAACAAATAAACAATATCAAAAATGAATTTATGGCCACTGAACTATGAACTATGCTTATATTATTATATGAATTTCCACCACCATTCGTGTGGCAGGTGCTATTACCACTATTTTACAATGGATAAAACTGAACCTCGGAAATGGGAAAACAGAAGTGCAAGGACAGGAGTCATCAATTCAGGCTCATCCAACTTCCAGCAGGCACCTTTCAGCAGCCCATGCTGCTTCTACATCACTGTTTGAGGGCAGGGGGCTATTAACAGATTCAAGAGAAAATCGGGAAGTGTATTTTGATGATATTTAAAGTGTATGGAGAGGGAGAAACTAAATTAATTTTAAATAAGATGTTTGGACATGACACAGGTTTTCTTTTGTAAGAAAGGTGGTGGCATAGGTTGTGAAGAAACCTTGTAATTGTCGTTTGGATGAGATTTTTATATGGTGGCAGAAAATCCTGAAAAACGTGGTACTTTTCAGTGGTGGGTCCTTGGCTTGCATTCCCATCCTATCGCCCTTTGAATAGCCACATTCAGTGTGAAGTTTGTTTTCGATGTTCATTCTCCAGCTCAACACAAAAATTGTCTCCTGCCCAACTCCATAGGAATCTAATGCAATTGTGACTTAAAAATTGAACAAAATGGATTAGGAAATACATTTTGTCTTTAATAGAGAGTTCAGTGAATTTTGTGAGGCATTCAACCAAAATAACTTGTGCTTTCCTTAGTTTTTACAGCCTATTTCTTTTTAGATAATGTATGTAAAGTTATTTTACTCTATATAGAAGATATTTTGGAGATTTTATGGAGGCAGCATTGCTTAGATAAAGTGTTGGCATTTAAAGTCATAACGACAGGTTTAAATCTCAACTCTGCCACGGGACCTCCAAAACCTCCCTTACTTCTCCGAGTATCAGTTGCTTCATATGTAAATTTTGAAGGATGATAACATACACCTGGGAAAACTTTGGAGGGCAATAGAAATAATATTTTAACAATAATTATTACAGTGTTGTATAGTAACTACTTGATGAGTGGTGAATGTTGAGTTTTTTGTACCTGTTTAAAAAAATTCCTCTTAGCAAATAATTATTCCCTCCCACATGCTAGTTAACACTATTATAAGAAGCAAAAGTCATTTGGAATCATTCTACCTTTGTTTTTGTTTTTGTTTTTTTTGCCCCTCCACTATGTAAAAATCTAAGACATTGTTACCTCAGGCCTCATACTGAGAGTGTTTTCTCATAGAACATTTTTTGCTCTCTTTATTGCTTTCCAGAAATACCACAAGATCTCCATCCTAATTATACTTCTAGAATAAACACAATACTCTAGAGATAAGGCTTTATTTAAAACATTTATTCCTTTGAGATGAGAATGTCATTTTCTGGCATTCCCCTGATTTGTCTATGTGCCTACTCTTGTACCTGGAGCTTGTATTCGTGACAGTCACTATAGCAATGTCCTCCAAGGACCTTGACACCAATGTAGGCTCCTTTCTAACTGAGTTCTGGGAATGAGATCTGTCAATTTTGACTTAGACACTTCAAGCAAAGCTACAATGCCATGTCACTTTCTGCGATTTTGAAATCCTATGATGTAAAAACTTTATGACAATTTATGAGTTCCTTTTCTTGTCTTCTGCTTTTTCCTCTAAATACTTCTGATCTCTAGCTCTGCCCTTTGCTGACTTCCAATCAGTAGCTAATGTGTATTTGGAATTGTAGCTGGGCACATGGAAGTCATGCAAATTGCATCCAGTCCATCAAAGCTTTTCGATCTGGAAGGCTATTGCAGAACATGTGAGAAGCCTCACATAGGACACACTCTTTTAAAGCTCATAATAACAAATAAACGTACGTGATCTTTTCATGAGTAAGTAACAAATATGTACCATCAATCACTGTAGGATATTTATTTGAGTATTTGGAAGACCAAAGTTTCCTTGCATACCTCAGTGCTCTCTTGTACTTGAGGAAGAGTGACATTTCACCTCTTCATTGGATTTTCATTGTCGTTACCTGAAAAGTTCTCACAGAATCTCAGATATGGACTTGTAGACCCACAAAGATGTCCACATCCTAATCCCCAGACTCATAGATTTGTTAGGTTGTGTGTCAGAGAAGACTCAGGTTGCAAATGGAATTAATGTTGCCATCAGCTGCATTTACAATGGGGGGATTACCGTGGCTTATCAGGATGAAGCCAATGTAATCACAAGGGTTCTTCAACGTGAAAGAAGGAGGCAGAAGGAGAGAGTTCTAGGTCGAAGTGACTAGGGAAAAGAAAAATGAAAGAGTGCTTGCCTTGAAGATGGAGAAGGGGGCTGTGAGCCATAGAATGTGGGTGGCTTTGAGGAGCTAGAAAAGGCAGAGAAATGCGTATCCCAGAGCCTCTAGAAGTTCCGCCTTGTTGACACCTAGGCTTTTAGCTGCATTAGAGCTGTGTCAGACTTTTAATCTACAGAACTTCAAGATAATACATTTGGGTTTTAAGCTGCTTAATTTAAGCTGTTTGGTTTGTGGTAATTTCTCACAGCAGTCACATGACATTAATATACATGGTTTCTTTCTTTCTTGTTTTCTTTCTTGCTTTCTTTCTTGACAGAGTCTAGCTCTGTCTCCTAGACTAGAGTGCAGTGGTGTCAGCCTAGCTTGCTCTAGCCTCAAACTCCTGGGCTCAGGCCTTCCTCCTACTTCAGCCTCCCAAGTAGCTGGGACTTCCAGTGTGTACCACCATGTCCAGCTATTTTTTTCTATTTTTAGTAGAGACAGGGTCTTGCTCTTGCTTAGGCTGGTCTTGAACTCCTGGCCTCAAACTATCCTCCCACCTCGGCCTCCCAGAGTGCTAGGATTAGAGAAGTGAGCCATGGTGCCTGGCCTGGTTTCCTTCTTTATTATGTTAAGAAGAGAGGGATAATAAATTGGTTAAGTTTTTCTTCATAATAATTACCCAAAGCCAGAAGGGTATTGGCATTAAATGACTTGGAGTATAAAAACATGTCAAAATAAACTTAGCTCTTGAAGGAAAAAAAATTGGTTGAGTTTATTGGGGACAGTAAAATGAGGCCAGAAGTATTAATAGCAAAGGCCTTATTAAGGAAGGTTAATTTCTCATTTCCTTCCACATCCTCACATCTTCTTCTTAATGCTGCCAACATAATGCATGCTTACAGATCAATAGAGACATTCTTTGACAATTTATGAATTGTCTAAGTATAGAATTTGTACTGGTAGATGGGAAAGTCCCTACTCCCTTCCAGAAAATAAACAAATTATCACAATAAAATAACCATTGGAGCCATCTAGGTATGTTAAAACTATTACACCTTAAAAAATGGCTCATTATGCATTGCAGTTTTATGGAATTGCATCACAGTGATTTGTTCCAATGACCCCTTTTAAGAGAAAGAAATAGGATTCTAAGTAATCTCACCACAAATCTTGAAGGAAATGAGGCATTTGATCTTGCTATGAATCTCAAATGATTTCATTTTCATCTTCTATAAAGATTCAAAGATACTTTGGGAAGTTTAATTCTGTCATAAAATACCCATGCTCACCAGTCAGTTCCATGGGAGGACCAAGCACGGAGAAATAGTGAATAGAAGGTCAGTCTATACAGCTGACCTAAAACAATGAACATGGTAAATCTCTGGGAGGACAATTTTGACTTCTAATTTCTCTGTCTAACTCTTCATTTTTTTTTGCTGGTAAATTTTTGAGTAAAATGCTATAATGTGCTTTGTAGTATGCTTGCACTAATCACCACCTTCCACAGATAAATGGTGACAGCGATAATGATACAAATTCTATAAAACATCTAGAGTACAGAACAGATTTATTGTCTTTGTTACAGTTCATAAAATACATGAATGAAAATTTAGAAGTTTGGAATATTTTTATTTCAAACCAGAGCTGGCCCTAGCAGTTTTCTGTGAAGTGTGGTTGATATACTGATGCTTGTAGTGGGGGTGGAGTTGGGGAGAGGAGGTGGAGATGGGGAAGGGTTCCCCTTAGTGAAAAAATAACGAGATAATTTCTGTAATTTTAGACATTACTCAAAGAGGAATACAGCATAGTTTGGGGAAAAAAGAAGACTTGCGATTGTCTTTTACATTGCAGAGAATCACAGGCTGGATTCTGAGGTTGCGAAGGCAAACAGCCTGGGCTTCGCTGGATGCATGTCTTCAGTGCAGTACAACCACGTAGCACCGCTGAAGGCAGCGCTGCGCCACGCCACCGCCGCGCCTGTGACTGTCCACGGGACCTTGACGGAATCCAGCTGCGGCTCCATGGTGGACTCAGATGTGAATGCCGTGACCACTGTGCATTCTTCATCAGGTACATTCCAGAGAATGCCCGGTGGAGCTCACCTCACTAGCTCTCCTTTCAGTGTCTTCGAGAAGCTTCCATGTTAAAGGTCTGGCTATTATGACGCAATTCCTTACCTCGTGTAATTACAGGTGACTAAAAACTGTGACTGATTTCTTATGGGTGTTTTTAAATATATTTAATACAATTCTACTGTTAATATGGTGAGTACTTAGAATTAAATGCATAGTTGCATATATTATATGTTACATACATATATAATAGTGCATAGTGTGTGGGCGTGTGTGAGTACATGGTCGCCACTGTTTAAGTGGCTACTGCTACAAGGATGGAAGTGTTTAGGGAACAAGGAGGCAGGGAGCTGGTTGCTGGTATGTTTTATGTGATTAAAATCAGGCTTGTTTTTTCCATCTTTATTGAAGAATAATTGAAAAATAAAAATTATATATATTCAAGGTATACAATGTGATGATTTGGTAAATACATGAAATTGGGAAATTATTACCACAATTAAATTAATCAACACATCCATTATCACACACAGGTACCATTTGTGGGTATGTTTCTGGTGAGGGCACTTGAGATTTCCTCTCTTAGCAAATTTCAGGTAAACGATGTAGTATGATTAACTGTAGTCATCACGCTATGCGTTAGATCACCAAAATGTAATCATCTTCTACGTTTGTACCTTTACCCAACATCTCCCCATTTCCCCCACCCTGCAGCCCCTGGAAACCACTGTTCTACTCTCTGCTTCTATGAGTTTGACTTTTTTTGATTCCACATATAAGTGAGATCATACAGTATTTGTCTTTCTGCGTCTGGCTTATTTCATTTGATGCAATGAAATAAGGTTTATTCATTTTGTCACAAGTGGCATGATCTCCTTATATTATACAATGCTGAACAATATTCCATTGTTTTTATATATGAATAAAGATATTGTGATATATATCTATAAAACAATGGTATATTATTCAGTATATGCATAAATGCTAGATATATTCAGCATATATATATATATATATATATATATATATACACATGTTACAATATATTTATCTATTCATCCATGGACAGACACTTAGTTTATTTCCGTATCTTGGCTACTGTGAATAATGCTACAATGAACACATGAGTGCAAATGGCTATAGGCATCACACTCCCTGATTTCAAAATATATTGCAAAGCTGTAGTAATCAGAAGAGCATGATATTGGCATACAAACAGACACGTAGACCAATGGAACTGAATAGAGAGCTCAGAAATATACCCAGCATATATGTTCAACGAATTTTTGGCAAGGGTTTCAATAATACATAATGGGGAAAACATTGCTTATTCAGTAGATCATGGTAGGAAAACTGGATATCCACCTGCAAAAGAATCAAATTGAATCTTTGTCTTACACCATATAAATTAACTTGAAATAGATTTACCTTAAATGTGAGACCTGAAACTGTAAAATCCTGGAAGGAAACATAGGGAAAAAGCTCCTTGGCACTGGTCTTGACAATAATCTTTTTTGAATGTGGCACCAAAAGTACAGGCAGTAAAAGAAAAAAAGATGGAACTATATCAGACTAAAGAAGTTTCTGCACAGCAAAAGAAACAATCAACAAAATGAAATGACAACCTACAGAATGGAAAATATTTTCAAATCATGTGTCTGATGAGGGATTAACATCCAAAACATATAAAGAATTCATACAACTCAATACTAAAAAAAGAAAAAAAAAACAATTAAACAATAGGCAAAGAACCTGAATAGACATTTTTCAAAAAAAGACATACAGATGGCCAACAGGTATGTGAAAAGATGCGTATCATCACTAATCATCAGAGAAATGAAAATCAAAACCACAACATTACCTTATACCCTTCAGGATGGCTATTGTCAAAAAGACAAGAGGTAAGAAGTGTTGGAGAGGATGTGCAGAAAAGGGAACTCCTGCATGCTCTTGGTGGGCAGGTAAACGGGCGCAGCCATATGGAAAACGGTATGCAGGTTTCTCAAAAAAATTAAAACCAGAATCTTACCTCTGGATATGTAACCAAAAAAAATTAAATCAGCCTTTTTTAAAAATAGGAAAATTTTTAAATTTCTTATTAAATTTCCAGCACCGCATCCATGTATCTTCTCTTGCTTTACCACTCCCTGAAGTAACTTTTCTGTCTTTTCTTAGTCACCATATTTTGGAAATCTTGAAATGTGTCTGGGGTTTGTTGTAATCAGGTATAAGGTGATAGACATGGAGATGACTACCTCTGAAAGGAAAGTTTATTGCTTACAGTTCCCCAAAACCACACGGGGAAATAGCGAGGTGGGGCAGGAGGCAGAAGGAATGAGGGAGAGTGCGGCTCAGAGACTTTATTGTGGTTTCCACGGGAAGGAATGGGTGAGGCAGGGTGGGTTTCAATAAATACTAGAGAGTTAGAATTAATAAACTGAGTGTGATGTGTTTTAACACATCATCAGCAAAATATTCTAGGAATGGAGAAATCTGGGCTAAAATCAAAGGTACGTTGGTTTATAAACATGAACTAAGGGAGAAACAGATGTAAGTTGGAGCAAGAAAGAAGGCTGTGATCTAAACCCAGCTGGATGGTTAGGATTTGAATGCAGTCATGCTACACGTAAAGACGTTTTGGTCAATGGAGGACCTTGTGTAAGACAGTGGTCCTGTAAGATTATAAGGAAGCTGAAAACTTCCTATGACCTAATGAAGTTGTACCACCCTAACTTCTTAGCCCAGCACATTACTCACGAGTCATGGCGATGCCGCGTAAACAAGCCTCAAGAGCAGCCTCAGGCGGGTCCTTCAGGAGGTTCCAGAAGGAGGCATTGTTCTCACAGGGGACGGCAGCTCCATGCCTGCTATTGCCCCTGCAGACCTTCCAGTGGGACAAGACGTGGAGGCGGAGGACAGTGATATTGATGATTCTGACGCTGTGTAGGCCTCAGTTAATGTGTGTGTTTGTGTCTTAGTTTTTAACAACAACGACAAAAAAATTTGAAGTAAAAAATAATAAAATATTTTAAAAACAGAAAAAAAGCTTATACAATAAGGCTATGAAGAAAGAAAATATTTTTTATACAGCTGTACAATGTGTTTGTGTTTTAAGCTAAGTGTTACTGCAAAAAAGTCAAACTGTTTAAAAAAAAATTAAACATTTATACAGTAAAAAAGTGACAGTAAGCTGAGGTTAATTTATTATTGAAGAAAGACTTGTGTAACTAGACCTAGGGCAGCCTGAGTGCACAGTGTGTATAAAGTCCGCAGCAGAGCATGGCAACACGCGAGGCCCCCGCAATCCCTCACCGCTTGGTCACCCAGAGCCCTGCCAGCCCTGCCGGCCCTACTCACAGTAAGTGCACTGTTATCTTTTACACACATTGTACTATACCTTTTCTGTGTTTAGATACACGAATACTTGCCACTGTGCTACAACGGCCTGCAGCATTCGATGCAGTACATGCCGTATAGGTCCCCTAAGAGCGCATTTCCAGAACATATTCCCATCATTAAGTGACGCGTGACTCTATTTGTAAAGAAGCAGGAGGCATTCCAGGAAGGTGGGTGAGCACAGGGCTACACAAGAATAACAATCTTTGGAGGACAGTAGGATATAGAATATCTAACCACTAAATAGTTTTGTTCCCTCCCTCCCTTCCTGCCTGCTTCCCTTCCTTCTTTCCGGCCTTCTGCCTGCCCACTACCTTACCCCTTCCCCTCTCTCCTTCCTCTCCCCCCGCTTCTGACCTCTCACTTTCCACCTCCACTTTGCCTGCCCACCCTCCGTCTGTCTCTCACATGTACCATCATCACCATCACCCCTTTGTCATCCATCGGTAACATGTGTATCTCTCTGTGTTTGTGTGTTCATGTGTGCGCGTGCATGTATGCTATCTAAGCATACAAAGATGACTAATAGTATTAGCAAGTTCCACATCCAAGTCCTTTCCATAGCCCTGCCCTATCAATGCCACCGTCCAGAACACCTGCCCCAAACCAGCCCCTCTTTCCCCACAGTGCTCTTCCTGTTTGACCTCATCAGACTCTCTCTCGTGCTAATTTTTTCTAGCTCCAGATACATGATTTTAGGTAAAGACACTCTGCATACACCACAAACAGCATAACGCACCACCCTCCATTCATTCAATCACACAGGAAATACCTACCGAACATCTCTCACGTGTACCTACACAGCAGTGTGGCAAGTGCTACGGGACATGAAGTGTAAGGTCCGGCCTTTTCCATCAGAAGATTGATGTGCGACTAGTGAGACTGGGATTCACACACTCACACGTGTGTATGTGTATGTAATTAATAATAAGCCAAATTATAAGAAAAAGCAAGATTTAGCGAGCACTTATGTTGCGTCAGGCACTGTTCTAAAACATTCATATTACTAATATGTTGTGTAACTCTTCAAAACCTTATAAAGTAGAGACTATTATTTTTCCCAGTTTACAGATGAGAACATTTAAATGACACATGGCAACCCTAATGATGACACAAAGCAGTACACTATCAATTGCCAAATAATTTGTTAATTGTGAGCAAAGAGGGGGTTGAATTCTGCTGCGGCCTGTGCATCGCCCACCTCGGTGCTTTGCCAGCAGCCTGCCCTGGGGCTCTGCGTGCCTTTAAACTGGACACTTTTTCTCGTACCGTATACGGCAGTGCACATATTGTACAATGCCTCTCTCATCGGTGCGTTTGCTCCTGAGGCTTTAATTCTCCAGTGCTTTTGTTCTTCCCTGGCAATAACCTCGAATCCTCTTGCAGCTGAAGAAAACTGTCAAGCAGAGAGGCGTGTGTGCTGGGGGTCACAGACCCTTGTCACGCATGGGAACTGCCCAGAGAAGCAACTGGAGACGTCAGGGGAAGGCTGAGGGCACATGGGCAGGATACGTCATCATTGGGTTCAATCCCTTTTCCTGCAACTTACTTGCAAACTAAACTACCAGGGTCATGAGCTGTGGGATGCGAGCAGGGTACTTCAAATGTTCTTTGCTTGGGTGTGTTTATTTGGGTTTCTTGCAACTCTCCAACTCACAAATATTTGAGAGCACCCGGTGTAATCCACAGGTGTGTCATCTCATCTCCACTGTGTAGACCTCCTGCCAGTGCCTTGAGTGAGGAATGAAGCCTCATGTTTTACTCCTTTCAGATCCCTTTGGGAAGACGGACGAACGGGAACCACTCACCAATGCAGTTCGAAGTGATTCGGCGGTCATTGGAGGTAAACCATTCACTGTTGCTGAAAACAAAAAGACATAAATGATCTTACACTTTGGAGAAAGTTATGAAGCCCTCCTTAGTTATGGCCCTCCAGCACCCACCACCCCACATTATCTGCCAGACTGAGAGCCGCTCATGAATAGTCACATGTGCCGAATGATCAAGGCAGCCTCTCCCCTGGCACCAGCAGCTCCGTAGGTTCATCCCACCTCTGGTTCATCAGGCAGCTGAGTGCTAAGTCAACAGCTGGAGCATTACTCACAGACAGCAGCCAGCACCCTGTTCATCTCATCCAGTTGTCACTTTTTCTAAAGCACAGACAAAGCAGACCAATAAAACTACACATGGGAAAGGAGCCACAATGGGGCAGACAGATGGGGAAGCCGCCATCCTGTCGGGTTTTCTCCACCAAGCGATCTGGGTTAGATCTTATGAGCAGGGTGAAGCCCACAGGACTGCAGCTTCAAATCCCGCGGTACATACGGTCACAGATGCAAACCCTGTCTGCTCAGCTGTGCGCTC
Source organism: Propithecus coquereli (assembly GCF_000956105.1). Lineage (NCBI taxonomy): Eukaryota > Metazoa > Chordata > Mammalia > Primates > Indriidae > Propithecus > Propithecus coquereli. The sequence goes on from NW_012149452.1 coordinate 1,816,998, forward strand.
CCCTCCCCACCCGACCCCCTGCTTTGCTGTTCTCCCAGCGCCTGCCGGCCTCCCCGCTCTCTCTTCTGCCTCAGCTTGGCTGCTGCCGGCTGTAGCTTGATTTTTCCATCTGGGTCTTGCCACCCAGAATGACTCCCAAGCCTTGCTTAATGTAAGATGCCTGTGAGAGACGAAATTCATTTCCACCCGAGAACCATAACCCTAGCAGGTGCCCCGGTCCCTGCCTTCTGGCAGCCGAGATGAGCTGAGCCATGCCAGATGGAGTTCTCCTTTTAAAAGTCGGCAGTATCCATTCATTTCACTTCTATTTCATGAACCCAGCGACAAGGCGGGCCCTGTGCTAAGTGGGGGGACATGGAAACGGCCGGGCCGGGGAGGGGCCGGGTAAACAGGCAGCAATACAGCCAGTGGCGCCTGTTCTGGGGAGGAGGCACACATGGCTATGGGAGCACAGAGATGCGCCATCGCAGTAAGACTGTAAGAAAGGAACACCGCAGCCTTTCCTGAAGGAAGTTCTGGAAACATTTGACCTGAATTTCTGCCTTAGAGAAGAAAGGCCAAATTGATTTTTGTTTGGCTTCGAGAAAAGTAGGAAATGATTTTGTCCCTGTTTTCTTTCTATAATTTCCCATTTGACAAGTGGAAAAAAGACTTACTCTTGAGACTGCTGACTCTTGCGCAGACATTTATACGCTCTGTGAGTCTCTCGGAAAGTCATTCCAATCCCGCAGGAAGATCCCTGGAGGCTTGTAGAGCCCCCATCTCTGACCGTCCCGTGCATCGAAGGGGCAGAAACCAGCTTCCCGTGTCCCCTCTCCCTGCTGCAGCCACTCCTCCGTTTATCCGCCGCTGTGCTAGCTGAGGTGGTTTCACTCTGCCTTGCTCTAAAGTAGTTGGAGAAAATTCCACAAAATGATTTAGGAATAGTGAAAAAAAAGTAAGAAATCTTAACTATGACCCTAGCTGAAAAAATTGGAGGGAGACACACAATGAATATATGTAACTCTCAAATATCCATGCTTATGCAAATCATAATACAGGGTGTCCAAAACTGGCATTCTAAAATAGACATTTTTTCTCAATATTTACTATCCTTAGAAAGAAAAACAAACAGTAGAACATTAGAAATAAAATAATCTTTGATTATTATAAATATTTTCAAATATTTTAGTGCTGAGAAACCTGCATTCGTGTAGAGACACACGCTCTCACTTCCACATTTTCACCGTCTTTTTGCAGATATTGCCTTTCATGGCCCCAGAACCTTCCTGGCGAAGGTAGGGGTGAGACCTTAGGGTCAGTGAAGACAATGTGCCAGATAGATCCAGTCACATAGCATACAGTCGAATAAGGGGAAATCTTGTGGGACCAGGCGTTTTAGTCCACTGGGTTTCTGGAGGGCAGCGGTGCCTCACCACCGAGGAGGCTTTGTCTAGCAGAGTACCGAGAAGCGTAAGGGTGCCCTAAATTTCTGGTAATCGTTTCATTATTAATGATTTTTTTTAGCAAAAAAACATACAACATAAAGCAAATTTACATCAGGAGAGGATGTATTGGGATGTGAAATATTTAAGTACTGGTTTTTCTTAAGATGCAGAAATAATTCTAAAATATTTAGTTGCAGGGTGAAAAAGAAATGTGCTAATTACAAATGATTCTGACACATTCTTTAGAGCAGATCTTGAAAAATTTATTAAAAACTCCTGTGCTAATCCAACTGCATGTTTACGAGATGGCATTCTTAGTGCACTAAACAAAACCTTCTCTGATTGAGACTGGCATTCTCCCCAGAGAGTCTGGAAGAAGGAGGTTTTCACAGTAATTAAGGACCGAGGGCATTTCGGCAGGTCTCTATTTCTGGGCATGTGGCAGAGTTCTGTTTGTGTGTTGTTTTGTTTTGTTTTTTTACGTGCCGCCTTTGTGTAGTCTGACTCTGCTTCTTGAGCAAGTGATCTGAGACGGTTTGCTTCTCCTTTTCCTTCCTCCGCCTCCCCAGGGGTAATAGCAGTGGTGATTTTCATCATCTTCTGTGTCGTCGGCATCATGACCCGGCTCCTCTACCAGCACAAGCAGTCGCAGCGTGCAAACCAGATGAAGGAGAAGGAGTACCCAGAGAATTTGGACAGTTCCTTCAGAAACGATATTGACTTGCAAAACACAGTGAGCGAGTGTAAACGGGAATATTTCATCTGAAAAACTGCAGGGTCCCTAACACTCTTTTTTTCTTATTGTTAATTTTTTCCCTCCTTCTCTTCTCTCTTCTGTCTTTAAGTTTTGTTCATTCTCTTCCTCTTACGTGTTTGCCATTTCTTTTCTGGAACATACCTGCATCCACCACGGCATCGATGCCCTTGACCCAGCCCAGGAGACCGGGCAGCTGTGGCCACTGCCTTCTTCTCTGACAAACCTGTCATGGTGAAAGTGACCACTCAAGAGACTGGCATTACTGTTCAGACAAGGAAGAGACACGTGTGCATTCCCGCATGTTCAGTTCTGTATTTCTAGTTTCTAAAATGCACTGTTCGATTTTGCAGCCTTCAGTGTTGCGGGCTTACTGTGAACCCCAGCTCTGTGACCTAGGCATAGGACAGTCATTCCTGACATCCTCTCCGTCTCAAGCCCATTCGTACCAGGGAGCCCAGGACAGAGGGAGGAGAACCTAGAATCCTGGTTTGCCTCAGCAGCTTTTAAAAGGAAAAAGAGAGGTCTGTTTTGTGTTCGTTTAATTTCCCTACCATAGGCAGCCTCTCGCCCAAGCTCACCACCTTGCTCACTATGACTCTTATCCTCTGAGTATTTTCAAGTGCAGGATGGCTGGTAGCACTGACAAAATGACTGCTCCTCTCTTCCCATGCTCTCCTGGGGACACCACTTTGAGACATAGACAATAGCATGAACCTAGGGGAAACAGGGAAACAGTAGCTTGAAAGTAGGAAGTAAGAAGAAAGCTGCTAGGAAGTAGATGTTCCATGACTTCAAAAATGCCTCCTCCAACTTTGTAAGAAATGTTAGATGGGTATTTCTGGGGTTATACTGAGGTAAAAATAAAAACATATACATATATATTAATATATAAGTAGCTGCGGCATAAAGAAATTCAAATAAAAGTCTAAAATAGTACCTGGTTCAATGAAAGAGCTTAAACCATCTTAACTCAGCTTTGAAACAAAAATGAAAGAGGGAAAAAAAAGAAAAAAAAAACTGCACGAAAGAAGAGAGATACCAAGCAGATTTCTTCCCTTTCATCCACTCAATGAAGACGTGGTGAAGAAGTGAATTGAGGTGTGTGGGTTTCACAGTTTCAATGAGACATAATGAATCACTCTGTGCGTGGAGACGCTTTCTAAGAGATCAGAGTGCACTGACCTCTGTGGCGTTATGGTCGTAGCTGCCCCCACTGCTTGATTTTAGAGTGGCCCTTAGGTTCTGTAGCCCGTCGTATTTTCCAATCCGCCACACACTGTGTATAGGAAGACCCCACGCTCACACCTTCCACAGGCTCACACTCCCAAAGGAGGTGGTGCCAAACTTCGGGCCTTCGCCCCTTTGGTGATGAAGCGTGGAAGACACAGTCATTCAAGAAGGCACCTCGAGCTCATCCATGAGGTGGTGGTAGGAATCTCAGTGATTTTGCTTTAGCAACATGCCTAAGTCTTTGCCTCTGGGCCATCTTGGAGAAAAAAATAAGGGGAAAATAATATACATGCTCAGGGATGCCGGGAACGACAACATAAAGATCCACAGACGTGAAAATGCTTGCTGATTCTCTTTCCAAGGCAGATTCGATTTGGAAAACAATTACCAGACCTTTGTTCTCAGCCTTTCCAGTTAGCAGACGTTCCATCTTGTTCCTCGTGTGTCTCTGCCTCTGATTATTTAACGCTCCCCTGCACGAGGAGGCGCACGAGGAGGAACTGACTTACTTTATTCCATTTCAAGTCTATGGCTTTTCTTTCAGTTTCAGAGCTTGTGGAATAAGGAATTAGTATGCAATCATATTTCTCAATTTTAAGATGTTGTTCTAAATATACAATCTCTCCTTAAAATTTTCTGTGCATTCTTACTTAATCACTTCATCATTTCCATAATATCCTTTTGCTAGTAAATTTATTTTAAAGTGATTCTAAGAAGGATACCTTTTTTTCCCTTTTAGCTTTAATAAGATGAATGATCCTTTAATAAGATGAAAGATCTTTAAATACTATTTCCCCCTGCCCTTTCCTCTCCTTTCTCTGGTTTTCACTTTTGAATTTTCTATTTCCATAAAAAGGCTGTATAAATCAGCCTTTCGCTTGCCTACATATTCCTTTGTCCCCTAAAATAAAAGTCACCATGAAGTGTAGTGGGTTTAGCCTGAAGCGTCTCCAATAATGAAATGGAACAGAAAAGGAAGGGGTGACTAATAAAGCCGGGACGCTTCATTGTTCAAGTCTCTGGGAAGCAAGGGCTGTACTTTGCTGACACAGTGCTGATAGAAGAAATGGAGGACCAGCAATGGCTAACTCAGAGTATTGATGTTCTCATTACTTGCATGTGCTTAGAGATTGTTCTGTAGGGTGAAGAATTTGTGAAGCACCATCCTTACCATGTCTGCACCAAAAAACCCACTGGCATCCTCCCCACACGTGTAGACCACATGTACATGTGCACGTGTGCCATAGACCTAAATGTGGATGCCAAGACAGTGCAATCTACACGTCGCTCTTGTAAGTAGAGTCTCAGGGCTAAATCAGAATTATTTTTACAGGGTTGGATTATTTCATAACCCCAGAGAGCACTCTAACTTTCTCTAGATGTATATGAAATGCAAGTGAGCTCCACTCTCCAAAGCAAAACACAATTTGCAGTTAGAAATAAGTGCTAATTCTGCCTGTCTTTCCTCAGTGGTACCAAGATCCATATAGTTTTATGCAACTGTTCAACTGTGTGAGTGTGTCAATCCTTGAGCAATTTTAATCTCAAACAAGTCTTTTAAAGCATTCTAATCTCTCTTTAACCACATTCAGATTTCCCAAGTGAATGTTCTGGCCAACTTGACCACCAGGACCTCCTCCACTTTCACCCTCAGTCTTTGGTAACTGCTGTTTACGAAAAGATTTTATGGAATGGTCACATTACAGTAAAACCAAAAATGCCTGTGCAATTTCATATTCTAAGAGGACTGTTTCTTTGATATTATTTCCACAAAACAAATCTATTTATGTAAATGACAATATATTTGCCTACCCTAAAATATATCTAGCACCCACTGCATCATGCATTGTGTGCATAGGCCAGATTGCCATGGTTTCTATGAGAATTTCTCTAGAGAAATAGACATTTATCATTTCTCTAGATATATTTTCATGAAGAGATTAGCCTCTTCTATTCATTCTCAACTGCACATGGAACATTTATTTTAAGGATCCTAGGGCTGTTTTTTATGACAATTTTTGTTCTTTTTAGTAATAACAGATGTACTAACTGTACATCTGACTTGTACCTTTTGTCAGACCCATGCCCACCACAGGGTAACAAGAGCAGGATCAGAATAACAGGATTGTTCTTTCATTATCTGTTCATGTGGTATTTACTGAATGTCCATTCCTCCAAGGTGCTAGGCACTGGATGTACAAATATAAATTACACCCTATTGTTGCCCTTGGACAGCTCAAAGTCTAGCAGAAGATGCTAGATATATGTATCGTTGTAATAAGGGTGTGCATAAAGTGCTATAGAATGCACAGCAAAGGTCCTGCACAAGTATTTTTGTAAAGTATTTACTGGAGACTGAAAGAAACAGATAACATTTCTGGGAAAGCCTTATAATTTTGTTTCTCATTTATTACTTCCACCTTCTATAAGTTGCTTTGTTTCTCCTCCTCCAAGCAAATATCTATCCATGCATATAGATTTCCGTAGAAGGAGGTAGATTGATTCTTTAAGGACAACAAGAATAAATGGTCCCTGTCTCTGCCATACTTACGGATTGAATTTTCTACATTCTTGTTTCAGTTCTAGCTGGGGGATTCCAGAAGTCTTCCTCCCATCAGTCAGACCTAAATGAAGAGCTGGGATCCTATTTGGAGTGTGAAACAACAATCTCCACTTCCATTCCCTCTTTCCCTTTTCTCGTTTTTTTGCTGCCATCTGTTTGTGACCTAGTACATGCCATCGTTCTTCCAGATGTTTCTGAAGGCGGCTTTGTTGTATTACAGCTCTTCCTAAAATCCTCCTTTGTCCTGATGAACCATTTTAACTCTGCATAGAAAAATGTCTGAGAACTAGATGAAGTCTATCCTTGAGTCAACAACTGACTAAAAAGTGTGGTCCATCCAGGTTTAGTACCTTCTTTGTGCACTGGGTGAATTTTTCCAATCCTGAATGTTTTTTCAATCTGCCCCCTCTCTGCAGGAAGTTAGTTCAGTAAGAGGAGCTACACCAGGAGGGTGCCAGCAGAGGGTCTTTTCCAAGATATTCAGGGAGATAGGACTCTGGCCTATTGAGTCGTTTCTTAGGAAAAGCCTCGACAGTTGGCTCACCAACTACGCAGGCTTCCTTCAAATTCCCCACAGCTACAATCGGTCAACGACAGGCTGCCAAAGGGCCTTTGCAACACCTGTATCATTCTGCCACTCATTCTTCTTCACCTAAAGACTTGGGCACACTTAGTCCTCCATTCTCCTTAGGTCATGCGTAGACTAAACGCATATGTAGCCTTTGCTGTTCCTGCAGAAGGCAAAGGTGGTTAATGGAAGAAGGTTTAAGAAACTTTAAGAATACTTGGAGGATAACTGAGCGCTATTCCGTGTCTCTCATGCAGTTTGAACATGTTTTCTTTAGAAGACACATTGTGTAGCTGGAGTTCTTCCACACCCTGTTCCTGGGTCTGTCTTGGTTTCTCCTCCCACACTCCTCCCCCGTCACTTTCACCTGTGGAGGCATCTAGTTTGCAGATTTGGGTTGTACCTAGTTCTCAGCTCCGTTCACAATTCCAAATAGTTGAACCACCTAAAGGGGGAACGTGTGCACACACAGACACACACACACTTTGTAAAAATAGGGCTGTTATTTAACTTTTCTGTGGAAAATTCTACATACATATCTCTTTGGTAAGGAAGGAAGAATTACCCTTTGGTGTTGACAATTATTTGAATCCTTTATATAAGGTTTTAATAATCACCTGTTTTGCTATTTTTGAGTGATAAATTGTTTTTCTTTTATTTTGCACTAAGGTACTCTGAGGAAGAACAGAAAAGCACATTTTCTAGTGAAATATCGTACTTTGTTAGCTAGTTGTCTGTCTTTTGTAATGTTTATAGTCTACAAAGTGGTTGAGCAGACTAACAAGGATTAACTCAAAAATTTGTTTTGGTGTTCTGACTACACCTGCTGGGAACATGTTGAGCAGGAGGAGGAGGGCTGGGGCAGTAATGGGTGGCCATCCAAGGTGAGGAAGGTCACTGCTTCCTCCATGATCAGTTGCAGGGCTCTTTCCACTTTCCTGGATCCTGTCTCAGGAGTCTCTTTAGTGCATTTGGATCATTGTCTTACACATTAGGGAAAGAGGCAATATCATGGGCTTTGCATGAATAATTCTTTATTCATCTTTGCATGACATTTTAGACCCTTCCGAGTCCTACTCCAATCACATGTTTTTTGTTTTTTGTTTTTCAATTTTTAAATTTCATCAAGATTCTCCCAGGGTGCTTTAGAGCTATCACTACAATTACCTAACCTGTCCCTGTTAAGCACCCAGATAGAGCTTTAAGGAAAAGAAGCTGTTAGAAAGCACCCTAGGCCCACTCTCCTGAATCAGAACCCCTCCAGGTAAAAGTCCTGAGGTCCTGGAATCAGTCTGGTGGTCTTTCTTTCCCCTTTGTTGGTCCTGGCATGCATGGGCTACCTTAATGATAAGCAGGTAGGATACTCTCTAACCCTGACAGTGCCAGGGACCCACCATCTAACACTTCCTGGGAAAACTGCTTTCCTCAATCCTCCCTGGTGACACAGGGAAATCCCTTATAAAATAGCAGGACAAAATTAGGAAAATAGTCCTAGGCCAGGACAAAAGGTGAAGCTAGTTGTGTTAGAGATTTAAGCCTGGTCTTATTTACAGTAGTGTCATAGCTTTTCATGCTTCAGATGCCAGCAGTAGTCTCAGAAAACATGGAAAAGGCACTGGGTTTGCAATGGGAGCATTGCATCGCCCTGCGGACTCTTTGAAAGGCTTCCCCTTTCAGTGCGACATGAAGAGAAAATATTAATGGGCATCTGCCTAGTCATACTTTCCCATTAGAGTCAACCTCTATCTCAAAGACTTTTCATGAAATACTGATACAGTCTCTTCCCTTTGAATGGCGGTATTAACACGTGTAACTTTGTCCTGCCTTAAATACTCTTGCAAAAAATATCAAACCTTGCTTAAAGCAACATAGTTATATTGTGAAAGAGACTTTGTATTTTGTGAGGACCAAGACCAAGAATTTTCTCCTTCTGAATCTGGCAATCGACAGGCCTTCTGGTATCCTGTGTTGCCTTGAGCTGACACTCCCCTTAGTCAACTAGCCTGTTACAGGAAGCCTCAGAAAACATGACAATGAATAGGTGTAAATGAATACGTGTGGCCATGTTCCAATAAAACTTTATTTACAAAATCACATTTGGTTCATGGCTGTAGGTTGCCAGTCCCTAAGACAGAGCATTACAGTGTCCATCTCAGGTGGGAAGTTAGTCTCCCTGTGGCATGTTTGGGCCCTCTTTTTTGAGGAATGAAAATAAGAAAGAGCAGGGAGATTACTTTTAATAAGTAAATAATAAAACACAAAGCGACTCCTCCGAATATCCATATGTCAGACTCTTTATTATGGAAAAAGCACAAAAGAGGTCATCTCCTTTGTGGACCTTCTGGAGTCTACTTTTTCCTTTTGATCTTCTGGTTTTTGTTCCTAAAACAAAATCCCAAGTGATGTTGCCTCATTCCAAGTCAGTTTTGTAGACCATGTAACATGTCTTAATACACTGTATGGGGAAAAAATAAAATTTAGCCTTAGATTTCTTTGTTTTCTATGGTTATTGTTGTACAGAAGAAAGACTTAAACTGTAAATAATGTATATTTAATAAAGAGAAAATTTTGTATGATTTTGTGTGGAAGACAAATGTGCCTTGCTGTGTTTTCTTGAGTTAATGAAGAGTCGAACAGTTAATCCCTTAGCTCCCATTCTCGTTCCTTAGACCATTAGCTCCCAGACGACATGACCGATGGGGCTGCTAAAGAAACACAAAACTCCCCCTCCCTGGGTTTGATGATTTCAACATGGCTAAAAGAGGTGTCCTGGGCTCTCTCACCACTCGGTTATACTGGACTGCATGCCTGGCTCAAATGTGTGCGAGAGCAAGCCCACCAATGTGGCCAAAAGTCAACCTCAGTGTTCTGGAGCTACCCTGGTTTCAGCTGCCCACACAAACCCTTAGGCTCCCCTCTTCGGTGTCCACTCACAGAAGACACATTTCTTACCTCTCCTTGCCCACATCTCCTTCTTCCAGACGATCTTAACCGCAGCTGGATTTGTGTGTTTGAGGGACTAAACATATTAACAAAGTGCTGTGCAACAGAACCCACTGCATGCAGTGCTTATTAAGACTTCTGTGTATGGGATAGTCAGAGAACACACAGAAATGAAAAACTTACGGGGTTTTAAACAGGAAAGTGATACTATCAGATTTTCCCTTAAAAAAAAATCCTCGAACTTCTTGATGCAGAATGGACCATAGGGGAACAGAAGGAGAGGAGGAGAAAACGGGGGCCATTTCAAAAGCCTGAGGGCGGGGGGTGGTGGCTTGGGCTAGAGCTGTGGTGGCAAAGACTGTAACAGTAGCTGGGGCCAGACAGGATCGGCAGGGCTTGCTGGTGTTTGGAAGGGGGGGGGGGGTGAAAACAATCAAGAAAGATTGGAATTTGGTGTTATGCTACTGAATAGATGGAGTTAGAGTTTCTGTTTTATTTTGTTTTTTGGGCATGGTGGCTGCTAATTGAGAAGGGTAAATATAGATAATGAGTTTAGGATGTTGTAACATTTGACATTCCAACTGGGCATCGGGTATAGCTGTCAGGTCAGTGGCTGTGTGTACGTGTGCAATTCAGCACTGCGGTCTGGTCTGAAGAAACACCCGGGAGATATATGTATATGTGCATGTATCTAAATGCACACATCCATGTGCATGTATGGGTGGGTATGTATGTGTGTGTATGTGTGTGAGAGACACACACACGCACACAGGTTGAGATCGTCTAGGGCACGAGTATATACAGAAAACAGAGCTGGGAGCAATGGGCTGTTATAGGGGCAGCCAGACCAGGCTGTTTGCAAGCGTCCACTGAGCAAGGAGAAAAACCAGGTGAGTAAGTTGGAGCCCGGACTACAAAGCACTTCATCAGGAGGAAGTGGAGAGTCATTAAATGGCACTGAGAAACTAAGTCAGATGAGAATAGATAAATGCCACAGGCTTTAGCAAGATGAAAGCATTGATGACCCTCTTTAAGACCACGTGGTGAAGACATGGGGAGAAAAAGTGATTTTGAGTGAGCTGACAGGGCGGAGAAGTGAGAGAGCAGCACAGCATGAGGCTCAAAGGCATTTAATGCGGAAGAGACACACAGACATTGGGGCAGGCCAACTGGGGCAGAAATCCCCTAAACTCCAATTCCCTGGTTGTGTACCCTGAAATAAGTTAACCAAGGGGATGCTTACATTTTGTGGATATAAACTGAGAAACAAAACAAAACAAAAACATTAAAACGATTTCAATGGTCCCGAGGATTAAATAAAATAATGCGTGCAAACCACTTAGCAGGATACGTGTGCGGGGCCCCCATAGTGCTGTGTGTCATTGCTTGTTCCTGTGCCACGTTCTCATCTATAGAAAACAAATGACACGTGTCACGCAGAGATAAATAAAGTGAAGCACAGAAGGCGCAGCCGTGCTTTGTTCAGCACGAGGGCTCAGTAGCTATTTGTAAGCAAACTGGGCTAGAGACCGGCCTTGGATTCCACTTCTGGCTCTGCCATAAGTTGGGTTTGTGACCTTTAATAAATCCTTTCTAGAGAGAGCCTTTGAGATGTCTCCCCTGAAAGAGAGGACATGATTCTCAACAATGAAAGGAATCACTTATCTTAAAAGAAATGTTGCAATAATTTGTGATATCAAAGACAGCGGCCTCGCAGGCTTTTGGGCAGACAGTCCTGGCTCAAATTCTAAGTCTTCTAATTGGTAGCTGAGGGACAGCAAGTGAACAAGCGCCTTCTCATTTCATCTCTGAAGTTCAATTACTCATCACTTGAAAGAATTTAAAACAATATTCAAGTACTCATTAAAAATGTTAGTTTCTCTCCCTTCCTTTTCATGAGCTTGCTTGCAGTTACATAAACAGAGAAAAAAATGAGGAGTTTGCAAAGGACTGTGTAAACTCGAATCCTCTGTTTCATCTCTGTATTTGGTTTAGGCCTATGGAATAAAGGAGGAAAAAACAGTTGTGTCTTAGTCCAAACAAACATACAATATTTGGGAAAAAAACTCATGCTATTTTTAAATACTCAGATTTATAAATGATATGTTAGTCCATTAGGGCTTCTACAACAAAATACCCTAAACTAGGTGGCTCTGATCCCAGTCGTGAGGGCTCCACTCTCATGACCTAATCACCTCCCTGAGGCCCCACCTTATATTGCGGTCACATCGGTGATTAGGATTTCAACATATGAATTTTGCAGGGGACACAAACATGCAGTCCATTGCAAAATATATATGAATTTCTTTTATTTTTAATGATGGTTCAAAGAGAAGGAATTTTCTTGGGCCTAAGTTTGATCAGATAAACGATCTCACAGTGTCTGCTGACCTGAGCCAGAGGCCAGGCGGAAAAGCATTTGGAACACACGAGCACTGTGTGAGCTCAGGCTGACAGTGACACACCAGGGCTGCCGAAACCAGCATCGGGGAACGCGAGATCCGCCTGGAGGAGGACGCGCAAGCCCTGATGACAGCACTGACTAGTGGGAAAGGTAAATCCAATTCAGTCAAGGCCGCTGAGAAGCTCCAGCTGTTCTAAAGGACCTTTAAGAATTCAAGGAGTTCAAACCTGTCCTACAACAGGGAGCAAAAATGTCACCCACTGAAAGTGCACAGGAGTGCCGTCTGTGACAGGGCAAGTGCCACAGCTCTCACCTCCCCAGCACTTTGGTTTGGGGACTGTGACACCTTGTCTTTGTCTTCCAGGACCTTTTTTTGTGTGTGAAGCCCTTATTTAAGGCTTTGCTTATGTGAAGTGCTTAGAGTTGTCAGCGTCACAGAGATGGAAAGCAAGAGGGCGGTTGCTGCGGACGGCGAGGGTTGTGTGCGGGAAAGGAAGGAGGGGCAGTAAGATCTGACGGGCGCAGAGGTTCAGTATGGAGAGATGAAAAGAGTTCTGGAGACAGAGGGTGGTGATGCTTGCATGGCAATGCGAATGTTCTTAATGCCCTTGAACCGTACACTTCAAAATGGCTAAGGTGGTAAAATTTGTTACGTGTATTTTACCATAATAAAAAAAAAAAAATTGGAGGACAAAAAGAAATACTGGCCAGCTTTATGAGGATAATTAGAGTGAGTTAAATATTGTCATGGATGTGCAAAAGTAATAAGTAGAATAATAAAATAATTACCATTTGTTGTGGACCTATGAAGTGTCCAGGTCTTTATATAGGTTACCCCTTACTATAATAAAGTCATAGAGGTAATAGTTTTCTCATTTTGAAGATGAGGATATCTAGCCTGAAACGATCAATTTGCTAAAATTAATGCACAGACTTTGATGTCACAAACACTTGGATTCAGCATCCATTGTGTTAATTATTATCTATGTTGCTTGAGGCAAAGCTCTCACCCTATCTGTGACTCAATTTCTCACCTGGAAAATAGGAATGTGAACACCTGTTTCTCAGAACCATATAGCTGGTTAGTGGAGCAGTAAAGATCTAACTCACTTTGGCCTTAAGCCACACGGAGCTAAACCTCGCCACTCTCGAACTAATTCAAGGGATGCATTTCGGCTCTGGTGCTACTGCTCTGTCCGAGACTTCTCCTGCTCAATGAACCTAGAAACAAACAGACAAAAAGACACTCCTTATAAAAAGACAAATAGGTGTTAAAGAGAGTCTTTAAAGACCATTAATACAGAAATGAGGCTTTCTCAGGCCAGCTGCACTGAACCAGCGTTGAAACATAGGCAGCAGTAGAGTGTGAACTGGGGCTGCGGGAATCATCTCACTCCATGATGTGCCTACTCTCAGGCCCCATCCTTGGTGAATGGGCAGTGTAGCTGGTACCTGCTTGGTGGATATCAAAGTGGTAGAAAAGTCTTTGGAGAAATAATGCTTACTTAAACCTGGAGCCAACAGGAGACGTCCTTCAGCAGATAAATTTACAATCCTTCGGTAGAAGTCAAATGCCACCCCGCCCCCTCTCCCCCAATAAACACAGAGTGATCGTTCGGCACCACGGCACCCATCTGGGAATACCAGTGGTGCATTCCTGTAACAGTGCACTGCAATCCTGCAGATCTCTTTGGGTTGCTAGAAGGTGCTGGTAAGCTTATTAAGCAAACTTTATGATGCAGTGCTAACGGAGCAACTGCAGTGTGCTAGATGCTGAACCTCGCATTCATTCCTTATCTATTTAAATTCTAAGAAACTGTAGTTCCAGCTACTCAGGAGAATAAGGTAAGAGGGTAGCCTGATCCCAGGAGTTTGAGGCTGCAGTGCATGATGATCATGTCTGTGAATAGCCAATGCACTCTAACCTGGGCAATATAGTGAGATCTCATCTCAATAAATAAATTAATATTAACTAATTAATTAATTAATTGTAAGCATCAGGCAAACTGACAAATCAAACTGCCAGAGGCAAATAGACGTGGATCAACTTAATGTGTGTGTGTGTTACTATGTAAGTTCTTCAGCATTTCATCCTACATGAAAAGACATTTTTTTGTTTTGTCATCCTTTAAGATGTGTAAGACAACTCTTTGTATTAATAATATGGTGTGTAATACCACTTATGTGGTATGTGGTCTGAGAGTGGTTATTCATTCCCTTCCTAATTCATTCACTGATTCAAACTAACTCAATAAGTCCCTTTGATACGGATTTTGAGTGAGATAATGGGAATAATCACATAATAAGATATAGCACCTGCTTGGAAGGGGCCATGGTTTCATTGGGAGGGTCAGCAGTTCAGCAACAAGTCCGTACTGCAGGTGCTACAGAGCACAGCCTGGAGTTCTGGTTAACACATGCGAGTGAGCACCTGCCTGAGGGAGGTGGTGTTTCAGCCGCATCTCAGAGGTCTGGAGGACGATTAAAAGCTAGGGAGAAAATAGCACTTAAGAGAGAGGAAATAGCATTCGAAAGAAAGCATAGAGGCAAGAGCCAGTGTGACAATTCAGGAAATTGTACTTAGCTCAATATGGCTTAGAACAAGGTTAGAAAGTTGTTATTCAAAAATGACGGGCAACACAGCAAAGACGTGAGAAAGACCTTCTACATCAAAGTTTCCACTTTGGATGAGGAAAGCAAAGGCGACAAATAGGGCACATGTGAAAGCGAAATGGAATTGTATTTAGGTCACATCATGTGCAAGCAAGCAGGAGGTGGGATTTGGTGTTGGATGACTTCATTCCACCCCAGCACTCGTCCTTCTTGGCTGTATGTAACGGGGACAGTTGAATCACTATTTTGAGCTTTGGGTGTCTAATTTGCAATGTGTGTATAAAATATTTACCTTACTGAATTATCGTGAGTAACTAATAAAATGAGAAATGTGGAGTATTTTTGTAAACTACACAGAACAATACAAATATTAATATTAGTTATTAGTATTACACCTGCGAGCCAGGAGGGGGAGAAAATATTCATCAATGACAGTAGGGATGTGTGATGAACTACTCTTCTTGTTTTGACTTTGTTCAACCACTTAAAAATGCAAAAAAAAAACCAAAAAAACAAAAACCCAAAAATATCAACAACAAAAAAAACTCCAGAAACTTTCTTAGCTCATGGGCTGTATAAAAACAGGCTTGGCTCCTGCTTGGACTTGTAGGTTGTGTTTTGCTGATACCTGAGTTAGACAAATATGCATTGGATTCAAAGTCTGGGTACTCTCAGCATGAAAAGTAGAGAAATAAAATAAACACTCTTTTACTTTTGGAAACCAATAGCATTAAAATATGCACATAAACTTAGAAATGAGGCTGGAAATGCTGAGAGCTAGCTCTCTGAGAGGTGTGGAATTCAAAAGAGATCAAGACTGCTCTTGAGTTAGCTGAATAGGGAAGGATTTAAAGCAAAGGAGCCCCGTGGGTCACAGCTTTGACAGATATAACCTGGATGACCTCAGTTTCTTGCTTATTTCAAAGAGTCCCTGTGGAAATAAAAAAAAGAAAAAAGAAAAAAAGAAGAGGTTGTGAATATAAAAATACTTGTTAACCATAAAGCATACATAAATTTGAGTTATGATAGAAATAAACTCTCTTCCTTGTTGGAATCATGCTTATCTGGTTCGAAGGACCTAAAAGAAGTTAAAATCTTTTGGAGAAGTCTCAGGGACGTGAGTGGATTATACATTGAATTGTACAATCAAGCTAATCAGGCTAAGTGTGTCACCTTAAAGAAAAAAAGCACGTTTTGTGTGCTGAGAGTAGATGATTCTAACATACAGAAATGTCAACAGGACAATTCTAAGCTTCCAAACACATGCCTCAGGTGGACAACGGGTTGTTTCCCTAACACCTTAGTGAGGAATGACAGGGCAGCTGGAACACTCCAGCAAGTGACTTTGTTCCCAGATTCTGAAAAAATGGGCTGATGAGAATGGGAACTTCAGGGCTGGTGGATCAGATTCTGTAATCTCAGCTCTGCATTTTGGAGTTGGGATAAATAATACCAATAAACAGCTAAGCAGAAAGTACAAAGAAGCGTAGAGGCTATTTAAGGATGAAATGAGGAAGACTACAGCTGGCAAGACACTGATAAGCACAGGAAGAGGTAAAAATGAGGCAGATTTACATTAGACAATTGGTCAAAGTTCTGTGCTCTGCTAGAAAAGAAGAGCCCTTGACAGAAAGTCGTAAAAATCCTAAGAGTTTGTATGAGTTCTTCACTTCTCGCTTTTTAAAAAGCTGGATGTGAATTTTTGAATTGAGTAACTGTCAGTTTTGTGGCAAGGTCAAATGTAAATGCTGAAAGATAAAGAAGAACCAAGAGCAGTGTCATATTCAAATCAGAAAAGCTGAATGCTGGGCCCTTCAGGCTCTCAATGGCCTTGGCCATAATTCCTGGCACTGACCCTGGGTACTCATCCTTAATAGAGGAAAGGCAATGTTCTGAAAAGTTTCAGGACAGTTAGGGAAAAAAAAAAGATCTTAGGGAACCATCATATACCCCATCTGCGGTAACCTGAAAGGGCAAAAGATGTGATAGTGTTAGAACCCAAGACTCGGAAAAGAACAAGTCTTACCCACCTAGTTCCCTTCAGTGAAAAGGTGCAGGATGCAAACAGCAACAGACATCTACCTTCTTTTCTCAAAGGCTTTGATTATTTCTATCTCAAAAGACATTTTTCTCCACAATTGCGTGCAGTGAAAACTTGAATATAATATTTTGGCAGAAGAATAGCTGACATTTAGAGTGATTTTCTATAACTCATTCTCACCTGAGACCATAAATATTATTTCATAATAATTAGTCTTGAAGTACGTTATATCATTTATCCTATGACAACTCCACTTTAAAGATTGATAGTAGCTTATCAAATACCTAGATAAGCCTCACCAGGCAGATCTATTAATGTAAAAGCAATGAATATATCTTAAGATGACATGATACATTCGCCAATGGTCACTATTGAAAAAAGGAAAGGTGACCAAATTTGATGAGCATGAGAGAAGACAGGAAACACCCCTAAATTCGGAAAGGGAAGGATCTGTAGAGAGGAAAATAAACTGACCTTTTGATATGAACAGAGGTCAAATGAAGGACTCTCTCCATTGTGTGTTATTCACATACTCCGCGGACTTTCGCCCCTTAGCTTTCCTCCTCTTGCAACACATGCACGTCCCTGCTTCTAGGACTTCGCTTGCCAGGGACCCTTTCTGTGCTTACCTGTCAATTTCTGAGCTTCTTGGGAGCAGGAGCCAAGGCTCGGGACACACTGCCCCTTGTGGTATACATTGCTGAATGCACAGAAGGCTTGGGGCCTCCTGTTCATGTTGTTTAATGGGTCAATGGTTAAATGTCAGACTGAAATACTACGGTGGCTTTAGTGAGGAACATGGACAGGAGAAGACTGTGACGAGTGCTGAGAAAATCATATACAGTGTTTGAAAATCTCTCCTGCAGCATGTCTGAGTTTTGATCAAAACAAAGATGAAGTACAGCATAAATCCCTGAAAACACTGAAGAACAGTAAATAACTGTTATATCCTAGAAAACTTAGCTGTTATCCCTAGTTTCTTGTTATCAAGTATTTATTAAATTTCCTTGCAGTGAGTTTCACATATATCCTTTAAATATTAACTTCATGTTAAGGCAAGAGTTTAAGAAGCCCTGGTTAATTTTTTCTAACTGAGAGGCAGTTAGAAATAAATAGTCTTTCTAATGAAAGACTGCAAGTAAATTTATTAAACTGTATCCCAACAGTGGCATGATGGGTTACCACACAAATACCAATTTCCATTTAAGGTCAGTCATTGGGCTAATTGCTCACTGGCATCATTTTTATTATTATGAATATGAAAATAAGCAGTGCTATTCAAAACTTACCTAGCACCCACTATGTGCTGGGTGTTCACTGGTCTCAGAGGTACAGGAATGGCTGATGCTGATGTCCTGCAACTGGGAGCATTATTACGTCTGGGTTAAGGTCATGAGTGGTTAATGCAGCTCCACGTAAACTATGGCATGCAAAAGAGTTCCAAAAGCTGTGCATGGGTGTTCTATAAAAGATTAAAACACTATACAAATAAAAAAGGATCACATTAGCACATAACATTTGAGGAATAAAGCATGTTCCCCAAATCTGGCACTTTGATGTACATGAACACGTTGAAAGACCCTGTGCAGTAAAGGAGCATGGTGAATTTATTCATCTCACTTTAGACAGAGTTTTGAGGATGGAAAAAGAAAAAAAATAAATACAATTTTATACTTTTTTTTTTTTTTTTTTTTTTTGTTAGCATTGGACAGTGTCTCTCAAACTTGATTGATTTAGTTTTAGTCTATGAAAATAGACATTATACTGGCCTGGGATTCAGAAGCCTGGCTGAATCCTAGTTTCAAATCTATTCCTGACACCCTGCGTGACCTTGGACAAGGCACTTTCACTCTCAGCAATATAGTTTCCTCTACTGTGAAATGAGAGAGCCCATCCAGAGA
Source organism: Propithecus coquereli (assembly GCF_000956105.1). NCBI lineage: Eukaryota > Metazoa > Chordata > Mammalia > Primates > Indriidae > Propithecus > Propithecus coquereli. Next base: position 1,835,445 of record NW_012149452.1, read on the forward strand.
CAGCTCAGAGGCCCGGCTGTCAAGCTTGATGATACTGAGAAAGGTCTGGGAAAGAAGATGCCGTTTCTTTAACATTAATTTTTCACCACGAGTCTAGGTCAAACCAAACAACATGTAATAATAGTACTTATGCAGGATGATACTGAGAACTAATAAAATCAGTCACTTCTTTAATATTTTAAAAATTTTATTGTATAGGCAAAAAAAAAAAATGTGAAAAAATTTTAAATTGTTCCCTGGATGTGATCAATGTTCCTTCATGCTCAGGATGACAACTCTTTGTCTATGGCCACATCACCCTGAATGTGCCTGATTTCATCTGAGCTCATACACTAAGCAGGGTCAGGCCTTGGATGGGAGGATGACAACCTTTTGACAGAAAACACCAAGAAACGCTTTGTGCAAAAAGGTTTAGTTAACTGCCATGACACCATCCACAATGTGAAACACATTTCCTCCATTCCCCATTTATAACCTTATCATTACTAATAATGTCCTGGGAATCTATTACTTGTGGATCAGCCTATCCTCCAGTCCATAAACTTATTTAGTTGCTAAAACTTGTCTAAGTAGTTAATCCTGTAGGTTTGGGTTCCTTAGCTAAATGATTTTTGTTTGTTTTACAAAAACTAATAGCCTAAAGGATTAAGGAAACATCATTCTTCAGGATCATGCCCTTAGAAAGGAGAAAAAAAAAAAAAAAGGAAACATCATTCTTCCTAATATTTTGGAATAAACACTGTCTTCCCGGATTCCCCATCTACCGTCGCGGCGTCTTCTCTACATGTGGAGCGACTGTTTGCCAGGTGTTGACTTAAACACTGCGAATTCAGATATTCCCAGAACGAGTGCAAGGCATTCTCATCCTCATTTTACACATACAGAAATTGAAAATAAGCAAGAAGAAGTCAAATGTCTAAGGCCACATTGTTGAAGGGTCAGAATTCGAACCCAGGTAGTCTGAAAGGGTGAGCAGGGGACTGCGAGAGCCACAGCTGGCGGTGAAGGCGGGGCTTAGCGTCCTCGGCCTTCAAGAGCTGACTTTCGTCTTGGCCACACCTTGAGGCAAGGAATGTGATGTCCGGAGTCCAAGGGCAGAGACATGGCATTAGGTTGCCTCTCTCACCTTGAATTTTTCCCTCTTTCCATCCTCACAAATCTATGCTGAAGACAACTAATCGGCTTAGTCTGTGCTCATGTCCTTTTGTCAGGAAGAACTTCCCCACAGGGTCCATTCAAATAAATAAAAAGGCCCTCCCATCACGAGAACCTCACTCCAGCGGTGAGAAAAGAGTGAAGGCAGAGGAGATAATTGACCAGCAAAACAGGCCCAAAAAGAGAAGTTAGGTGAATTAGTATTATTCAGATGAAAATGAAGAAGGGCTCAGTAAAAGTAGTGCTGTTTTCCAGTTTCAGAAATTTGAATATGAAAGTGTAATCTGCTGAGAGCTAGGTTGTCAGTTTGAAGGAACATTCTTCTGAATAGCTCTGTGGAAACTGGAACAAGCTACCATCTGCCCCCACTATTGCTGCTTTAAACAGCTTAGAGATGTTAAGGGGGACAGATTAGGGTGCATTTCTGTGCAGAAAAAAGAGCCCGGACGCCGTGTTAAGAAAATGAGAAGCAAGAAGTCCAACAGGGTTGCGATTTAATTGCCAGTGCTCATTTTACATGTCTGAATAATCTCAAATGCTAAAGAGACGATCAAAGAACATATTAAATCCCAGCAAAGAATAGACAAAGGATGCTGCTCTGTAAGGATGTGAAGCCCTTCTAACTGGGTGGAATTAATTCCCTAAAAAGTCGAGGGGCCTGGGGGAGTCTTTTGCCTCTTATTCTAAGTGTCTTCCCCTTAAAATTGTAACAGAAGTGTGAACTAAAATAAAATTTTAAGGTTCACCCCCCTGCCCTGCCCCCCGCAACCCAGCTGACTAAATGGACCCCTTCGTGGCCAAAGGAATATCCTAAAACTGAATTGCCTGCCAGGAGGAGGGAGGTCAGACAAGCCTCATCATGCCCCTCTTCTTGGGGACATCCTTTGTAACCCATTAACAGGCCTAAGGCCATGCAAGACAAACCTGCAGGTTTGTCTTACACAACAAATATATGTCCAGTGGTGGCTTATCTCTGATTAATAACTTCTTATCTTAAAACATTCCAAACTTCTAGACAAAGCTTCATGTCTTCAACCAATTACAAGTCAAAGAATTTTTAAACCCACCTATAACCTATAAGCTCCCTGCCCTTTAAGATGGCCCACCTTTTTGGGCCAAAAGTCAAACCAATGTATGCCTCCCATGTATTGATTTATGACTTTACCTGTAATCCCTGTTCCCTGAAATGTATAAAACCAAACTGTAACCCA